>NW_011888836.1:1747654-1780407 GCF_000151845.1 Pteropus vampyrus
CTCTAACATGGCATCCCTCACCTTTCAAGATGGAGGCTGCTCTGTTGGGTAAATAGTCAAACAAACTCCCCCTGGCAGCCATCAGAGAACCCATAGCATAATAAATAGATAAATCACTCATTTGAAACCACTGAGACTTGGTGATCATTTGTTATCACAACTTCACTTGGCCTAATCTGACTGAGCCTTGTTTGTTCAGTGATGCATCACAGGGACTTAAAACGAAGCCTGGTATACAGCATATATGCTCAGCAAGTGTTTGCTGAGTGATTTCTCTGTCTTTATTCATAAATTTTTACATGGTGTGTTTTAAATGCAAACATACTAAAGTTGTCAATGATATCTGGACACAAGCTTTATTCTGTGAAGTGTCCTATGACCGACTGGGCAACAATCAACAGAGTACTGACCACGTGAACTAGGTCTTTCTTGGGGCCCCAGAAGAATAAGGCACTGCATCTGACTTAATGTAGTTTGCAATCTAGTTGCAGAAACAGAACATATATACAATATCATGAGCACCAGTATGTGGTAGAAGGGGTTATCCTAAGAATTCACTGGGGGAGCAACCACCGAAGAGGGCAAGGCTGGGTAGCAGAGGAGATGGGAGGCTATCTCGGCTGGGCCTTGAGGACTTGAACAAATAAATAGAGCTAGAGAGAGAGTATTCCTGCCTAGAGAAACAACATCAATCACACACAAGCAAGAACAGATTTTGAAATATTAGAAGGCAGCACGTACCATTCTGTTCAAAGGCCGGAATTTAGAGCTAGACTTCTGCGATCGAAAGCCTGGCTGTCTATGTGCTGGCTCCATGACTTTAGACAAGTCAACTAACTTCTCTGTGCCTTGACTTCCTCATTTGTTAATTGACAATCATCATTGTACCTACCTCAGTGGGGTCGTTGTGAGGGTGAAATGAGTTAATACATGCAGTGTTTCAAATAGTACCTGGCAGAGAGTAAGTGTTGATTTGGAAAGAAGAGTTGAGAATTGTGCCGACCTCAGATTTTGCAGGATCTGGAATCTTAGTAAACACATCTTTGTTTCATTCTGTAGGCAAAAATATTTTCCACCAGCAGCTCAAAGGTTCTTATCAGAAAGCTGTAGAAGTTTAATATTACAGCAGGGTGAGTAGGAGCTGAAAAGAGGAGGTGGAGAGACTGATTTGGAAGCAGATGCAGTAATCTCATTGTGGGAAACTGAAAGCACATGTCACCGTTGTGGCCATGGCAAGGAAGAGATGGATGCTGAAGCTGTCCTAGAGAAGATGCTCTAGACCTACCAAGTGGCAGGATAAGAAAGAAGCAAAAATGACCTAAAGATTTCAGGATCCAGCGACTTAGAGATAAAATGGTAATACTGACCAAAATGGCAAGGACGAGAGGAGAACAGATTTTAAGGGAAAAAAAGACAAATTCTATTTTAGACATTGAAGTAGCAAGGGCAAGCTATGTAGAAGGAAATTAGATATGATAAACTGAAATTTAACTAAATCAAGGCTATGCTCAAATGTCACTCAGAAAACCTTTCCCAAACAGCTTGTCTAAAAGATCTCCCTCCTCCCCTCACTCTCTGTCTCATCATCCTAATTTTTTTTTTTACTCCACTATATGGCACAATATTACATTTTATATTTGTCAATTTGCTTATTGCTTATTTCTCTCCACTCTCTATAATGTAAACTCAGTAAAAAAAAAAAAGTGGGGGGGACCTTTTCCTTCTTATCCATTGCTCTGTTCTCAGAGCCTAAGACAGTGCCTGGCCCTGTAGTCTTTCAAAATTTTGTGGAATAAAAACATTTTTATCTGCAAGCACAACTGCCAAATATACACTAACAACCAGAGGTCACCTTCAGCGTAAGTAGAGGCTTCCACCCTTATATTATTTAGGAATTAAACAGGAAAAAAAAAAAAGAGGAATAAAGAAGGAAGACTAGATAGTAAAACATTAAAACATAAAGCTGCATAAATTTAAATAATAATCGACAAAGGAGTCAATGAAGCAGAGTTGAGAGGAGACTGAAACCTACCTGGAGATTTTGTATAAGTAAAGGTCGCATTTCAAATCAGCGGAGGAAAGTTGTACTCTTCAATCAATAGTTTTGGCAAAACTGGCTAGCTGTCTAGCTGTCTAGGTCCTTTTCTCAAGAATTGCACCGAAATAAATTTCAAGCATATCAAAATTTTAAGCGTAAGATAAGAAGTCAAAAAGTAATAAATCGTAAAAGTACTGAAAGAAAATAGCTGATTTTTTTAAACAGATATGGATTAGAAAAAGCCTTTCTAAGAATGGCATGAGATGCTTGCAGCATAGTAGAACATCTAATAAATTTACTTTATAAATAGTAAAAATATATACACAAAAAATATTTTCCATGATCCAAGTCAAACAAGCAAAGAATTAAAAATCCTTCAGAATTTGGTACACAAATACATAATTTCCTTAATGTGCAATAAACTATTTTAAGTTAAAAGTAGATATATAGAAAAAGGACAGTTTGCAGAAAAATAATCACAAATGATTAGTAAATAAAAAGAATCAACTTCACTCATAATTTTTAAAAAGCCAATTAAAACCATGAGATAACAATAGCCATGATTTGAAAGCTTATTAATGCTGTGGGGAAAACATACCGTCATCCATTGTGGGTGGGAGTATAAATTTGTATAACCATTTTTATAGTCACTTGGTGATCACAACCAAAATTTTAAATTTGCATTTCCTTTTGCCAAGCAATTCTAGTTTTAAGAACTTAACCTAAAGAATATACTTGTATGAGTCCACAAAGATAAAAGAAAGTTCATTGACAAATTGCTTATAATTAAAAAATTTCTAAACACATATGCAAGCGCTATATGCTAAAAAGTGACAGCACTTCTATTCAATAGAATCCAATGCAAAACACTGTGAAATAAAAGAAAAAAACAGAAGTAGCTGAACAGCACATATAGCATGGTCCCATTTGTGTTAAAAGCAAAAAGGCAAATGTAAAAATCCTCAAATATGCAACAGAAACTTTCAGAATGCTGTACAAAAAGCTGTTAACTGTGGCTGCTCATGGGGAATAGCACTGGAGGTGAGGTGACACTTTAATTTTCACCTTATACTTTCTCAATATGAGAAATATTTTGCAATGAATATGACTATTATTAGAATTTCATAAAAGAAAGAATAAAGCCCTCAATATTTAGGTCACACTATCATTTTGATGTATCCCCCCAAAAGTGTACTATAGTGTTTATTAAATATGGCTGACATTAAAATTATGTGAATCCTCAGGCTAGTCCAAGACATTCGCAGACTGGAATATTAGAGGATTATCAAGACTTCCAGACTTTTTTGAACTTCTACAGGAACTTCTGCAAATCTATTTTAGAGAATAACAAAGTCTTGTTTTCACATTACCAGTGATCACCAAAACTCAGAGATGGAGAACTAAAATGCCAAAATATTTCATGTGCCACAGAATAGCCCTTCACTTAATATCAACTCAGGACCCTTTCCAACATTGCTAAGGAAACTAGGAAACTGATGGGACAGCCCAGAAGTTGGTGCCACAACAGGATCTGTGATTAATTCATTGGAAGGCCAAACAGTTATGAAGAAAACTATGTATATATGTGTATGCACTTGTATATGTGCGAGATTCTAAACTGATATCAACATTTCATCAAGGATTTGGTTTAAATCAAGGAGTACCATATGCAATAATTATATTCCTGCCTCATTTCAAAAGAATCAAAATGAAATATTTTTTAATCCTCAAAATACTAGATTACTATTCTTTCCACTTAAAATAAATTTATATTTCTGTTTAAGAGTGTACAATAATATATTTCTCAAGGCTTTGACTCATTTTTGTTGTGCCTGCTCTTTTCCAAGGATTCTGAAAATGTTACCTTAGAAAAAAATGAAAATATCCTATCAATTATAGTTTTTCTTGGATTTTCAAATAGTAACTATTACAGAAATTATATAAAGCAGATCACCTTTTAAACTTACCCACAATATTATTATTAAAAATTATCAATATTGAATTTTCCTAACTTATAGTTCCCACCCTAAATGATCAGTTGAGTCTCTCAATTGAGAATCCAAGAGACTTTAGAAAGAAATAAAATAATTAGTTGTGAGAAATAGAAGCAGCATTATGAATAAACTATTTTTGATAAAGCATGTAACATTAGACATACAAACTGAGATAGATCATATACAGGTCTGTTCTAAGTGCCAATATTATCTCACTAGGTGGTAGAGTCAGGAATCCAGAGGGTTTTTTTCCTTAATGTCCACTTCTTCAATATTCTTTTTTGCCCTGCTATGAGATGTTTGATTCCTGAGTCTCTCACTAGGCCTACCAGTTGGCCACAGGTTTCTCTGATCCCTGTGAATTTATTCAGCATCCGATGGTATTGATACAAGAGCTTTTTACCATTAATTCTCCAGGTGCTTTTTACTGTTGTCGTAAGAGTAAAGAGAAGAGTGAAGATGTATTAAGCTCTTCTAGGCACCTGGCACACATTATTCATTTAGTCTACACATCAAGGTCATGAAATCTATTCTATTATTATCTACATCTCTCTGATTTGCTATCTGTGACTGTAACAATTGTTAAATAAATTGCCCAAAGTTGCACAGCTAATGAATGGCAGTGTTCGAACCTGAACTCAGGTCTGTAGGTACCAAAGCCCAGGCTATAGGCCAAGGTCAAATTAAAGGGCAAGCCAGATGGCCCACTGCCCAGAATGCCAATCTATAAAAAGCACGCAACATTACCGAAGTAAATGAATAATGTGTCATCAGTCCCACACTCAGGTTTCCACATACAAATCTTCACATAATTATGTATTGGTTGCACTCCCACCAAAACAGACTGCTCTTGCAAGTGGAAATAACACTCCCTACACATCAGTACATGTCACCTCAGAGGACTATTTTTGTGAACCACATGTCAAGTTGCACGGTGCAGCTTCAGACCATGACCCACCAATTAGGTGACACTCAGCTGAGTTTAACAGTCCAGTCACAGTCCACTAAAATTCTAAACCCAAATAATTCCTGGGCCAATGCTGTTATTTGGGAGTGATTCCTCATATGAAGTTTTACATTGTTTTAATAAGCTTCTCAAGAAGTTGTTGACTTTAAAGGGAAGCAACTGATCATTCTTCTGAACATAAAAAAGAAGTGTGCCTCTTATTTTCTAGTTCCCACCATCCTGGCCCAGCCTCACCTCTGACCACTAAGGCAAAAAGACTTTCCATGTCATTCCTTCCCCTGTACCCTTTTTTGTTGCACCCTGTATCATTATCTCTTTCTCGTTGTGCTTCCTCCTTGTATTGTCCTGTGGGATACAGGATCAACCCTGCACATTTCCTTTGGCCCTGTTTCTTCCTCTCCAAGACCAAGCTTTCCATTCTTTTCCACATCACCACATGCATAGAAAATGGTGTTATTGGTGTGGAATACACATTGTTTGTGCGGTGAGCACACAAGCCTACTGGAAATGGGGGGAGGACAGAGGACCTGAACACCTGAGGGGACAATAACTTGGCACAACTCTTCCTCTTCACAGTGCACTACCTGAGAAGCTCTGCCATAAAGAATGCTAGATATTCCATTACTGTAATCTGGGCCTAACTTTGATTTTGCTCACTTATTGCAAATGCATTAAGAAAAACAAAATAACACATATAAGTAATGTACACTAAATGGAAAAAAGAAATTTGAAATCTAAAATGATCATATTTGTTCCTGGAGGAAAAAGAAGTATTTTCTCCTTTTTCCCTTCCAGTACTTGCTTGAATACGTGATTGTCCTTTGCTGAGGTACCAACCACACAACCCTCCTAGTTCCCTAGTTCCCTTCCTGAGTCAGGTGCAAACAGACCAAAACAGACCACAGCTGAGGAAGCCTGCACGTTTTTGGGCTCCAGTCCAGTAACCAAATGGGTGGTTGAGAACCAACATACACTTTATGTAACCAATATCTTATTAGTGTGGTTAACTAAAATACATAAGAGCTGCCTCTGAGTAAATCCACCAGTTATTGCACTAATTTCCTAGTGGCTAAGTTCAATGTGGGCAACGGAATAAAGTACATGATATGGATTTAGACTTCTTCAATTTTTATAAAGCTTTAGAATGTTAGTAAATGTCATCAAACTTGTATTAGCTATACTAAGATCTTAGTTCTGCTCCTATTTTATTACGTTAAATGAAGTTTATGGTTTCTCTCCACATTTACTTTAAATTTTCCTCTTATAAAACTAGGATTTTGCTGCCCTGGCTACAAATGTTTGGGCTGTACAATCATTTCCCCATTCCTTTCCACAGCCATGATAATATGCATAATAAGAGTGGTTACATTTATACTTCATAAGTTATATAAATGTTTAAACACTATGTTGGACACCTGAAACTAATATAATATTGTTCACCCCAACTGTAAATGAAAAATAAAAAAAAAAATTTTAAAGAAAAAATGTCTTAAGGAGAAGTTGAAAAAAAGCGGCTACATTTATTGAGCAAGTACTTACTATGTGCCAGGCACTGTGCTAATTACGATACTTGCATTATATCATTCTTGCCTCCTGAAAACCTCATGAGGTAGGTATTATTCTGATAATCCTCAGTTTCAAGGAAGAAATCAGGGTTTAGAGATGCTAAGTAAATTGTCTGAGGTCACACAGAGGTTAAATAAGAGAGCTGGTTGTGGAACCCATGTCTCTCTGACACCCAGGTTTGTGCTCTTAGTCACTATCTTCTACTTCTACAGAATGTCCTTTAAATTGCAGAAGGTGTATACATTTGAAGAGATGCATAATGAGTTGTTTCACCTACTTTTTTTTAATTCTCTTTAAAAATACAAGCTCGAATCTGGTGCTGCCCGGCACCCTAGGCCTCTGTGAAGTTTTCCATTTGAACAGCTGGGGGAGCTTGTAGGCAGCTAATCATTTCATTCTCTGTGTTCTTAAAAATAGTCCCAACAGCTCAGTAATAAGCCCCAGCATTAGCCTTTATGATTAGTCCCAGTAATGACTTACCAAGTTGCAGAGTTCTAGAAGCTTGGAGAGACTACCAGGCTTACCTAACACTGTACATCTAAAGCAGACAAGATGCAGAAGTAGCTCCACAGTCTGTGGTGTCCCAGGAAGTGGCGAAGGAGTGGCCCTTTTAAGTAATGTGTTGGCAAAATGAGATTCTGTCAAATATTTGAAGGGAGGCAGCATGGGGCAGTGGAAGCACACTGTGTGTGGAGGTAGGCAGGCATGGATTCAAATCTGCCCTGTGAGGGAAAGATTTTAGTTTGTTTGGTTCACTCTTTATCCCCAGGACAGTGCCTGGTGCTTAGCATGCCTTTAGTATTTGCTGAATGAATAGGCAAATTAAATTCTTACTGAAGCCTCAGTTTCCTCATCTAAGCAATAGGTGTTTCTCAGAAAACAGCCTTAGCATTTAAAACAAATGTGCAAAAAGTCATCATTATAAGATCAATTGTTTCTCTGGCTTCGTTCCATCTCAATAATGATTTCTAGAAGTGTTCAGAATTTGTCCTACTTGATTCATAAGCACAGGACTATCTATCACCCACTACCTGCTGAGATCAAGTGGCCATCTCCAGGAAGGCTGCCATCCCAGGGGGGCTGCAGCTGCCCCCAGGCCAAAGCTGCCATGTATCAGCAACTGTCCCCAAGGAAGTGTAGGCCACACTCAGGCTGAGATAAGTAAAAGAGGGACTATTTAGAAAGGGGCTACTTCCAAAATGTCAAGGAGAAGAGAGGGATCAGACCGCAAGAGGTAATATAGTAACCCCAGATTAGTGCCAGCAAAGTAGGTACTGCCCCCAGCTGCAGAGACAGAGGCAACTGAGAAAGGGATAGTTCTTTAGGAGTATGTCTCTGTTTAAATGCTATCTCCTTTGAGAAGTTCTTTCTGACATCCCCAGATCTTCTTTCCCCACTGTTCTGACTGCACTCTCCCTTGCTCCTAACAGCTATGATATTGGAATCCTTCTGTTTGTCCGCCTGCTAAACTATGGGAGGAACTGATCAAACCTTATCATCTTTGTATTCCCCTGTATCCAGCCCAAAACCAACACAGGGCAGACTTTCAAATATGTATCTTGAATGGTCAAACAAATGAATGAGTGAATGAATTCCTGTCCTAATGTGCAAGAAGAAAGAGATTTTCAGAGCCTCAGCCATACCTTCTTATCCAAAACAGAAATATCATTCTCTTTAAAGCAATGCAGTACATGTTTCTAATAAAACATTAAAAAGAGAAAAAAAGATGTGTCTAAATTAGAAGTGAATATCACCCCTCTCCCACCAGGCTCTACATATAACAAGTGTTCAAGTAGATCGCCTCGGACTTCTTTATTTATACATAAGTATATGTACTTTTTAAAGCAGATTAGTTATGCACACTGCTCTGAGAATACAATGAAGTTATTGTTCTATATGGTTACATGCAGATTGACCTTGTTATTTTTAATAGCCGCACAGAGTTATGCCTTTCCAAGCATGACACTGAAGGCAGAAACCAGGAGAGGAATGATGGCAGGCTCAGAAGCCAGGAGGTTTGGGCTCACCACTTCCCGGCTCTATAATCTTAGCCACCTTAACTTCTGTAAGCCCCAGTCTTCATCTACACAGCTGGAGACAGCAATAACCTTATCTCAGTAAAAGTCTTGGGAAGACTAAGTGAACAACAATGCATGTGATATGCCTACCATAGTACTGGTATATTAAGTGCTCACTCAATAGTAGCCATTGCAATCATTAGCTCATTTTATTTATTGCCTAATAATTACATTATAATAAGTAAAGGCAAATCACAAATTAGGGAAAAAATTCACAAAATGTATGACAGACAAAAATTAGTATGAGTAAGAGAAATGCTCTTTTAGAAAAGGGAGCCAGGGAAATGAGTAGAAGAAATATCAGTGCCCTGTAAGTATATAAATATATTTATCTTCTCCAATAAAAATTAAAAAAAAAAAAAAAAACGAAAGACAAAACAATAAGATTGCTTAAATAGCATGTTTCCTAAAAAAAAATTGCCACCAGCTATTTTTTAATTTAGAGTTAACAGAAGTGCTGGGAAATAGGCTCCTAGGAATATTCTTAGGATTAGTATCAGACATTTAGTAAAACTCTTTAACCCATCAATTCTACTTCCAGGAATTTGCGCTAAGGAAGGGTCACAGATGTGCTCAAAGGTATATTCACATGAACACTCCTGACAGTGTTGCATGTGATAAGGTCTCCTACCCCAAAAAACCACTAAAATAATTTAAATATCTCAAAAGAGGGGGTTAAAGAAGCATTTATATATTTTTTTAAAATACTATGTAGCCATTCAAGATGATGTAGATTGAGAATATTTAATGGCATGCAAAGATTATTCATGATATATTTATACAAACAACTTTTTAATTTATGTGTTAGATGATACCATTTTTGAAAAAGTAAAAAAATACCTGGAAGAGTGTACCACGAGTATTATTAACTGGTCTTATCTACACGTGGTAGGATCACAGGTAATTATAGTTTACTTCTTTTATGTGTATTTTACAAATTTATATGGGTTTTTTTTTTTTTCGTATTTTGGATCTGACCTTTAAAAGAAAATAAAGGAATGGGCAAGACAGTGAGAGGAGACAAACTGGCATCTTAAACTCTTATTTATACATAACACTTAGTGTATTCGACTGTAAGGAGAATTCTATCGACGTGAGCACTCATTCTAGCACCCCAGCAGAATTAGTAATATTTGCCTATAATGTAAAACTCTAAAGGTTTATGTTCTCTGTTATTTCAAGAGAAAAAAGAAGAGGAATGGGAAATTTTTAAATAGAAAATCTTATAACAATTGATGTATAAAATGTTTTAGGGCTTCGTGGGTTTAAGTTATTTGTTTATTACTTTCTTAGCAACAACCATATTTGACCAGAGATATACATTTTCCAAGTAGAAGGAAATTTTTTAAAAAAGAAAATTAAACCATCACCATTATAAAACAGAAGAATCATGATTTTCCTGCTAAGTAAAAAAAAAATAGTGAGCTTTAAAATCCAAAAATCTTTTTTACAAAAGGCAAGAAGCTAGAAATCAATTGAGATTCAATTGACAATTAAATGACTTCCTCTAATTTTAATGATGTAAAATAAATATCTGATTAAAAAAGAATTTGCTATGGTACAACCATAGACCATATTAAACTTTGTTATTTCCACCCTTTCATGGGTGTTAAAAAAAGATTTCCACCACAGGATTGATTTTATGACACCTTCCTATGTTATCCTACCGCCCTCCCCACAAAATGTAAAACAAGTAAACAAAGGGCAAAATTCCTCAAAATGCCAAAAAATATACAGAAAAGTAAGGGAAATGAAATAAAAGCATCAAAATCATGAGTCTACCCTGTTGATATTGTACCGAAAACTATCTGGTATACTGATACCAGGAATAAGGTGCCACATGGAGCTAAATGCTGCCCGTTTGCATTTGGTGTCTGATGCCCGAACCACAGGTGCCCACCACATGCTACAGTGAGACCCACTGGTCCTACCGAGGGACCGTCAAAAAAAAGCGTGGCCTTCACTCACCCTCTCTCCACAAAACCGTAATCTGTACTATGCAAACAAACTCTCTGGAGGTTATGTTTGCATCATGCACAAAGAACTAGGTGACTGACTGACAGTTACAGCACATTCACAATCCTTTCAGCTAGTTCTAGCCTTAAGTGGGTGAGTGTTGATGTATGGAAAAGAGATCATTGAAAAACATTCATGAATATCATCTGAAATCTCTAGTACCCTAAAAGTTAGCTGAAAAGAATAACCAGCTGTCCAAACTCAGTGTTGGTTTAAAAAAAAAAAAAATGCTTGAAATTGAAAGAAAAAGATGGCATCCCATTTCAAAAATCTATATTTGATTTTTTTAAAGAGCTAATATTTCTCACCACTTCCAAAGTTTAAGGGGATAAGGAAAAGCTTACTTTTAATAAGAATGTGGATCCTACTATAAGTGACAGTGTGTGGTCAGTGTCTAACATTGATTGATTGTGTCATTTACAGTTTCCCTGAATATATACTAACGTGTCGAGCCATCACTATGGATAATTAGAAGTTAGAGTGTATAGGATCCGCAAATTTATTAAGAATCAATAAAATCAGCAGTTTTGGGACAAATAATAGAAATAAAGGAAAGAAAATATATTTAATGCTAAAATGTTAGGTATGTAAAAGAAAACAATTATTCTGACACAAAGTGATAAAGAAGACTTTACTTAGGACTGTTACAATAATAGAGGAAAGAGATTGGGCTCAACTCCAAATACAGACAAAGATAAGTGGAAATTTATAGCCTAGGAGCAGAGTGTGGGGGTCAGTGTATAGACAGTTACTAAAAGGGGATATCAAGGGTAGGGGGATTCTTCCTGAACTGACCTAACAAGATTCTTGCTAAAGGCAGGCCAAGGATTTAGACATCAAAGGCAGCAGATGAGAAACATGATCAGGCATCAAGTGTGATCACATATCAAGTGTGGGATGACTCTTGTTAAACTGACTTAGTTTAACAAGGTTTCTTGCTAAGATTGGGCTAAGTAGGCAGAAGACAGGATGGGGTCAACATCAAGGCCTCGTGGAGAAGTTTCAGAGGAGCCTGACTGAAGTTTGATCAAGGAGAGAGTCTTTCTCAGGTGCCATATCGTAATTCACCCTAAGAAGTATCCAAAGATAAGCTAGGAAATAGTGCACACCTTTCTTCTCAAAGCATATTTTGCATGAGAACCAGAAGAGGTTCACTAGAGAGACACTAACCCCTCAGTTCTCACGGAAAGTCTTTGTCATTGTTTCAGCTGGTCCTTCTATCCCCACTTCACCGGATCAGAAGCAGCAGGATTCTCTCTCCTGCATAGTGTGTCAGTCCGTGGAGTGGAAGCCAAGAGCAGGACTTAGATATATGCCTATGTATTTAAGCCTTACGGTAAAAATAGGAATCTAAGCATTTTAACTTTTATTAATTGTCTAAGCAAAAGTTCTAGACTATTTGTTAAATTTAAATTTGACTAATTTTTTCATTTTTTTGACATTGAAAATACACATTATTTCTAGTTTTCTTCCATACTCTGATCATTCCAGAATAGAATACTTTAATGCCTTGAAATGTGTTATTATTCTTCTTAATCACATTCAAAAACATGGATTAAAACAACCCAGTTTTATTGTCCTTAGCTAGTGCGTCCTGTGATACAAGGGAACGAGAACTAGAGTCATTACTGATGCCAGATACTGTGTTAAGTCCTTTATATACATTAATTCATCGAATTACCGAAACCGATTCAATAATATAAGTATGTTTGTTATCATTATTTTATAGATGAGGAAGCTCAAAGAGGTCGCTTTTGCCCAAGGCCACACAGACAGAGTAAAGAAACTGAGATTCAAGCCCCGACACTCTGATTACAGCAGTGCCCCCTTATCCACGGTTTCACTTTCAGTTACTCGCAGTAAACCACGGCCTGAAAAAATTAAGTGGAAAATTCCAAAAATAAACATGTACAAATAAAAATGTACAAATTTTAAATTGCATGCCGTTCTGAGGAGGGTAATGAAATCTTGCACTGTCCTATCTGTCCTACCCAGGACATGAATCATCCTTTGTCTGGCACCTCCACCTGTTGGTCACTTAGTAGCCTTCATAGTTGTCAGATTGACTATCGTGGTATCACATTGTTTGTGTTCAAGTAACCCTTATTTATTCAGGGCCTAAATAATGGCCCTAAAATTATTTACATAATTTTATATTATGTATATTACTGTAATTGTTCTATTTTATTATCGTTGTTATACATTATTACAAATATATATGCCTAGGGGGAAAAAAAACAGTAAAAAAAGGGTTCAGTACTATCTGTAGTTTCAGGCATCTACTGGGGGTTCTTGGAATGTGTCCCCGGAGGATAAAGGAACTCTGCTGTACTAGTCTCACTCTTGACCATTACCAAAATCTGTGTTCTAGACTCAGCTCTGTCATTAACTTGATTGGTGTCCTTAGATAATCCTAAATTTTCATAAGCACTGGTTGATAAGTAAAGAAATTGGCCTAAATTTTTTCTGCTAGAACTCGTAGTTGCCTTTGTGATATTGTGATTTTTAAGAAATATATACTTGGTCTTCGTACCAGTTCCTCGCACAAAGCTCCTGAAACCTTTATGATGAGAGCAATAAAGTCTTTTGTTATGTTAATGAGGTGACTTTAGGACCTTTCCTTTAGAAGAGGGCTGGTTGCCAGGGGAACTAACCCTAAGATTAGAGGGTTGGAACGTCAGGATCGCATCGGGGTCGCATCCCCCTGACCTCTGGGGAGAGAAGAGCGTCTGGAGGTTGAATCAATTGCCAGTGGCCAATAATTTCATCAACTGTCTTTAAGTAATGGAACCTCTGTAAAAAACCAAAAAGACGGTGAACACATGGGGGTGCTGGGATAGTGGATCCCTCAGAGAGGGCATAGAAGCTCCTTTCTCTTTGTCCATACTTTGCTCTACGCATCTCTACCATCTGGCTGTTCCTGAGTTACATTCTTTTATAGTAAACAGCGATCTGGTAAGTAATATATTTCTCTGAGCTCTGTGAGCCATTCTAGCAAATTAATCAAAGTCAAGGTGGGGATTGTGGAGACCTCCGATCTATAGCACGTGGGTCAGAAACACAAGTGACAACCTGAACTTGCACTGGCATGGGGAGCGAAGGGCAGTCCTGTGAGACTGAGCTCTTAACTTGTGAGATCTAATGTTATCTCTGGGTAGATACTGTCAGAATTGAGTTAAATTTTGGGGTACCCAGTCAGTATCTGCAGAGAACTGAGTTAATTTTTTAATGTGTTAAAGAAAAAACATATTGGAATTGATGTCAAAATTGTAGCCTTTGACTCAAATCCAGGACCAGTGAGAACTTAAGCTCTGAAATCAAACTTCTAACTTGCTACTTCCTGATAGTAAATCCTTGTGTTAGCTTAGAGACAGTGTCTCTTATTCATTGCCGATGAAGTAAAATTTGTGTTCCATTACCTAATGAGGCATCAAATTATTTAAATAAAATACAACTGTTTCCCTAAGTTCTAATTTGGTATTCATTTCCCCCTCTATACTTTAAAATGAGTCTTGGATCCTGTAGCTTCCCCTATAATCTCTCCGCTGAAGATTGCCTCTCTCCTGAGCTCACTTTCTGCCTTCTCCAGGATGTCATAATGGTATTTGAAACTTGGCAAATGCTGAACTGAGCTAATCATCTACCTCTACCCTTACTCACCAAATTTACTTCTTTAAACTGGCCCTATTTCTTTGTTTCCACCTTTGCATTAAAAGCATTTCCTCCCAAGTTAGTTACTTGGGAGGAAAATATTGGTCATCTTTTTGTTGTTGTTGTTCTTTTTTAAAAAATAAATTTATTTATTTAAATTAGTTTCGAGTATACAGTACATTGGTTAGACATGTATAATGTTCATAAAACGATCCCCTCAATTGCTCCCTCAGTCCCCTGGCCCTCCACTTAGCCATCATATTAATGCTAACTGCATTCCCTCTGCCAAGCTCCCCGTGCCCAACTATCAACTACTAATTTGTACTTCTTTAACCGTTCGCCCCATTCTCCCAGCCTCCCAACCCCTCTCCCTCTGTCCATCACCAAATTGTTCACTATATTTGTGAGACTGTTTACGATTAATTTGTTCGTTTTGTTCCTTAGTTACTGCGTATAAATGAAATCATATGGTATTTATCTTTCTCTGTCTAACTTATTTCACTCAGCATAACAACCTCGAGGTCCATCCATGTCATTGCAAATGGTAGGATTTCATTTTTCGTAATGGCTGAGTAATATTCCATTGTATATATGAACCATAATTTCTTTATCCAATTGTCTGTTGATGGGCATTTAGGTTACTTCCATATCTCGACTATTGTAAATTGTGCTGCCATGAATATTGGAGTGCATAGATCTTTACGAATTATTGTTTTGGTTTTCTTTGGATAAATACCCAGAAGTGCAATTGCTGGATCAAAAGGTATACCCATTTTTAATTTTTTGAGGAACCTCCGTACTGTTTTCCATAGTGGCTGTACCAATCTGCAATCCCACCAACAATGTATGAGTGTTCCCTTTTCTCCACATCCTCGCCAACACTTGCTGTTTTTCGATTTATTGATAATAGCCATTCTGACAGGTGGGAGGAGATATCTCACTGTGGTTTTAATTTGCATTTCTCTGATGATTAGTGACCTTGAGCATCTTCATATGTCTGTTAGCTATCTGTATTTCCTCTGTGGAGAAGTATCTGTTTGGGTCTTCTGCCCATTTTTTAATTGGCTTGTTTGTTTTCTGTTGTTGAGTTGTATAAGTTCTTTATAAATTTTGGATATTAACCCCTTATCAGATGTATCATTAGCAAATATCTTTAATTCATTTTTTTCACCATCCTACTGCCCCAGCTCCTTATCTGAATTGTTAAGTCCTCTCTACTCACACCATGTGTCTCATATTCACCTGTATTCTTCAATCTCCTTACCAGTATTCCCCATCCTAAAGCCATAACACTGTTAGATTAATCTTCTGAAAAGTTTTGATCACTCTCTGTCTCAACAATCTTCTAGAGCTCCCTACCATATAAATGTCCAAATCTCTTCTTAAGTATCAAGGGCTCTCCATGATATACACATGTTTTGTCTTGTCCCTATTACTTACTAATATTCAAACAGAACAGTTACTACCCTCTGTGCATATCCATGCATTTCCTGGCTCTGTGCTTTTCCTTCTATATGAAATACCTTTCCTCCAATCTTCTTCTGTTAATATCCTACCCAAAGCAAATGCTGTCTCCTCCATGAAGCCTCCCCAGGTACCCCCACCAAACGTGACCTCTTCTCTTTTTTATTTGTACCAATTCAATGGAAAATTTCAATCTCCCTTATTCTTTTATAGGGCCAAAGAACTTAAGTAACTATAAACAGGTTAAGAGACCATTTGTACTTGCAGCAGTCATAATGCATCAAGGACAAAGACTAAAGGAGTGAAGTTATTTGCCAAACACCATACAGCTTGATAGTGGCACAGTCGGGACTAGAAAAGTCTGAAAGTGAATCCATCACCATTTCTACTATCTCAAAATTTAAATGCCTTTTTTTTTTTTTGGACTTTTTAATCCCCTTTACCCATTTCATTTCTACCACTCCCTGCTCCCTGCCTTTGGAAACCACCAACCTGTTCTCTGTATCTGTCAGCATGGTTTTGGGTTGTTTCTTTTTTATATTCTACATATATGTGAGATCATATGGTATTTGTCTTTCTCTGATTTATTGCAATTAGCATAATGCCCTCAAATTCCATTCATGTTGTCACAAGTGGCAAGACTTTATTCTTTTTTATAGCTGAACAATATTCCATTGTATATGTATACAATATTTTTTATTCATTCATCCATCAATGGACACTTAGGTTATCTTCATATCTTAGCTATTAGAAATAAATCTACAATGAACGTGGGGATACCTATATATTTTCAAGTAAGTGCTTTTGTTTTCTTTGGCTAGATATCCAGAAGTGGAATTGCTGGATCATATGGTAGTTCTATTTTTAATTTTTTGAAGAACCTCTGTACTGTTTTCCATAGCGGCTGCACCAATTTACATTCCTACCAACAGTGCACAAGGGTTCCCTTTTCTCCACATTCTCACACTTTTTATTTCTCGTTTTGTTGATAATATTCATTCAAAAAGGTATGATGCGATGTCTCATTGTGGTTTTGATTTGCATTTCTCTGATGGTTTGTGATGTTGAGCATCTTTTCATGTACCTGTTGCCCATCTGTCTATCTTCTTTGGGAAAATGTCTATTCAGAGCTCTTGCTCATTTTTAAATTAGTTTGTGTTTGTTTTTGTTTTACTGTGGAATCATATGAGTTCTTTATGTATTTTGGATATTAACCCCTTATCAGATATATGATTTGCAAATATTTTCTCTCATTCGTAGGTTGCCTTTTCATTTTGTTGATGGCAATCTTTGCTGCGCAGAAGCTTTTTAGTTCAATGTTGTCCCGGTTATTTATTTTTGCTTCTTTTCACCTTGCTTTTGGTGTCAGATCCAAAAAATAATGACCAAAACTTCCGCTGAGGCGCTTATCACCTGTTTTCATTTCTACTATATCAGAATTTAAATACTTTTTGATCTAACTACCCATTTTACCAATAAATTTCTTACAGTTCCATGATTTTATGTTGTCACTTTTTCGTGTGCGCATATCATGTTTCTTCTACTTTACTTCTACACCTCCAGAGCACCTACCATATCATCCAGAATAGACATGCATCAAAATATCGCTGTAGATGGAATGAGTGAGTTTTGTTAACATCAGAGCATATCCAGGCTTGAGGACAATCTGAAATTCCTTTGGCTTGAAGACTATAGCTGTCGAGACCTCATCTATTCTTTTTTTATTTAACCAATATTTTTTGAGTGGTTCTAGTTACATATTTAAGCCTATAAAATTTCAAAATTTAATTGACTATCCAAATTTTTTTGTAGATAAGGAAAAGAGGTCAGTATTAATACATCTATCTTTGGGGCTGAATTAAATTTTAACTCTAGATGGTTAACTCAAATTCAAATTATTTAACTGTGATTGAATCATCATTTTAGCCACCTCAAACACTTTTTAGAATGAGCTAAGAAATAAATAATCAGCAATTTAATTTTTCAGCTCATAATCATAAAATGTTTGTAGGTACTTTTCTGCCTCTCACACAGGTATATGTGTATACACAGATATGTACACACTCACAATACACAACCCACACATACATACTCAATGCACTTGCAATACAGTTATCTTTGAAAAATATCTAACTACAGCTCCAGAGGAAAATTTTCTGATGGTTGTGAAGAATTAAGTCATTCACCGATATGACAATAATTGTTATTCCTGTCGTCATTGTTATCTAAAGTCCAAATTTGGTGTTTGGCTTTTTCTGCAGTAGAGTTATAAACAATGAATAGCAATTTTAATAATAAAAGGAGATCAAGAGAGTAGCTACCTATGACACCTAAAGATCCCTGTTTCTAGATAGCCGTCAGTGGGAGATAAAAAGCATTTTGGTGGCACTGTTCGGGACGAAGTGGCAGGATAACGTGTCTGCGCTATATATATTAGTACGTGTTCTTATTAGCCATCTGTCATAGAAAAAGACTTCGACCAACAGTTTACATCAAACTCAGACAAAGAAACTGAGGCTTGACAGAGAATGAAATATCAGCACAGAGAGGGGATCCTGAGCTCCCATAATTCACTTAGCCCCTAGGTTCCTGCACTTCTCATCCTTTTTCTTCTCAGTGTTTCAGGGCATTGTTCCTTCAGTTTGCACTAAGTTGGTTGGAGGTAGGCACCGTAGGTTTGATTGATACGGCAATTTGCATCTCAAGGCATCGCTCGATAAATACAGTGCAATGAAAGGCTACTCTCTCACAAGCCAATTTCCCCCTCTGGGCTGACTTTAGAAGCTCATTGATGTCACTTCCTTCCTCAGTCAGCAAGTGAATTTTCTTTAATTCTCAAGACCAGCTGTCCATGCTGTCAACAGAAAGTTATTAAAATTCCTTTAAAGTGAATAAAAATAGCCTAAAAGCAAATGTACTGGGAAACAGGAAAGAATCAGTATGCAAAGTCCACAAACCTCTGAGCAAAATAATGTTGATCCAACCAGAGATTTCAAACATCGTATATTCAAGATGCTAGAAAAAATAATTAAAAGATGCTAAACCACATACTTCTTAATCTTTTATTAGCAATGGCTTATGCAGTTAAAATTTATCCCCTAAATTCCATTCCTTTTTCAAATATGATTTGAATAAATTTGGGGATGACTTAGGTTTTCCTGAAGTGGGATTCCCTCCTTTTTTCTTGCGTCGGACAGGAAACATTTACATCTCCACCAGGCTAAGGCTCTCCGTAAGCAAGAGAAAAAAATTATCATCACAGCGATCATAACCACAAGGCCACAAAATAATTATATAATTGTATGTTTTCATTTATGAGAATTTTAAGAGCTCAATGGAGATGATTTTTCGCATATTTAAATGGCGATGGAAACTCTCTATATCTTGACTGTGTCAATTTCCTTGTAGTGATACTGCGCTATATAGATCTTCCGAATGTTATGGGGTAGAGGGTACACAGGATTGCTCTGTAATGTTTCTTACAAATGCATGTGACTGCACAATTATCTTAATTAAAAATTTTAAAGGACATATTTAATAAAGTGTGTATTTCATACTGAGATGTTCACAGCATATCATAACTGCAATGCCACCAAACTTCTTTCCTCTCTTTCCTGGTGGTTTATTGGTTATTTATTATGATTAAAGACTCTTTTTACTTCTATTTATACATGACATTGATCATTTTCAGGCTATTTTCATAATGACTGAGGTTTATTATTTTAGAATCCTTATTATTTTTCCCTTATGTTGCCTTTATACTTTACTCTGATTTGTTTCTGTCCTCACCAAGATACCATTTATAGAACTGTTGGCTTGTACTTTAATTAATCTCTGGCAGTACTATAACAAGGCATAATGTCTTTATTATCTTCACAGGTACGAGAACGGTTTTTAAAAGTAGCACTTCTGCCATCTGTGCCTTTAAATCTCCTTGTCTAGTCCTCAAGTTTGCATGAGCTCAGTGGCAGTATTAAACTTGAATGGGTTGACATTGTTTGGGAACCTTTGAGTGGATATTGTTCAAATTTTTCTTTGGTCCTTTTCATCTGTCTGTTCACTATTTCTCTGCCAGAGTTTAATACATTCTCTGGCTTCACCCTTCCCGGATTTTCAGTTAGTTTTTTGTTTTCTTTGTCTAAAATGGTTTATTTACATTTTGACTTTTTTCATTCCAATTATTGAAGTGATTGTAAATGTTCATATTGTGATACAAATCCTTGCTCAGAGAGCCCATGATTACTGTTGGAGTTATGAGTGGGAACAGAGCAAAACCATTATTGTATCTTTTTCATTTATATACTTGATGTTAAATTTCTTTTTGCTTTCTCTTTCAGTGACTAGAGAAAAAATCCAAGAACATAGCACCGACCAGGTATTTCCTCACTTCTCATAAACTGTAATATAGAATTTTGCTTTAAATGTTAATAATTAAGCATTTGTAAATGTAAAAAAAATACAAAAGGCATTGCCGATTATTGGGTATGAGCAATATACATATTATTGGTTCTGAAAACATATAAACTGGTCATATGTGGATGACTATGCACTTTCCTTGTCTCCTCTGCCTCATTCCTCTCTCCACATCCTCCCCAAGGATGGGAAACAGGGGAGAGTGGGACTCTGCCAGCTCTGATGTGTACACATCCCTCTGAGCATATCCTGACCTCTGCGTTAATACGATCATGACCGCAAATAGATACTTTTATCTACTTCTCCCTTAACTAAGGTGACTCTTCTCTGTGATTTTCCCAAGTTTTAATTCACCCAGTCACTCCCTCCCAAACGGTTAAGAGCTGAAGCCCTAGCAGTGGAAAGGTACAAGTTAACTTTCCATTCTGGTCTTCAATTTCTACCCGCAGTCAGCCAGTGTCTATCTGTCTGCCTCCTTATTTTCTTATCCAGTCTTTTTACTAATTTATCTTTTATATTTATTGGTAGGTGGAGCCACCTACCAACTTTTTAACGGGCTTGAAACACGCCATCACACGTACACAATGAGAACAGCCTTCACCAAACCCCGTCTTGCTCCACCCCACCTTAGGCCAGTCTAGCTGCAATGTTTCCGAATGCCACCTGTACCACTAGACTCAGAGAAAGCAAACATTGGCCTGTGGCAAATATGCTCAGGTTTCACTCACAGGCACAAATCTCCGTGTCTTGTTGTTGTTCTCCTTTGGTGTAAATTATAACTCACTCTTGCCAAGGAGAAGAGTGAGGGGTACATTTTTCAAAGTCTTCTAATGGGCTTCAAAATAAGTTCCAGTTCTAGTCCCATTGTCATTCCAACCAAATTAAGTTCTAGCTTTAACTAATCGGTGCCAGATGCCCTGTAACTCATCAAGCTTTAAAGTGTGTTAACTCATTTGGCTAGTATACTATACTGCAGATTCACTAAGCAAAATTTAATGTTTATTAGGTGCCAGTTTGCTTTTGAATGTAATTGTAAATAGTGACTCAAAGTAGCAGCCATCATCATACTTGAAATTGCCATCATTGTGCAATGGCAAAATCAGTTAGCCATTTCAAACAGTTTATTTGCCTTTTGAGCTTAGTTTCTTTTCATTGTATTTTCAGTTATTTGTATGTACTCAAGTGGTTTGGGAATGCTAAACAACAGTTAACCATTAAAGTTTATTGCTACCATTTTTTTAATTTAGTCACATAGGGAATACTTTTCTTTATAAAGAGAACTATTTTCTTTATTAACTTAAGAAGTTAAAGGAGTTGGTCAAGAAATATATTAAGCCTACTTCTTAGGGACATATTTCATTTCCTGTATTTTCCTTCTTTCTACATTTGGCTGAATAGAATATGTAGACACCAAAATAGAACACCAAATATTTACCCATAATGTTAAACACTGATTTAATGCCAGATAAAAATCATAATGGTTTCTAGTTCTAATAAGAGAGTGAAATTTTTTGGATTTTCACATAGGAGGTTAGGATCTTAAGTATATTAGTTATATAGTCGTTCTTAGAAGGGATTGTTTTGTGATTCAATTAGTGTCCTCCAGTTGTATTTCTAATTCGACAATGGAATTTCTATTCTTTCTTCTCCTAAGTAGGGAGGTACTCCCCACTCTCAAGAATGCATTGGCAATACAATTTTAAAAAGTATCTTACACCTCCAATTTATCTAAATTTTGGCAAAGAGCCAGGAAATGAAGTCACCCCTCCCCCTTTTGAAATTACTTTGCTACCAAAAGAATTTGGCTCTTACAAAACATTTTTGAAAACTCACTTTGGATAATCAATACAGTGTTCGTTATCAAAAAAGAATGTAAAACGGAGCACTGTTGAGCGTTAATCTTGCCCCTAAATCCTTCCCACCGGGCACTATAGATTGTGTAATTAAATTGAAAATGAAAATCGAGTTCTACACACACACACCCAATAAGCAAGCTATGAGTTGCACACCAATGTGAGAAATCAGGGCTGAAGTGGAAGGAAAGCTCTAGCCTACTGGCCAATATCCAGTGTGCGTTTTTAGCCCACAGCTATTTTACCACACCTGAGCTCTGAGAACAAACAACTGTTTGATTTCTCGGAGGAAACGCTGGATTCTTTCCTGTGTAATTCACTGGGGAAATTAGTATGCTTTTTTAAAGTAACTTGTTAATGCAGCTTGTTTACGAGAAGAGGACAAAAATGAGCAGTGAACCGCTTGGCAGCTTATGTCCCAGAATGGGATGAATGCATGACCCATTTTTTTCAGCTGTCTTTTTGGCAGTTCAATCCTGCAACAATTTCCTATCCGAAAATGTCCCTTGTGGAGGTGAAATCTCTGTAAATTTTCTGAATAATTTTTACTATAGTAGATTAAAGATAATAGCTTAAAATACTACCAAAAATATCTTCAAAATCAAATTAGAATATGGGAAAACTGAATGTAAAAACCTTTTAACTTAGCTCTTGGAAACTGCCTTTTTATGTAGTAGACAACTGAAACCTATAGGAAATTAATATTTTCTGTTTATGCCTTTTTGTAGAGTAGATAATTGAAGCCCATAGTGAATTAATATAGCTGGGTGAGAGAGAGGGACACTGAATATGGGGCTCCATTGCTTGTAGAAAGTATTCACAGTTCTGGCACTGGCTATCACAAATGCTTCCTTTCACTGATGGCCCAGTTCAGAGAGAGCCAACACCGTGGGTGCTGTTTGTTACAGCTTATGTATTTTTTTTCCTGGGGCCGCTGTAACAAACTTTTACAAACTGAGTGCTTTCAAACAACACAGAAGTACTGTCTCACAGTTCTGAAAGCTACAAGTTCAAAAATCAAGGTATCTCCAAGGCCATACTCTCCCTGAAACCTATAGGAAAGGACCCTTTCTCACCTCTCTCTCAGTTTCTGATGACAATTGGAAAATCTTGGCACTCCTTGGCTTGGAGCTACATCACTTTCATCACTGCCTCCAACACTTGGCTGTCCTCCCTATGGGTCTCCTTTTATAAGGACACTAGCCATATTGATTTAGGGACCACCCTAATGACATCATCTTACTTGATTACATCTGCAAAGATCCTGTTTCCAAATAAGGTTACATTTACAGCTACCAAGATTTAGGACTTCTACATATTTGTTTGGAGGACACAGTTCAAACCATAACAACCCGGAAATTTCAAAGTCATCTGTACTCCATCTCTCCCTCTAACAACTGAGCTTTTTTTTTTTTAATTAAGTATATTGGAGTGACATTGGTTAGTAAGAGTTATATTTTAAGTTTCAAGTGTACAATTCTATAATACATTATCTGTATATTGCATTGTGTTCTCACCACCCAGAGTCTAGTCTCCATTACCTTCTGGTCTTGTGATTGGAACTGGGCACACTCACCAAGCATTTCTGATGTGACCTCCTGGAGCCTCCCCAATCCAGATTCTCCTTCTCTGCCCACCCATGGTCCCTGCTTCCTCTAGGCCTTCATCTCGCTTGCTTGGTGGCTTTTCACAGCTCTTCTGCCACGATCTCACCACCTTTCCATTCATCTTCCATCCTACTCCACTTTACTTTCTAAAATACCAACCATCTAGCATACTTCCCCTGCCAAAAAACAATAATTAAACAGAAACACCTCCCTCATTTTTAGCAGTAATTATTAATCCCGCCTTGGCATTATAATCGACCATGGAGCTTTGTAGGCACAGGTCCTGAGACTTCACACCCACCCCATCCCAATAAATTCTGGGTCAGTGGTTGGGTTCAGACGTAGCACAACTCTTAGATCAGGCCAAGAGTGTCATATGCTTTAGAAGACCCCAAACATCATAACCAAAAATGCAAACACTTTTCTTTCTTTTCAGCCTCACGTTTTAAATTCTGATGACCAATTCAGTACACACAAAATATTAGAGAGGAACAGGGCAGCTGAATGGAGTCCTCTCATTCAGTAAGGTGGTGTTGAGCTGAGAGATAAAAAGTCAGCCTGTGCCCTTTGAAATCAGAGAAAGAGGGCTGCTTTAGTGTCAAAGTAGTTCCTCTGAAATGCGAGGATGTGTATGCAGACAACGTTTTTCAGGTAACAATACTTGTGCCCTCACCTCTGGAGGTGGGTGGAATGGGTGAGTGTAGTTCCAGGTGATACTTAGAATACCTGTCAATCCCCAGTCAGAAAAGTGAGGCATGAGGTGAGAGACCCTGCCTGCCCACGGACCTGAGGAGCTTTACTGAGTCATCTTAGCCTTGATGGGGGTAAGTCCAGCCACTGCCCAGGATTCCTCTGCTGAGTTCCGCTTCCCCACTCAAGTCCCTAGTGGCAGGCAGGTGGCCCTCAGGAAGAGTGGGGATCCTTTCCCCTCCAGTCCCAGAACAATCTCTTGGGACTGGCTGCTGACTCTGGGAGGAAACAAGGGCCAGATCTCGGGTATCACTTATTTTAAAACTTCTAAATATTTAGATATACAGTATGTGAGCCTCCATGCATACTCTAGGCCTCACAGGTGTTGGAGATGATCCTGCATTAACACCTGCAACTTTTAAAACTGAATGTATGATTGTAATAAAAAGCCAAGATTGAACCCACTTGTCTGTCATCTATAGCAGCAGTCCTCAACCTTTTCGGCCCCAGGCACCAGTGCTCCTATGAGACTCTAATGCCTGGTGATCTAAAGTGGAGCTGAGGCTGTAATGCTAGCACTGTGGAGCAGCTGCAAATACAGATAAAGCTTTACTCGCTCATCTGCCACTCACCTCCTGCTGTGCATCGTGGTTCCTAACAGGCCTCAGACCGGTACCAGTCAGTGGCCCAGGGGTTGGGGACCCCTGATCTATAAGCTAAAATACAAACCTTTGAGTATGAAATCCAAGGCCCTATTACGAACTCATAATTCTTTGGATAGCAGGCTCTTCACCTCCCTAGACTTATTTCCCATTCTGCTCCTTTATATAAAACTATCGGGTCCTATATAACATTGTTCCACTAACATATTCACCCCTTTCCTTGCATGTATGAAATTTACTCATATTCCAAGACTTAACTCAAATACCACCTTTTCCATGAAGCTTTCCTATACCTAAAAATGATCTTTCTTTCTTCAATGCTTCTATATTATTTTTCTGCCCCTTTTCTATAGACCTGCACTTTCGACTCTATAGTCTAATTATTTATATCCCTCTATGATTTTGTCGCTAGATAGTATCATCCTAAATTAGGGAAGAAATCATGTCAGGTTCATTTCTATGTCCACTATTAGACCTTGCACATCATAAACAAACAACCAATTTCTAGTCATATGTAAATGTTTAGCTCACTAAATTATTACTCTAGTAGCCAGAGGAACTATGAAATGTAAGCAGTCTATACCCTGTGCCCTGGACTACTCAAACCTGATGTGTCATTGGTTCTTAGAAGGCAGAAACCAGGTGTTGTCCTTCACCCTCCAGGTGAGGAATTTAAACCAGAAACAGAAGGGACAAACTAAGACTGCACATAGTGTCTATGAATAATGGTCATACAGTTGGGGAATGAAAGAATCCAAGGCCAGGGAGACTGACACATTTATTTCACCTTTGTGTCCACATTCCATAATTGCCTATAGAATGTTAAACCTTATTCTTGGGTCAAGACTTGAGCACCTGACTTTTTCTCAAATGTAAGCATGGCAATGCCATTCACTGCTGTCTGTTCAGTGTAGCATGAACTTTACGCTTCTAAATTTAAAGTGGGATTGCATTACCCTGCACTATTCTTATCAAAATGGCCATGCACTCAAGGAGACAACTTTGACTCAAAGGAAGTTTCTCTGCAAATTCAGCAATAATGGAGCTGGTAAAAATGCCATCCCTTTAATTGACTTCTAAGATTACCTTATAGAATTGGAAGTCGTGCTTTTAAAAAGCTATCCAACTTGTGATTCTTTTTTTTTTTTCAACTTATGATTCTTTTTAAAAATGCTTGAAAGCAAGACTAAAAGGATCAAAAAGTGGTAGCATTAATGGTGGTTAACAAAGAAGGATTTATAAAAGATGTTCTTCATTAAAGGTCAGATGGCTTCATACCCAGAAAACACTTAGGTGTAAATGTCAAAGGCTCACCTCTTTAATCAGAAACCCAGAAAGGTATAATCTTGTGCAAGGGTGTCTGTGGAAATAGACAGTAGACAATAGTCTGTGCAAATATATTGTCATGACAAAGGGAGGAGGATAAAATGGCCCTTGGGTGTTTTAAAAGCATGACTACCAAGAACAAAATAATGGTTGGAATAAAGAAAATTGTTTATTAGCAACACTGCAAGATCTATTAGCAATCAGATAATTCTCACTGAAGCACTCAGAATGCTTCTGAATAATTTTACGACCAATGACTGTGCTAGTCATTCAATGTGCCATCTCGTTTATTTGTCACAACAACTCTGTGAGGATGCATATTTTCATCTCTGGTTTATGCAGGTGGAAACTCAGGCTTGAAAGGTTTAGTAATTTTTCAGATCCTGCTGTGCTTAGCACTAAATTAATAATAAGGGTTAACATTATTATTAAGTGCTTAATGAGCTTTCTGCATGTAAGCATTAGACTAAATTTTACACAAAATTATCTCACTTAACCCTCACAGCAGCAACTCTGAGAGGAAGCTACAAATCAAGGGAGTCAAAGTTAATGAATTTAAGTAGCTTACCTAAGATTGCACACAGGAATGAAAGAAGGGAAACCAGCTCTACAATGTGAGCACCCACCACTATTCTATGCTGCTCTAAATATCGGCAGAGCTGGAATCTGAGTCCAGGTGTATCTCATTCTGAAATCCTTTCTCTTCACTATTGTGCTATCCCACTACTTGTTCTGGAAGTTGTTCTATTAATTATATGATCCCACTTATGACCACCCTAATCAGCACTCAAGTTTGGACACCAACACTGAAGCAATTGGTTATGAGACTCTAGAATACAGATATTTTTGATGTGATAGCTTTTTTTCATAGCATTTTAACAATCAAGATGAGCATATACTCACCCTGAGTTCTGTTGGGCGTTAAATTACTTTTTTAATTACGTGAAAAATCAAGCGAATCTGGTCTAAGAGAAATTCTATTTGTCACCTAAAAAGAGATTAAAAACTGAGCAGTGGGGGTGGAGGGAGGATACATTGGGATGATCTGTTGCCCACTGGCATTTTTTCTCAGCAGAGCCCAGACAGAACTAACATGGACATAGAAGGAGAATTGAAGTAGAAACCTTTATTCTCACCAACTATAAAGTGCTCTCTTATTCTTTTATTTTCCAGAAAGTACCTTACTTCTAAAAACTTTTATAAGTTCTTCACTATTCGTAATAACTGTCATTATATACGTACTCATGTGAGAGAAAATGGGATACTGAAACTGTGTGCTAAAAATGTAGTATCTATTAAAAAGAAGAAAAATAGTTAACTTACTATCTAGTGTAAATGAATCTCAATACCTAAGATGTTGTCACCCAATAAGCCAGTGAAATGTATTCCACGAATGATTTCTAGTCAATCTGTTTCTCTTCTTTTTTCCTCCTCTGAGTTTTTCTAATCATATTCCTCCCTACTTGCTAGCATTTGCACCTGAAGACAAGTGATTGGGTGACTGAAATTTTTTCAGCATAGAAGATTTCATTAGCAAAAACGTTAGCATCATCATTTGAGATTTCGCTCTCAACACATAGCAACAAACCTCAGTAGCCAAGCTGTACTAGCCAGAAGCATAATGAGTAGAGACCCTTCGGCATTCGATAACTCAAACGCCACCTCTTTCACATCTTGAATTAAAACTATGATCAAAATGGGCCAAAGTACCAATTTGTCACCACATTCGAATATACATTCTAAAATATAGTATTTTATTTGTCACTATTTTAACCATGTTATTATTTCTCCTCATGATAAAGAACTGAATAAAAGACTCAAGTGAAAACTTGATCTCTTCTGGAATTGTGTGAAAAAAGCCTTTGAGTCATCATCATTTTGAATGAAAGTTGTTGTTAACATTTAAAAAAATGTGTTCTAAGAAGTAGTGACCAAGGGATCAGAAATATTTCTATAATATACACCTATCATTGCTTAAGATATAGTCTATATAATGATGCTAAAATGGCTATTTCCTTTGTATTTACAAGTTGAAACACTTTTTTAAACCTTTATCAGTTTGAATTTCACTATTTCCAACATTTGGCCACAATACATATTTCCAAAAGTCCAAAAAGTAAAAAATAACAAGTAGTGGTCATTAATACTAAGATGATTCTGTAGAAACTGTGCTATGCATATGGTTTAGACCTCTTGGGGCTGATCCCCATGGACCCATCAAAGATCTTTCCTGATGCGTGTAGATTTTGTGTGTATCTGACTTTTGCTGAGAAAATGCTCCTTGGTCCTCATCACAAACTCAAGAGTGAAAGAAAGTGCCCTGGACAGTTTTTGTACCTCTCATTAGAGAGAGAAAGTAATCACATTTATCTCTTTTATTATGCATAAATTAAAACCAATTTTATTTAAACTTTATTTCGTAAAGTAGCAGTAATCAGAGATCAAATTTCTGGGAGGAAAAGATATACAAACAAGTAGTGAAAACTCGGAGTACCAGTAAGTATCCCATGAAAGCTACCTTGTCTTTATTATCCTTAATGTAGAAAAAGTTATTATCCCCAGAAATGTTATGTTACATTCTGTGGTTGATCATCAAACAAGGGTGGAATAAACAAGATTTTTCTGTTTCATCACTGGTATATGCCTTGCTCAAAATGTATTAAAAGGGAATATTTTCATTATACTATTACTGGATAATTCAATTAGGCCAATGTTCTGTAGATGTAAGAACAATGTAATTTACTATGTTGAATGATTAGCCAATCAGATTTCTCTCATTTTCTAAGGCAATGGATTGACTAAAATGTGACCATAAACAAAATAGATGTTATTAGGCATAATCTACTTTGTAAACAAATGAAATTAATTCTTTGCCTGACCTAAAGCTTTGAAAATTAAAGACCAAAATTGAACACATGCTTCCAATTTTGGTTCTGTTACTAAGATGACACTTAATATAAAAGTTACAATTTAACTTCCCCTCAAGTATTCCATACTCGAGACTAAATGACTCTTAGAAATATGTTCATCAACAGATGGGAGCCACTTATGGCCTCATAAACTCCAAAGCAAGTGAAATTATCTCAGCAAAATAGAAAGATTACAAGAAAGCCTCATCTGGTTATCTCAGAGATGATTAATGCATTGCGCATTCGTTCAATGGTGCCATGAATATTGACAGATAATCACCCTTCTTCATAGGAGAGAGATACTGAAGAGACGAATGCTAGTGATATATGTTTTAAATCAATCAATAAGCAATTTCGACATATGCCCTGTGTGGAGAACTATGCTAAGTGCAATGGAGGATGTGGAAGAAACCGCAAGTACAGAGCCTGTTCTAAAGGGATTTTCAAACTTGTAAAAGAAGACGAACACACCTTAAATGCTGCACAGATGAACAGAGAGTGGGTTATTACTTACTTGTTTATTAACTACAGAGTATAGGTAGTATGGGAGTTTGGAGAGATCAACAATCAATGAAAAGTAGCCACAGATGGATCGTAGAAGACTTCAAAAACCGGTTACTCAGATTTGATTCAGCAGGAAGTATAATGTGGTGGCACCGAAAATTTTGGAGTCGAGAAATGACCTCAGGAAAATTAGTATGGCATCTTCTTAAAACCACAGCTCCTACTTTCCTTTTTGTTCCACCTCCACTGGTACCAGCCACTAACCTCTCTTTCCGGGCTATTCTGACTAAATTCTACTTTGACTCTTACCAGCCCCCAGTCCATTCTCCACTTGACCAGCAGGGTGAGCTTTGTAAAATATCAATCATATCATGTTATATCACCCTGTTGAAAACCTCCAGGGGCTTATAATTACACCTCTGATAAAACCCAAAATCCTGTCCATGATCTCCATGATCTGCTCTTCCTACAAGATGTAGTCCTTCCCTTCTCTTGTATCACCGGGCCCTTCTCACCTATGCATCAACCGCACTGGCCTTCCCTCTGCCCTTCCACCATGCCAGGCTTATTGCCATGCAAGGGCCATTGGCACCCACTACCCCTGCCTGAAATGCTCTGCTCGCAGGTCTTGGGTTCCTTCTTGTCATTCAAAGCTCAGTGCAAGCAGCATCTCCACAGGTGGATCCTCCCTGAACATCTATTTAATGTAGTCTCCCTGCCTGTCCCTGCCACTCAAGCTCTAACACATCACTCAGTTTTAGTGTCTACATCAAAATTTTTCTCGTTCATTCATTCATTTACTTGTTCATTACCTACCTTCACTCACAAGAATAGTAAGTACCGTGAGAACAGGACCCCTGTCAAAGTGGTTTACTCCTCTGTTCCTAGCACCATTAAACAGTGAACATATTAGATGCTCAATAAATATTTCTCAAATGAATGCACTGATTAATAAATTCTGCTAGCAGGCTATGACAATAGTCTGGGCATAAAAAAGAAGTGTCTAAGTGATATATTAATGGTGGGAATGAACAGTTTGGTGTGAATAGATGGAAGATGACTAGAGCCTCGTGTCTGAATACGGGAAATGAATAAATAATCGAAGACAAGGATTAAGGTCCCCATGGTGACTGCAAAGGTGATACTTGCAACAGGAATATATAAGTGGGGGTTAAGAGAGAGCTCCATTTAATGAATATAGCTACATATTATATATTGTGTATTTATTCCACGTATTTTTCACAACTCTATTAGGTAGGCATCATTATCTCTGTTTTACAGACGGAAAGTTAAATCAAATACCCCCAAATTGTTTAGTTAGATATTCTCTTCCAGTGAGCGAGGCTGATTTTATAGAAAAGTATTGATTTAAGGTCAACTGATAATTGCAACTAAAGCATGAATTGGAGTGAAAATCTACTAAGTCTGGCCTTGAGTGTTACCTCTTTCCCATTCCACAAGTCGTTGGACTGAAAAGGTGTGGAATATGTGTTTCACAACCTGCCTTGGCATACAGGGCTTCTTTTACACACTGGCCTGGGCACCTGTAGACTGCCAAAGTTTTCCTTCTTATCCTGAAACCACGCAGGTCTTGAAGAAGACACTGAAGAGAAAAGTGACTAGATAAACTTGGAAATGAGATTAGTAGAGCAGAATGGTACCAGTTACCTTGGAGACAACCACCTAAAGGGTGATATAGCCCCTCAGAAACTAACCAAAATGCAGCACACAAAATATCTTTCTGGCCACCCACCTGAACAGTTGTTTCCTAGAACATGGAAACTAGACTTTGCTAAAGATGAGTTCTATGCCAAGGGCCAGGGGAAGAGACAATTCTGCTGATGATTCTGGAGAGTTAGAAGATGCTGTGACTCAATGCTCAAATCTCTTCTTACTCATGACAGGAAATAGACATTTTTCCTCAATGTAAAGATCTCCATGAAGAAGGCATTATAGATCTAGTGTCTCAGTGGTGAAAAGCCATGGGGACCAGGTTCTTTGGTCACTGGCAGTTTACTGGTGTTGAAAGATATCTTTAATTTTTCTCCTTTCATCCCTGATCCAGGCACACAGCTCACATGTGCCCAGTATTATTGTGTTTTTCCAGATAGGCACTGAAATGCCAAGGTATAAAATAAGTTTTTTTAAAGGCCACCATGGATGAAGATAGTGCTACTCCATAACCACCAAGTCTAGATATATGTGTTTCTAATAAGAGAGCAGAGGCAGAAGAGGAAATAAATATGTCATGAAGATAAGGAGCTTTGTTCCAAGGCTGGCATAAAAGCTGAGCAGATGATCAGAATCTCCGTGTGGTTTATGGTGCAAAACTAGAGACCCAAAGTCCAGGCAGCACTAGCTTACATTGTGGTTTTCTAAGAGCACCTTCTTGGCCATGCTAAAGTACTGGGGATTGTTTGATAGAGCATCAGTTCTTGCTACCCAATATACATAATTCAAATTGGAGAAGAGAAGCAACCAAAGGTTGGGTGATGTCCACTCTCCACTCTAACCAGAGTTGACTCAGGCACATTCAGGCACCTCAAGGAGGCTTTGTAGGAAAGATTATATTCATTTGGATCTAATCGAAAGAAAACACTCTCTAATTACAGATGTGATGGCACTGAGCCCTGTGAGGTAAACATGTGTTATACAGATTTGGAGCCTAGATTTTAATCCCAGCTGTAGCAGTTGCCAGTTGTAAGACACATAGCAGGTTTGATGGAACCCTGATCATAACCACCTGACAGAGCTGGGGTGATGATTAATTTGTTTGAGCAGTGCCTGGAACACATGAAACACTCCATGATGCTCATCCAAAACCCACTCTCACTGATCATCCTCTCCCTAGGGCCTTAGTCCAGGAGTTGTCCTTTAAAAGGGACTTGAGCCCTGGCAGGGGTCAAGACAGGCAAACTCACCTCCCTTGCCAATTGGTATAAATACATCCCTCCTTGCTCAAGAGGAAGCATGCTCTCTACATGGGAATCTCAAAAGGTGGGTCATGAGTAGCAG
>NW_011888836.1:1782097-1784388 GCF_000151845.1 Pteropus vampyrus
GCCAGGCTTTGAGGAGGCAGCCTTGAGTAAAGCTGAGTTGTCAAATATGCAGGCAACATAAGCCAGAGGGGCGTGTGTCACTCGAAGGTGCTGACACAGGCAAATCTGATCTGAGTCTGGCAGATGCTTAACCAAATAAGACAAATGGAATGTGTCCCTACCAGTGTCACTGCTGCACTCACAGTTGGCTTTACTGTCTCCAGGGCTCAAGTAGCTTTGGACTAGTAGGCCATGGATAGGGAAGAAACAGGCTCTCCGGTATATGCTGCTTCCTGAGCCTGGGCTCTCACTGGTGCTAAAGCCCTCAGCCCACCAGTATCTTGACCTAGCTATTCTCTTGGGCTCTACTTCTCCGTATGGCTGCTCTTATATTTTTTTTTTCCTCTTTACCAATGACTGGCCAAATCTCTCCATATTTTCCAGTTGAGAGCCTAGAGGGGAAGTGGACATTTAGCTAGTTATCATCCACACATCTAGGAAGAGGCTGTTGCTCCAGGTCCTCTCATTGGTTGGCAGCCGGCTTATAGATAAGCTGCCCTTAGGGCAGATGCTCATCCCGAATTGCATAGTGTCCAGCCCTATCACTGCATACAAGAACAGGACCCGTCGTCAGGCTCATCAAAGTCTTAAGTTGGGAAGGCAGGCATGCTTGATGACATGTCCATTGCAGACAGATAATTGGAGAAGAAAGAGACAGAGGCAGGATGTGTTAACATTTTGGAGAAAACTACTATATGACAGACACTGTACTAGGTACTTTATAACTACATATATCTGATTAATTCTCAGAAAGATTCATCTTTCCCTGCCATAAGAGGGCTGAGATTTTAGCATGATCTTGGGTAAATGGGTTGATCTGGTTGATCTGACTCAAAACTAAAATTTTTTTACACTTCGCCGATCTATCCAGCCCCTGTGCTCTTGGCCTCAGAACAGCTTTCTTCTCTCTTGCACTTCCATTTCCATCTCATGGGAGCAAAACCCCACTCTGCACTGTTGACCCATGTCTCTGGCCCTCGTTGGCCCCCTAGTTCACCCCAGTCAGCACCCGATTCCAATGTCACCTCAGGGACTCCTTCCCCTTGCCGGGGAAAAGCTCTTCCTTGCTAATCCAAGCCCATAACAATCTCCCTCCCAATAAAAATTTTAAAAATTGAAAAACCGATCTTTTCACTTAGGCATTCCAACCCAGGGAAGTTGGTTCTTTCTTCCCACCATACTGAAAACTAGAGCAAGAACTGCCTAGCAATGAATTCCCTGGAACCAGGTGTCAGAGTCAGGGTGCCCTCCTCATTGTACCCGCAGAATGCTCTCAATATACATACACACTATTGTTCACCTTTTAAGCAAGGGGACAAGAGACTGGCTGACAATTACTAATTTCTAGAAAAATAAACACTAACTTAGAGATATTAAAGAACCATATTCCAAATCTATTAGCTATCTAAAATTCCAGAGAAAAATAAAAATTCTAATAATCGAACATCCCATTTATTCTACTTCCATCATGCCTAATGTAATTGACTGTATTTTGTCATTCCTGTCCTCATTTGCCATGTGCAGACACAACGTAGGAAATAAAATAGTAAGGAGCAAACATTTTGACTGTATTTCACTTTATCAAGTTGCAGCTCCTCATTAAGTTTTGAGTTTCTTTGAAAAAGCAAGGTCTTCTGTTAATTAAAGCTTCCTGGATTGTAATTAGAGAATTGGACTATATTCCAAACTTTTCCATTGACTTTGCAGAGTGACCTTGGGCAAGTTATTACACAAGTCTATCTTAATTTATCTGTAAATTTGAGAACAAAAGAATACCTCATTTTTTCAGCAAAACTTAAAAGAAAGATAAAATGATAAATCTATAAAAGCATATTGAACCCCTTGGGGAGAAGCCTTATCTTTTTATATACATTAAGGTCATGTCTGTTTTCAGCTTCTGGTGGTCTTGCCAAACCAGAGGACAACACTGTTCTTAATACTAACTTCTCCTTGATGTTCACATTGTGTTATATCCTCAGTCTTCATACTTTGTTTCTTTGACTTGAAGGGGGGAAAAAAGGAATTTAATCCAAAATCAAAAGAACTGGAAATAAAATCATAATTTCAATTCTTGCATCCAAGCTGACCATAGAAATTAGCTTGTTAGATCAACTCGAGCAGCCTCACTACCAAACCCGTTGTTTTGTCTTTAAACAATTTAAATGATTTGAAGATTGCAGCTTGGAGAAAACTAAAGTTCACTAGTGTCTCTCTTTACCCCCTAGCCCCAAGTGGTCATTATTCTTTCTTAT
>NW_011888836.1:1784438-1790828 GCF_000151845.1 Pteropus vampyrus
GCCTATAGTTATGGGAGGCTCTAAGAAAATCCCCTGTATGGAATCTGAGACTTCTTTTTCCTTACTGTGAACAGTTTTCCCTTGCATGGGGTGTAGATGGAATTAATAAGCTGTAATATCATTTCTGAGCAAGGTACACCAAGATGTGTTTGTTCCTTCCAAGAAGCAGATTACATAATTGTAGTGAGGAAAGAGGGGTGTGTCAGAAGGACCTTCAGAGAATTATGCTTGCTTGCTTGATGATATCTGGTTCTCTATAAATAGATTGGGTAGAATCCTATCCATCAGTGTTTTGATACAAGAGAACTGTGGTTGGATGTCAACACCAGCCCTGCCAGTGTCACTGCTGCTCTCCCAGTTGGCATCACTGTTTCCAGGATTCGGTAGCTTTGGACTAGCAGGTGATGGGTGGAAAAGAAACAGTTCCCCAGGAATATGCTGCTTCCTGGGCTCGGACTCTGCCTAAGAAAGGAACGGGAAGGGTTGGACTTGCCCCCACTCCCCACTCCTTCACCGTTTGCACAGTTGCACTTACCGAGGCTGGACTGCAGGTGTCAGGCGACCCTCTATGATCTTCTCATATTGTTCTATACCAGTTCTTGGGAATGAGATTGTACAGACACCAAAGACTCACCCTCAAGCTAAAGGATCAGGACCAGTGCTGTTCCAATCTGCCCTCGCAAAAAAAAGGGGGAGACCAAAAGGGGAGACCATGGGCATGGCCATAGATGCTTCTTAGTAGCCATTTCAGTGATATCCTGAGTCAAGTATAATCATCTTTAGGTGAAATAACCCATTTTGGAAACCCCAGAAAGCTTCAAAATTTAGATTAATAAAAGTGATATTCTTAAAATGAAATTGACAGATTCTATCTGAATGCATGAAGAGCTGAGCTTACAAATATCTGTGTGATCATCACTTTGTTTCGTTAGAGATCTGTTCACTCTGACCCACTCATATGCTACTCACCCGCTCTGCTCCTCCTTGCCTCTCTGCTCTGCTTTTGCTGTGAGTTTCTGTCTTGCTTCTTTCTCAGACTGAAATCCCCAAAATAAACTTCTCTCAGCATGGCCTCAGGATCCCTATAGCATAATCCAGTGCCACAGGCAACCCTCTCTTCCTAGTATAGTGCCCAGGTAACCCATGATGGCACCAGAGTGAGTTGCCTGCCTTGGCCTAAGAGACAAGCCAGGCTTTGAGGAGGCAGCCTTGAGTAAAGCTGAGTTGTCAAATATGCAGGCAACATAAGCCAGAGGGGCGTGTGTCACTCGAAGGTGCTGACACAGGCAAATCTGATCTGAGTCTGGCAGATGCTTAACCAAATAAGACAAATGGAATGTGTCCCTACCAGTGTCACTGCTGCACTCACAGTTGGCTTTACTGTCTCCAGGGCTCAAGTAGCTTTGGACTAGTAGGCCATGGATAGGGAAGAAACAGGCTCTCCGGTATATGCTGCTTCCTGAGCCTGGGCTCTCACTGGTGCTAAAGCCCTCAGCCCACCAGTATCTTGACCTAGCTATTCTCTTGGGCTCTACTTCTCCGTATGGCTGCTCTTATATTTTTTTTTTCCTCTTTACCAATGACTGGCCAAATCTCTCCATATTTTCCAGTTGAGAGCCTAGAGGGGAAGTGGACATTTAGCTAGTTATCATCCACACATCTAGGAAGAGGCTGTTGCTCCAGGTCCTCTCATTGGTTGGCAGCCGGCTTATAGATAAGCTGCCCTTAGGGCAGATGCTCATCCCGAATTGCATAGTGTCCAGCCCTATCACTGCATACAAGAACAGGACCCGTCGTCAGGCTCATCAAAGTCTTAAGTTGGGAAGGCAGGCATGCTTGATGACATGTCCATTGCAGACAGATAATTGGAGAAGAAAGAGACAGAGGCAGGATGTGTTAACATTTTGGAGAAAACTACTATATGACAGACACTGTACTAGGTACTTTATAACTACATATATCTGATTAATTCTCAGAAAGATTCATCTTTCCCTGCCATAAGAGGGCTGAGATTTTAGCATGATCTTGGGTAAATGGGTTGATCTGGTTGATCTGACTCAAAACTAAAATTTTTTTACACTTCGCCGATCTATCCAGCCCCTGTGCTCTTGGCCTCAGAACAGCTTTCTTCTCTCTTGCACTTCCATTTCCATCTCATGGGAGCAAAACCCCACTCTGCACTGTTGACCCATGTCTCTGGCCCTCGTTGGCCCCCTAGTTCACCCCAGTCAGCACCCGATTCCAATGTCACCTCAGGGACTCCTTCCCCTTGCCGGGGAAAAGCTCTTCCTTGCTAATCCAAGCCCATAACAATCTCCCTCCCAATAAAAATTTTAAAAATTGAAAAACCGATCTTTTCACTTAGGCATTCCAACCCAGGGAAGTTGGTTCTTTCTTCCCACCATACTGAAAACTAGAGCAAGAACTGCCTAGCAATGAATTCCCTGGAACCAGGTGTCAGAGTCAGGGTGCCCTCCTCATTGTACCCGCAGAATGCTCTCAATATACATACACACTATTGTTCACCTTTTAAGCAAGGGGACAAGAGACTGGCTGACAATTACTAATTTCTAGAAAAATAAACACTAACTTAGAGATATTAAAGAACCATATTCCAAATCTATTAGCTATCTAAAATTCCAGAGAAAAATAAAAATTCTAATAATCGAACATCCCATTTATTCTACTTCCGTCATGCCTAATGTAATTGACTGTATTTTGTCATTCCTGTCCTCATTTGCCATGTGCAGACACAACGTAGGAAATGAAATAGTAAGGAGCAAACATTTTGACTGTATTTCACTTTATCAAGTTGCAGCTCCTCATTAAGTTTTGAGTTTCTTTGAAAAAGCAAGGTCTTCTGTTAATTAAAGCTTCCTGGATTGTAATTAGAGAATTGGACTATATTCCAAACTTTTCCATTGACTTTGCAGAGTGACCTTGGGCAAGTTATTACACAAGTCTATCTTAATTTATCTGTAAATTTGAGAACAAAAGAATATCTCATTTTTTCAGCAAAACTTAAAAGAAAGATAAAATGATAAATCTATAAAAGCATATTGAACCCCTTGGGGAGAAGCCTTATCTTTTTATATACATTAAGGTTATGTCTGTTTTCAGCTTCTGGTGGTCTTGCCAAACCAGAGGAAACACTGTTCTTAATACTAACTTCTCCTTGATGTTCACATTGTGTTATATCCTCAGTCTTCATACTTTGTTTCTTTGACTTGAAGGGGGGAAAAAAGGAATTTAATCCAAAATCAAAAGAACTGGAAATAAAATCACAATTTCAATTCTTGCATCCAAGCTGACCATAGAAATTAGCTTGTTAGATCAACTCGAGCAGCCTCACTACCAAACTCGTTGTTTTGTCTTTAAACAATTTAAATGATTTGAAGATTGCAGCTTGGAGAAAACTAAAGTTCACTAGTGTCTCTCTTTACCCCCTAGCCCCAAGTGGTCATTATTCTTTCTTATCGCCTATCATCGTGCCTTCTTTTCTTCTGTTTTCTCTCTTTGCCTTTGCCTCCACTTGAATTGATTTTTTTTTCTTTCCTTTTTTACTCAATTGTCTTCATTGTTCTTCCACTCACTTTTATCTCCATTATACTTTTATCATATGTTCTTAATTTTGCTAAGTGTTTTGAAAGAGGAGGAAGAGATTAAAAAAAAACAGAATAAAACACTAGTATCCACCTAAGAAAATGCTTGTCACATAAAGATGCTCAAAAAATAAATGTTTATTAAATATATCATAAAAATATCTAATAGGTGTAGAAAACATACTTTGTATTAAACACTCTCTACACACATTTCCTATAATTCAGTCACCCCCTATGAGGTAGGAGCTATTATTATCTCCATTTTAGAGACAAGGAAACTGAAGCCTAGAAACTAAACTCGGTTAGTCAAGCTTGCCCAGATAGGAAATGATAGAGCAGGGACACAAATTAGGTCATGTGATTCAAAAATCCAGGTTCTCAACTACCTTACTCATATGTAACATGCATATGCTCGGTGCTTTACTTACATCAATTCATTGAATGGCCATTTAACAAAGAACAGCAAATTAATCAAGTATTACTTGATACATGATGCAAATGAAAAAAGCCATAAATGATTAAGATCAAGGTTTGAAGCACAGCGTTACCACTAGCTGGGTTAACCTGGACGAGTTACATAAACTCTCTGAACTTTAAGCCCTTCATCCTTAAAATGAATATGTTTGTATCTCATCTTTGGGTCAATGCAGTGATTAAATCAGTTTGCTTTAACTAAACAACCAAAATGGAAAAGAATGTTCAAGAGAGAGAAAACAAGTCTCAGAAACAGGAAACCGAAATGATTTTGCGTGGCACACACTTTCTCCAAGAAATATTCCCTGACCTCAGAGCCAGGATTAAACTCTTTTGCACCCTCCTAGTATCACGTTCTTCCTGCGTGATCACCTGCCTTAAGTATGGAAATCCTTGGTTTTCTTTTCTGTATCTCCCTCCCCAATCCCCATCCCCACCGACCCTGAGGCTGTCCTATAAGAGCAGGGGGCTGGGTCTGGCGTGCTAGCTGCACATCTCCAATGTGCAGCCCAGCACCTGGCACACAGTAAGTGCTCAGGAAACATTTGCTCCATGAATAACTGAAGATGGAAGAGTGGGAGGTGAGGATGGAGAAGGAGACAGGGACAGATGGCACTGGATATCAGGACTCTATACTCACACTTTTCCCAATAGTCCTCAATGTTCTATTGGAAATGCATTCATGTTCTTCACCTCTCCCATAACTAAGCATTCGGCTTCTGAAGACTTCGACTTAAGATTTGAAAGGAGTAGCTGTGACAAACAGGACCACCAGAGACATACTGGTTTGTATCTCCTGAAAGGACTGTCTTTCAAGCATCCCACCCATTCCCATCATTACTCTTATTAACAACTAGAAATAATAAGCCTTCATGATGGTCTGAAGAAATGTAATTGTACTTATATCTAGATGCAAAATAGATAAAATCACAAGAGATACAATATTATGTAATTAAACTAGAAAAAAATGTCAAAGCTAAAAGATAGGAAGGTGGGGGAAATCACCATCTAATCACCAATATTATCATTGTCAATTTGTCTGTTAATTGCCCACCAAAGCCCCCCACAACAGACACAACCTACAGTGTTTAGGACACTCTCAGAAATGGCACCATCAGCACAAGGTTGTAGTCAGCATGAAAGACACGTAGGTGACAACATACATATTTACCATAAATGCTTTATTTCGATTTTGTAAAAGCAAGCAATACTTTTTAGCTGAAAGCAAATAAATCGTTGTTGAAAGATGGCCATAATAATGTTACTTACTATATGCCAGGAAGTTTTATAAGCATTTTGCTTGTATTAAGATCGTTTGGTCTTCACCGCTCTGAGAAAGTTACTACTGTTGTCCCCACTTTTCAGATAAAGTAACCCAGTTCCAGCAAGGAGAAGAAACTTGCCCACAGTCAGCGCTCACCCCCAGGCAGGCTGTGCTCTGACCACTGCAGGGTCCAGCCCTACACAGGACAGCTGTCCTTTTCAGGAGAAATTGGAAGCCGAACTTGTTCCTACAACTCCAGACCCAAACTTGAGTTGTAGGAACAAGTTTGGTTTCCATGTACAGTTCTTCCCATCTCTGGCTCATCTAACTGTCAACGACCCAGCCAGCCTCCCAGACCCATCTCAGGCATCACCTCCTCTGTGAAATTTGCTCCAAAGAATCTTTTCAGAAAAGTTAAATACTCTTCTCTCTGTTCCCCAAATACTCTAGAATCCTTTCATATGGCAATTACTACTTTTTTTCCTAAACTCCTTATTTTTATCAACCTGATTAAACTTTGGCTTCCTCAAGGAGCCATAAATTTTTACCTATTTTATCTTTTTATATATAACGGCAAAAAGAGCATATCTTAGCAGTTCAATGCACGTGTGTTGAGTGAAAGAATGATCAAAGTTACTGAGTTACATAGTTTCCATCTGCCCCACAACAGCAGATAAAGTCTCACAGAGATACCGCCCTTGTCAACAGCATCAAGCCAGTGTGAGTAGCTGCCTGAATAAGGGGCAGTGCACGAATGATACTGCTCTTCACTTCAATTAAATTCAAAACACATGTTTATGCAAGATACTATTCTAGATGCTAGTGGAGTTTGTGTAACTTATAAGACTGCACAATGACCTTTAATAAACTTAAAATAGAGACAGAGTCGCCTAAATAGCTAAATATAACTAACTAGAATAAAACAAAAAGTGCTATATAGAAGACTTAACATTCAGACTGGGTCAGACTCGTTACACCCTGCATTCTCATAACCACATTTGTGTTACCTACCACACCTTCCTTGGCATCTAGCACATCTAATGGTAGTAG
>NW_011888836.1:1790878-1793268 GCF_000151845.1 Pteropus vampyrus
AACTTGTTCCTACAACTCCAGACCCAAACTTGAGTTGTAGGAACAAGTTTGGTTTCCATGTACAGTTCTTCCCATCTCTGGCTCATCTAACTGTCAACGACCCAGCCAGCCTCCCAGACCCATCTCAGGCATCACCTCCTCTGTGAAATTTGCTCCAAAGAATCTTTTCAGGAAAGTTAAATACTCTTTCTCTCTGTTCCCCAAATACTCTAGAATCCTTTCATATGGCAATTACTACTTTTTTTCCTAAACTCCTTATTTTTATCAACCTGATTAAACTTTGGCTTCCTCAAGGAGCCATAAATTTTTACCTATTTTATCTTTTTTTATATAACGGCAAAAAGAGCATATCTTAGCAGTTCAATGCACGTGTGTTGAGTGAAAGAATGATCAAAGTTACTGAGTTACATAGTTTCCATCTGCCCCACAACAGCAGATAAAGTCTCACAGAGATACCGCCCTTGTCAACAGCATCAAGCCAGTGTGAGTAGCTGCCTGAATAAGGGGCAGTGCACGAATGATACTGCTCTTCACTTCAATTAAATTCAAAACACATGTTTATGCAAGATACTATTCTAGATGCTAGTGGAGTTTGTGTAACTTATAAGACTGCACAATGACCTTTAATAAACTTAAAATAGAGACAGAGTCGCCTAAATAGCTAAATATAACTAACTAGAATAAAACAAAAAGTGCTATATAGAAGACTTAACATTCAGACTGGGTCAGACTCGTTACACCCTGCATTCTCATAACCACATTTGTGTTACCTACCACACCTTCCTTGGCATCTAGCACATCTAATGGTAGTAGCTACTCCATGATTTTGAGGGGGAGAGAGGAAGAACAATTAATTTCAATATTGAGGATCAGAGAAGACTTCACAGAGGAAGTATATTGATACAGAGGCCTCAAAAACTAAGAAGAATGAGGCTTTCAGATTGACTGCAGAATTAGTGAATATTCCACAATTTTTATTGTCATCTTTATTGACTCATTTTTTTCACCTGCAGTTACATCCGGATCTTTCAACTAACTTTGCCATAATATTCATTTTTTAAAGGTATTACGGACAACTCAGATTTTACAATAGTTTACAATTTCTCTGTGGCTAAAAGTTTCTCCAATGAGAAGATCAAATAACAATGTTTGATAGAACATTGTTACTTTCCTGACAGGTGGTACAGACTAAGTGCTAAAGTTGTTTCTAAAAGAGCAAATCCCTCACTGGAGACCTGGTGGTTTTTATGGAGAAAGCAGGATTTTAAATCAGCGTAGGAAGATTTGGAAAGTCTCAGGAAGGGGGAAGAACATGGGTGTGGGATGCTGAGGGCCTGACGGAAGCAAGCAGAGGACAGAGAACATGTCAGGACAGGAGCAGAGTGACAAGAGGCTGCCGATATCAGCTAAGGGATTGGGACTTTAGTTTATATAGAATTGAGCCACTTCCAAATTTTAAGTGATGAAAAACAAAATGTTTTAGGAAGACAAATTTGGTAATAATTTTCAGGGAGACTAATTACAAGGATACTAAAGAATATCCAATTAAGAAATAAATAAAAAAGATTTTTTTAAAAAGACATTTTGAGATGCAAATTAACCAATTTATTTTCTGATGGTTAAGGCATCTCTCAGATTTTGTGAGGGGGCTGACTAGAATAGAGGCTTTTCAGAAATAGAAGCGTGCAGGAGGAGCCACTTTTGGAAGAACAAGAAAAGTCTGACTTTACATATATTAGCTTTAGGGACAATCAGAACAAAGTACCCTGAAGGAAAATGGAAGTGTAAGAGCTTATTCTTTTTATTGTTGTTATTAATATCGTTATGATGATGATGAAAACTCATAGATATAAGCCTCAAATTTAAAATACCATGAAGCTTAGTCGTCCAAACTTCTCAGTCATGGTAAGTCTGCTGTGATGGGAAGGAAGTGGAGTTGAGGTGTGGGTGGGGAGAAATGTCACCACATTTTAATAATGGTTTTTGTAAAGCGACCGATGGTGAGATAAGGAGGTTGCTGGGAGAAGGTCTAATGGACATCTAATAAGAAGTCTCGTTGGGTGTCATTACTTAAATTAATACTTTGCCCATATCTTGATTTAGTCAAAGCTGAGGAAGCTGATGTGCTAAATAAACTAAGAGGAGACTGAAGTCTAATTTAGGAGCACTGAAGCTGTCCCTCATGCAGATATCTCTCTAGCCCAACTAGTCATTAGAAGCTGGCCTGGGGAATGTGGACTTCCGGTAAAGGGAATGGATAAATGTGATGAGTATTTCATGTGGTCCATGTGAAGGCTGATGGGACATCCCTGCCTACAACAAAGTATTAGTCTCTGCTTACTGAAATATTCATGCCCACCATGTTTGGTGTCTTTCCCTCCTAAATGGTA
>NW_011888836.1:1794287-1831810 GCF_000151845.1 Pteropus vampyrus
GAGCTAAAGTCCTCAGAGCGTAAAGTGGAACGATCAAGGCTAAAAGCAGATGACATCATGAAGAAGGGTCAAGGGAGGTTCAGCAGGACACATGTGCTTCACAGAAGCAGGCAGTTTGCCAGTGGAAATGTCCTGGAAGCAGCAGGGGAGTACAGGGAAATAGCCCCCGACCTCTGGCCTGTGGGACAAGTGGTTCAAGTAAGCAAAGTTTTGTCTACTCGAGAAATTGCAAGGGAAGAAGAGTCTTGGGGATCAGCCAGGTTTCATTTAGAGAAAGTCATGGGAAATAAACATTCACGAAGCCCCTGAAGATGAAAGAGGAGTTCAATGGCCAGAAGCGGAAGGTCCAGAGGGCGCAGTGGAAGGCCAATTTTGCTTTTGTTATTGTTAGTGGGACAGGGAGAGAAGTAATTAGGGCATATGTAAGGACACACAAGTCACAGTCTGGATAATAACAAAACTGGAGAACCATGAAATTCACTAGGTCACTAGGATAAAATATTACTAGAATTAAAACAATAATAATAACAATTATTCTTTATAGTTATAGTAGTCGAAATAGCAGAAATATAGTGGCCTTTTTATTTCAGTCCTGGGCTAAGTACTTCCCATGCAATCTACCAATAACTCCATGATCTTTCAAAACACAGGTCAAATTTTATATATTATCTGTGAAAATTTTATGCACTACAAGTCATCAATCAGAGTAAAGAGGGATTCAGTGTTAAAGTCATCCTGGCAGTCTCTGAGAAGACAACAGAAAAATGGTTTTAGAATTGAAGATTACAGCAGCTATTTTATTGGGTTACACAAGTTGGTGTACAGTGATCAGGGTTTACTCACATAATCTTCTTGCACTAGAAAGAAGCACCCTTCTCGAAGCTCAGCAGTAGAAGGAGTCGATGCATGGAGGTGGCTCCCATCCACCATATTTCATTCCTCTGTACTTTTGCTGAATTTACTAGAAAATTTTTAATCATCTTTGAACACCTCATTCCATTCATTCTTTCATTTGTTCATTGAACAAATATTCTAAAGCAATTGATATAAGTTATAGACCATCCTAGACACTTGGGGATACAATGGTAAATGTATCTATATCTATAGATATACCTATCTGTCTCTCTATATATACATGTCTTTTCTAGGAACCTTTCCCACCACTCCCCCCACCTTTAGGCTAGTGGCCCCATGCAGTACTCCCACAGCATATCGCTTATCCATTAATTTTTCCAATAACATACTGACATATGTATATCTCCAGTCTAGTCTTCTCCTAAATCATCCTTTGCAAGTCTGAGATCATGTTATTTCTCTGCTCAGTGCCCTCCAAAGGCTCCCAAGTCTACCAAGAGTGAAAGCCAAAGTCATTACAATTTTAGTCCCCACCAGAGGATGTCACTTTATAAATCCCTTCTTCCATGTCTTCTTTTATCCATCACTGTAAGAGTTGTAGGAAGGATATAGCCAGATGAAGAGTAGATGGTAGATGGGAAGACTCAACCTGCTGACAAGAAAACTAAATTCTAATTGTACTTTTGATACAATTTTATACTGTACAGACATCAAGTCAATTCTTCTGGATTCTCTAGTCATTCTGCACTTGGGAAAAAGGGAAGTTCTCAAACATGAATGAATTTGTATGACAGTATGACTATAGTTCTTAAATTATTATGATAAATGAATTTATAAAAATAAAACATAGTCCAAGGGAAAAATACTTTTAGCAAGTACTTGGAAAACTAAAGTGGTCATCAGGATTTTATAATTAGCTTTGCTACAATTTTAAGTTGTAATTTATGACTTTGAACTGTTCTGTGCATTACAGAATGCCCCCAAAACGACAGACATCTCCATTCAATACAGCTACGTTTTATATCTACATTCAGATGAACTAACTAAATCAGTGCTAGAAAGTGACACACTCCTTAACAGCTCAGGAATCACTGACCTACAGAATGATTGAGCTACATTCTACTGTGCTACAGGCAAAGCTCAGATGAAAATTCAGGGATCTTTCATTTCCATCATGCGAATACCTTTTTCCCTTTTTCTTTTTTTTTTTTTTTAACATTTTGCAAGGTTATATAAATATATATACATATATGTATATATGTGTATATATGTGTGTATATATATATATATATATATAAAACCATAGATGCAAAGATAGTACAAAAACAATAACAAATTTTACTTTGAACATAGATTCAAATCAACTAATAGTTTATCTCAGTAATGTTCAGATAATTCAGCATAAGAAAGTCTATTAGTGTAAAGAAGCACATTAGCATTAAATGATTAATAAGATATAAGTAACCCAAATATATATAATATATAATGTTAAGCTTTGGTTCAAAATGATGCATGGATACCATTTCTCATTGTTATGTTTTCTATGAAGAAGCTTACTACAAAATGTATATTTGGCATGCTTTGCTAAGTTTTTCTGGCAGCTTAAATGAAACATGCTCTCCTCAATAGTATTTTAAAACAAATATGTTGTTTCTTATCAATATACCCATATTTGTGAATGTGCTTTCAACATTTCTCTTTATTTTAACAGAACCCTAAGTACCACATGCCTGAGGATCTCAAGAAGAAAAAGGAAAATCTTCCTCTTTACTCTGAGAGGTCTACTAGGGGCTTAACAGAGACCAGCCACTCACGAGGAGAGGGTCAAGCTTTAGGTAAGACCACGGAGTTACCAACCACTAAGTTGACTGAAAAACATCAAGGAACTAAGACCCTTTCCAAGAAGTTCAGAGAAATGAATTGGCCATTGGACATTCACCCTTTAAACAAAAGTTTAGTCAAAGACAACAGATGGAAGAAAACTGATACAACCCAAGAGAAACGCAGATCATTCCTTCAGGAGTTTTGCAAGAAATATGGTGGGACGAGCCATCCTCAATCACATCTTTTTCATATGGTATCCAGGATCTATGTAGAAGATAAACACAAAATCCTATATTGTGAAGTACCTAAGGCTGGCTGTTCCAACTGGAAAAGAATTCTGATGGTACTCAATGGATTGGCTCCCTCTGCATATAATATCTCCCATGATGCTGTTCACTATGGGAAGCATTTGAAAAAGCTAGACAGCTTTGACTTAAAAGGGATATATACTCGCTTGAATACCTACACCAAAGCTGTGTTTGTTCGTGATCCCATGGAACGATTAGTGTCAGCATTTAGGGACAAATTTGAACACCCTAATAGTTACTACCATCCAGTATTTGGGAAGGCAATTATAAAGAAATATCGCCCAAATGCCTGTGAGGAAGCATTAAATAATGGATCTGGAGTCAAATTCAAAGAGTTCATCCACTATTTGCTGGACTCTCACCGTCCGGTAGGAATGGACATTCACTGGGAAAAAGTCGGCAAACTCTGCTATCCATGTTTGATCAACTACGATTTTGTTGGGAAGTTTGAAACTTTGGAAGAAGATGCCAATTACTTTTTGCAACTGATTGGTGCTCCAAAAGAGCTAAAATTTCCAAACTTTAAGGATAGGCACTCTTCCGATGAAAGAACCAATGCTCAGGTTGTGAAACAGTATTTAAAGGATCTGACTAGAACTGAGAGACAATTAATCTATGACTTTTATTACTTGGACTATTTGATGTTTAATTATACAACTCCATTTTTGTAGTTTGCATTTATTTTCTAAAACCCGAACCAACTAACTATAATTTTCCTATAATTCTCTGTATGAGAGAAATTTAACTAAACACAGTTGTCTCGATTTAATAAAGACTTTTACCAAATAGTATGACACCAATTGGCACAAAGTTATAGGAAAATTACCTAACAGAGACATGTAAACAACTTGAGCTGCTTTAAAATGTTTGGAAAAGAGCTGCTTTTGCATTATGGATTATATTATAGAAGCAATAACGTAGCCAGCTGCTACATTAGCTACAACAGCCTCTCAAAATGATAGGAAAAGAGACCTAAAATAGCACGAGTAAATGTCTACATCCTGGAATTTGTTGTCTAAGTGCATGGATATATTTTTGGCAGTTTGTGACATACTAATCAAACACTGGATAGTTTTCTTACACCCTGGAAATCTTTCTATCAACTGCAATGATAAATTTTGAAATGGTGATTTGGACGCAGGCATTTTACTTTAGATCAGAAGACATTATGTGATTTATAGTATAAATAGAAAAACCAGATGAGGGTATGGCTTTTTATATTCAACAGCCAATAAAAAATGCACAACATGCTAAGATCAAAGCAACGAAAGCAACCTTCTTCTTCCAGAAAAACTTAAGGGATTTGATTCTGTTTTCTTTTGAGCCCTCTATGCAGAGACAAAATGAACAGACCCACTAAAGTTCTTTGCTTCTGAAGCAGGCAATTGAGAAGTTTAAGCCTCATCAGATATAAATGTGCTCCTAATTCTGGTTTAATTGGATAGGGGAGAAATTGTTTCAGGATGGAATAATCATCAAAAACAAAAGTTGCTACTCTGAATAATAAACCTCAAACAATAACAAAGTTTTATTAGAATATTATTTGAATCAAAGCATCATATGCATAGCTTTATACATGGAATGTACTCTAAGAATAGCTTTTGTTTTCAGTCTAATTATTCAGCTTGGGAATGACTTCTTAAAAACTAATATACCACTTCAAAGATAGGTTATGTTCTAGAGAATAAACATAACAAGAACCCCTAGAAACATTTTTAATAGGCTTATGCATAAACAAATTAAGGGATTTTCTTTTTAAGTTTAAATATTCTGTACTAACAAAATGAAATACCATTGCATTCAAATATTAAATCAAGGTCTTTGGAAAGTTGGACCATGTGTCACCGCTGTGAAAGTTGTAATGCATTTTAGAATTTTTTTTCCAAGGAACCCTAAAGCAGAAGACACATTTGGATGGGAAACTCATTTTCATTGGTCAGCTATTACCCTGAGTTAAGCAAACCCTGATTGAAAACATTTCTCAAACATGTTCCTTTTCCCAAACTGTCATTTTATCCTCATCAGTAAATATTCAGTAATGTCTCTGAAAGAAAAGTAGGTATTAATATTTGAATATCAGTAGCCAAGATAGGTGCAGTCACACTTATTTCATTTTGATTTTCTATTTCATGGCTGAGTATTCATGAATTGCTTCACTCTTTACACAAACTTGTGCTATCCCATCTGTGTCTCCCATTGAGTAGGCAGAGGTAATGGGCTGCCAGATCATAAGTAGTAAACCTTCTAAGCCAGCCTTTTATACCTGTAACCCTCCATTTATTCTTGCCTCTAGACCATACTCTTAAGGTGTGCTCTGTTTTTAAGGAGTCGTACTCTAGAGTAATCTCGATTGTATAATTTGAATTTTGCTATATCATGTAGAGTGAATTCCTAGTAACTTAGAGACATTGAACCTATCTTTTTATGGAGAGAGAGAGAGAGAGAGAATAGAAAATATATCAAGACGCCTGAAATTTTATTCCTAAACTACACAAAACTAGTTTTAGATGAAACCTGCTATAAAGGCTAGAGGCACTTTTCTTAAAGTTATTCCTAAACCATATAAGGAGCAAACAAAAAAAAAAACCTTTCTTTTCATAACTTTGGAAAGAAAAAGTGGAAACAATGCTCTATCTCTCTATCTCTCTTGTTGACATGTACTTGAGAGGGTGGAATACATATATATATACATATATATATATATATATATATATATCATATATATAAACAATCATATATATTTGTATATATGTGATTATTTGGCATTGGTGGTAGAGAAGAGGGGTGAGAAGAGGGAAATGATGCACAATACTGTCTAGCAAAGCTCTTCTGTACCTTTTGCTATACAAGCTCTTTTCTTGACCCTTTCCACCAAGCCGTGTAACCATAGGTGGTGCTTCTGTCATTCTTTTCCTAAACAAACTGACGCTGGCTGACTTCCGATATGGTTTTAAGTTCCAGAGGCCATGTGTGTTTTTAAGAAGGAAGAACATATTTTTTACATACCTATTCTTCCTTTTAAATGACTTCTTTTCAAGTTACGTCCAAAGAAGCCAGTCATCATCCTGATTCCTTGTGATTTTAAAAACCTGTTCCTTATCTCTCCTGAATTATTTCGTTCTGCAGACCAGCTCACAAACACCTTTGTAATTTCTGTCTATGTACAAACCCAAGGTGTGCCACTGCTCCTTTGGACAGTCAAAATTTTGTGGATTTATACTCTTGATGTTAAGTGACCAAATCTAGACTTATCATACAGGTGTCTAATGTTCCCATTTTAACTTTAGCATGCTAAAAGTGTAGTTATAACTTCTAATTAAACCCTAAGGATCGTATTTGTTTTTATAGGCAGCAGTAACACTCTGGGCAGGCCCCTTCACTCTGTTATTCCCCTGTCTGGAATTACTATTAGAGTAACAAGTTGGCAGTTAAATCCAAAACCACAGTCATTTAACCTGGTAAACTACCTATACATATGCATTAATGATATTATTTTGCCCAGAAACAGCCATAAATTTCAATGGAAATGTATGTACATGACACCCAACTTTCTGATTTTCTCACATGTGTTTGAAACTATCTATTAAGTCAATAGAAATGCTAGGCTACTTGCTAAATTGTTTAACTTCATGGTCTATAAAATATTATCTAGCAATTCAAGAACTACTTGAACACCAATTATAATTAGAAAGAAGAAAAAAAGACTTACACTTTATTCATGAATAATTATTCCTCAAAAAGGTGTTACTTTCTAAAATATATAGTTCTTAGCTGAAGGGAATATATAAGCAGATGCGGAGAATTTTGAATATTAGAGTTCCCTTTGAAAAGATCACTTGCCGAATTAATAGAACTTAAAATTGGTAGGCTGGGGCTACAGTAAACATCTCCCTAAAGTGAGTTCTCATTTGGCCTTCTGGAGCAACTTAGCTTCTATGCCTTCGTGGAATATGGGAGAGCAGACATTTTGCTCATGTCTAACATTCCTACCATGCTCTAATGGTTGAAGAATGGTTGGCCAACGCCTTTAATAGGAGCTCAACTGCCTGAGAAACTTAGAGCAGGGCTGACTCAGTTTAGCCTTACCTTTAAGGTCATACGTTCTCAATCGCAATCATAATCATCATAATGTTCACAATTAAAATCATAATTAAACATTTATTCAATACTAAATTGCCTTACATGCATTAATTTATTTAATCTCCATAGTCAACCTAAGTTAGATGCTATGTTAGCACTGCCTGCCCGCCCCCCCGCCAGCTCATAATAATAAAGGAAACTAAAGCAGAGTTTGGTGAAGAGGTACACTTGCCTAAAGAGGTACAGCTGGTAAGCAGGTAAGGAGGCAGGATGAACCCGAGCAGCAAATACCACTGCCAAACTCTATTCTCAGAATATTATAAACTTATATATTTACTTTTGCTTTCTCTTACCTATATTCAGAACAGCTAAAGGCAAGAAATACATATTTTAGCATCTTGAAACTTTTTAAATAAAAGTATGGATATTTATGCATGGATGTGTGTATTCTACTGGTTAATTATCGCAATTCAAGTAAGCTTATCCCTTTATTCCTGCTGACTTAAACTGACAGATTGGAAGATTCTGTAAGAAATTAGGCTTCTTCCTCCACTTTTTTTTTTTTTTTTTTTTTTGAATCCGTAGTTGATCATGAGACACAACATTTTTAAAAAGAGGAAAAAGTCCCTGGAATAAATTTAACCTAATGAAACCAAACTATCATTTTGACAAGAAAGTCCAGACAACTACAGGAGCGGGCAAGGTCAGAAGGAATATAGTCCAAGAGGCGCAGAGTCCGGCCAATGTTCCCCACATCAGCATTTGATGGCCACTGAAGATGGTCATGGCTCAGCAAGTCAGCCAAAGGGAAAGCTCCATAACTACTGTTAGAAATGAAGCAATTGTGCACAGTGTCTTCTTCCTGAGATCCCTTCCCGAATACTAACTATAATTGTTATATAACCCTAAACTGATTCAGGAAGAATATAGGAAAAGAACAGAGAAGCAGGTTGACATAAACCAACTGAAAAACACCATGAAAAAAGTCAGGATAAAGACGTGCTCAGCTAGAAGAGGGTGGATTTTTTCCCTAGGTCTGGGGGATGCCCTACCAGAGGAAAGCCAAGTCTGAGTTCAACAGAAGGGTATTGCCTCACATCATTTAGTTCACAGAATTGCCTAGTCACTCACATCTTAATTCTTCACCAAGATCATATCCTTCTAGGCAAATTTATTCAAATCCGTAGAAGCAAACATTTTTTTCTCATCTCTAAGCCTCTTCTCAAGTCTTATACTCTATTCAAAATATTCTCCTCTCTATATATCTGGACATTCATTTCATGTTAACTCACCAAGGAATCTCCTTAGATTATTTAATTTTGAAATCTCACGCTTCATGAGCTCTCCGATCAATGGAAAAAGGCAAAATGATTTTCCTCTGATGTGATATGCATCAGATTCTTCTCACACCAATAAATTCTGGCATTCCTTCCCTACTTTTTTTTTGCTTCATTAATTCGTTCATTTGTTATATCCCTCGTCATATAAATATAAAATCTCTGTTGTCATTGGAGTATGTCTTAGGTCTTCCAGGAGGAAAGGAACTGTGTCTGTTAATTTCACTTTGTACCACTTCTAGCAAAGCACTGAATGGAAAGAGTTACTTTAATAGATGCTTTTGATGATGTTGTTAAAGGTTCATCTACAGCTTCCCTTAGTGTATATTTCTGTATATATTTCTGCCTTATATCTTTCAGGCATGTATAAGATCAGTGGATCTAAAGAGAAAGTACCAGGTCAGGGCAATCAAGAGGTGCTCTAAGCCACGTGTCTTTTCTAGACTAATAGTCACACCTTAACCTAAAGTATAGCTGTAGACACAGCAATATTTTACACTTCTAAGATGACTTATTTGTTTAAGTTTGGGGAGATAATGTTAAAAAAAAAAAAACACGATTCTGGTGAATGTGAAGGCCATTTAGTGAGCACTTACTAGGTAGCAGACACTGGCAAAATATTTTATATACATTCATTTAATGACATGAAGAGTATGTCTAATTCTTACCAAAAAAGAAAAAGAAAATTAGATAGTATTCCACCCATCTTTTATGAATGAGACAACTGAGGGTCAGAGAAGCTTAATGACAAGCCCTAGAGCCAGCTTCCTGCCAAGGTCTCCCTGGATCCAAAGCTTAGACCACACACGGCAATATATGGGCCAGATCTGGCCACAGATGTTTGGTTTGGTCTACAACTCATTTTATTTAATATTTGAGTTAGTCGCCAACATTTTAAAATTGGAATTCTTTCATCAATGATAAGGAATTTCTGTTACCCTGCATCCTACATGCCTACCTGACAATAATCGGACAGGATGGAGGTCGGCCCCATTGGAGAAGCCAGAGACCTCTCATTGTTCATGCTCTCACCTAGCCATCATCACTCATTGACCTTACCTGGCTGGCCCCTAAGTACTCTACCTTTAAATTCCTGCTCTGAAGTGTGGGTTCTTTCATCCACCAAGCTTCCCAAGAAAAAACCATTCCTAAACATTTTCTTTGACCATATTTGTGTTGTGCAATCCGTGAGGTCATCACATTCTAGATTTCCTTATCCTTGTTCAAAATGCCACTTGTCCTTTGGTCTTACACCCAGTGGAATTGCCAAACAATATTTCATTGTTTGAGGCAATCTCTTTTGGCCAACAGCAGAGATGTTGGGAGAAATCCAGCACCTTTCTTTGGCTTCCTTCTGTCTTAGCCACTGGGTCTCCCTGACAACATATTCCTCTCCATTCCCTTCAGCAGGGATGAGTCATTCTCCCGGGCCCTCAGAACCTCATTGTCAAGGGACAAAAACTGGTTCCCATTATGAAATAGCATCCAGACAGCTATTTCATAACCTACCTTCAGAACTCTGAAAATTGCCTAGTTCCCAGCTTCCTCTGAGGATTTCCCCATCTAGCTCATAACACGCCTCTCCACCCCATCACTGCTATTATCCTGGGTGACTTTAGATTTCCCAGGGACATTCCACTGTCTTTGCTTCTTCCTGCTCTTCCCATTTCAATCCTTGGGGAGCTAGAGAAAATATCCAGGGGGAGTGATAATCATGACTGTTATCCCTAAAGAGCAGAAAACCTATGGTAAACTTTATAGGACTTCATTTTATCCATTCATTTCCTCAAAACATTTCCAACGTTTAGAAAAATGTTCTTTAGAAATATCATGAATAGAGATGTACTAGAGGAACTACAAACTTAAAATGACAATATTATTAGGATGACTGTAGTTATCCTTAGGGGAAAAAATCAACCCTGATTGAGTTTATCAGCTCTTTAAAAAATAGTGCATGTACCACCTGTATCGCAGTTATCCAAATTGTTCTTGAAAAAAAGATGCCTGTACCCCACCCAAGATTTGTTGAATCACAATCTCTGTGAAACCCAGTGGCAATTTTCTTTTTTAATAGTCTCCTGGGATGAGTCTTATATACAGTAAAGTTAGAGCACCATTTATGTGTGTGCGATATTCTTTTAAATCCCTGTCGATGGTAAGTGATAATAAAGCCTGCTGCCTTCACTATGTTTCTTTGTTGAAACGTTAAAGACTCATCTCAGAGACAGATCAGCTGATATCGGTACCAAAGTCATCTGCCGTTTGGACCAGTGCTGAAGCAGAAACTTAGCATCTGAGGTCTGCCAACTGCAAGAACCAAGGCTGAAATGATGAAGTAAGTTATGGGGACAGTGCTGGGCACTGTCCAAAGTTTTTGAAAGTTTTCAGGATGAAACGGGGAAATTAAAACTTTCTCCTTTTGAAACACAAAAGACCGAAGGCAATTTTGTACTGAAGGCAATTTTGGCAACTCAACTACATACCGAACAAAGTGAAGACAAATAAAAACTAAAAAGCTATTTTCAAATTGACCTGAGATGATTGAAAATGGAAAATATTTGCTATTTGGGTAATTAGTTTGAAAGCAACTGCCTCGAGAAATATTTTGCAATTTAGCTTAAATTGTAAGAATGTACATTTTCTTAGACTTCATTAAAGGATTCGTCTCTTCCTGCCTTTCTAGTAAGTTAAATCACATGACACTGCCAACATTTGACCATCTCTGATGTACAAATTCAGCCCTTTCCTAGTGTTCCACTGATAGTTCCACCATGGCCTGCCCAATCCTGCCACAGTAGGGTTGACCTAGACTATAAGAAATAACCTCTGAAAAGAAGCCCTACCCCTCATCAATTCTTCTCTTTGTTCTCTATTTTTTTTTCTTTTTAAATTTTTAATTGTGGCAAAACACAATTTACCATCTTAACCATTTTTTACGTGGCATTAAGTTCATTCATATTATTTTACAGCCATCACCACCATCCATCTCCAGAAATCTTTTCATCTTGCAAAACCAAAACTCCATACCCATTAAATAACTCCTTTCTCCTTTCAGCCCTGGAAAGCACCATCCTAGTTTCTGTCTCTATGAATTTGACTACTCCAGGTACTTCATATGAGTAGAATCATTACAGTATTTGTCCTTTTGTGACTGGTTTATCTCACTTAGTATAACGTCCCCAAGGTTCATCTATGTTGTAGATATGTCAGAATTTCCTTCCTTTTCATGCTGAATAATATTCTATTGTACATTTAACTCCTTCCTTTAATCCATTCCGCACACTTAGAAAATAAACTTCTTACAGGATTATTCTGCTCCCAGCTTCTTTTTACCTGGCTTCAAGGCCCTCAACAATACAACCCTTACCAAATATCACTAAATAATTGCAGCAAACACATTACCCAGCCAAATTAACTATTATATTCTTTGAAACTATTCCTGCTTTTCCCCCTATTTTGTTCATAATATTCGCACTGCCTGAAGTGTCCATTTCTTCTATATCTTAACAACTTCCTCACATGTCCCCTCCAAAATAACACCACCTCCTGTCCTTTGTTCCCTCACCCCATTCCCTCCCTCCCGGCCTCTCCCGTGACCATCCCCCACTCAGCTCACTTCACCCACCCTGCCTGTGGAATCTCTTTTATTCTCCCTGTTTTAACTCTACCTATAGGCTATGGTTCCCAAATCTCTTTTTTCCAGCCTACACATCTGTCATGGACTTTGACTCAGATTTCCAACTTCTGACTGGGCCTCTTTACCCGGATGTCCCATTGGCCAATCCAACATGACTAACATTGACTTCATCATCAAACCCCCAGACCTGCTTTCACCTCATTTGATGGCATCACCATCCGTCTACTCTGTCTCCCACTCTGGGAACCGAAGAGTCAAGTCAAACTTCCTGTTCTGACTCCCCACAGCCATAGGAAAGCCCACTAATTTCACTACCTACATTTTTCTCAAGCTTCTCCTCTCCTCCCATTTTTTTCTGCTACTGTCCTAGTTCAAACCCTCACCTTCTTTTGCCTGCAATGCTGCAACAATTTGTAATTCTTCTCACACTTTTTTTCCCCTCAACACAATCTTCCACACTGCTGCCATTGTAATCACTCTAAAATGTAAAAGCAAGCCTGGCATTCCTCCATTTACATCTCCTTAATGGCTCCTGTCATAAAATTGTTTCCTAACACACACACAATGTCCTCCGTGATCTCAATCCTTCTCTAATCCTTTTCTGCCAATTTCTGCCTCTCTGATTACTCTTCGCCAACTTAGAATGGCCATGATCCTCCGACACTGCATGGTTTTCTGCCCCCTGGGCCTTTACTCGTGTTGTTCCCTTTGCTGGAGCACCCACCAAACCCGCCCCCCACCCACTAACTTCCCCAACATCTCCTGATCCAACATCTCTAAACTCAGCTCAAGGAGGCATTCCTCATCTCTGCCATGGCCCCAACTAGATGCCCTGCTCTTAGTGCCCATGTGTTGCTGGAAAGCAGTATACTAAGGTGGTTAGGAGCCTGGGGTTTATAGTAAGAACTAGGTTTGAGTTCCATATTTTCAACTTTTAAACTCTGGAACCTCTCCAATTTACATAACTTCTCTAAGTGCTGATTTTCTCATCTCAAAAATAAGGATAGCTATACCTACCTCGAAAGGTTATTGTGAGAAACAAATGGGGAAATGTTTATAAAGAATTTAATACGTGCTTGATAAATTATAACTATTGTCATTCTTCCATTAGAGCTTGTGCATATCTCTATCTTTTCACTTACAGAATGTTAATTATTTATGTATGTGTCTGGCTCCCCCAGTAGACTGAATTCCTTGTCTTGTTCATCTTCGTAACCCCAGAGAAGGCACTAGTTAAATATTTGTTGAAGAAATAATGCGGGCACAAACCCTGCACACCTACCCAATGTTCCCATAGCACCATGTCCTTCCCTTAACGCACATACTGACTTGTGTTATAACAGTATGAAAATGTGTCTTAAATTTTCTGTTAGATTCTAAGTTATCCAAGAGCAGAAACCATGTCCTGCTCAATAAATGTACCTCTTAATTTCAGACTTTCAGGTGTCGATTCTTTTTAATAAGATAATGGTTTAAAATAGTAGGCTTTCTAACCACAGCATAGAAACAAATAATAAAAATCCGTTACCTCATTCACCTTTAGCCCCTTTCTGTCCATTAGCTCTGCACCCTGACCGGGCTGAACTTTTTATCTCTTTAGATAAGCCATGCTTTTCCCTGCCTCAGAGCCTGTCTAAGGGCAGCTACCTGAGCTCGGAACACGTTGGGCTAATCTAATACCTCATCAGTCTTCAGAAAGTCCTTTCCTGATCCCCAGGCCACATTCAGTCATTCACAGTTACATTTCCAAAGTTACATGTTCCCAACTGAAAATGAGAAGGTTCCCTGTGCCAGGGAAAGTCTGTCACGTCTCTTGCATTCTCCTCAGCGCCAAATGTGGAGTCGACACTCAGCAAACTCCTGCTGAGCAACAATCCAGCAGATGTCTGGATTTCAGTCTTCCTCTCTCATAAGACATTCACCAATGCTAGGCTGAAAGCATTACTTTACGACTACATTCTTAGAGACTGTGTTACTGGTGACAGAAGGCAAGGCTGTATTGTGGATTTATTCTATAGCCGAAAAGACTGGGGAAAATTCACAGATGACCTCTACATTGACCAAAAGTGCTAACTGGTCTAATTTAATTTGGGAGTAATGAGGCGGTAGAACTCCTCCAAAGCTGGAAATGGGCAGGAGGTGGGCTTGGAAAACTTCGTCAGCTCACATCAGTGTTCAGAGGTTTATACAACTCCAAGGCTCCATCTTACTAAATTTCTGATAAGCTATATTCATTTCTGGTGCCAAGTTCATAGAATAGGTATCATTCATGTTTCTGTAGCCTTCCAGGCCTGGCCTGCCTGTTGTGATGTTGCCATGCTTCTTCACCTGTGTTATCTGCCACTCCCCACAAGGCTTTTTGAGGCTCCACATACTAATCCTTTGCACTCATGGCAATAAACAAACCTGCAACTCTCCACTAATGCAAGTCATCTAATGAAGTCTATACATTTACTTTCTTATTTTCCATTCACTTACTAGCAAACATAACTACTTATTATTTTTTAATCTGGGTATTTCAGAGCTTCTCCCTAATAAGTCTCATAAATAGGCCTTCTTTAGGTAACCTGCATTGGGTAGTTTTGGGAAGAACATGGGCCCAAATGGTCCCTCTTTCGTCAGGTCAATCTATTATGCTGTGGCCCCTCTGCCCAGTGAGGAGAGCCAGCACATCAGCTACAACATTAGGCTGTCTTGGCAGCCACTAGGGCATATTCTTGGAAATCACTGCTGTGCCCTCTCTCTGTGCTCCATGCCTGCTGTGCCTGTCCCTGGCCTACTGGCTCAAAGATTCATTTCTCACCCTTCTTTGTTCCACATCAAAGTACATATTGAGGCTGCTGCATTTCCCAGGCCCGTGATTCAGCTGGCTCTGGCTGGGTTCACACAATGAAAAGCTTTGACGAGAAACTGGAAGCCAAGGAAGGGAGGAGTTCGTGCGTTTTTCCTCCTCTCTTTTTTGTCTGATGTCTGATAACAGCTGTATATCTTGCATGGCTCCAGATGTTCCACTAAAAAAACCAGTGACAACGTGTATGGAACCTACAGGTGGAAAATAGTTAATACCCCATAAGGTGAACGTTTGATCAATGGGAACTATGAGCATCTAGACATACTATTCCCCTTTCTCTCCTCGGTAGACAGTATTGAGACATTGTACATTTTTTTTCAATGATTCTATAACTAATAACAACCTGCTAGATACCACATCCTCACATTGACCATCCTCCCTTCTTTGATTCACTCCACTAACCCTCATTTCTGCTCACTGGGATTGTACTGCCTGACACAGAACTAGCCTATAAGGACTCTACTTCAGATGTTGTTTTCTGGGGAAACTGGGTGTCTTCATTATCTAGGGCTGCAGTAACAAAGTGGCTCAAAACAAGAGATTCATTCTCTCACAGTTCAAATTGCCAGAATTCTGAAATCAAGCCTGTAGAGTTGGTTCCTTCTGGAGACGCTGAGGGAGAATTTGTCCCATGCCTCTCTCCTACTGGTTGCCAGCTTACTTAGTGTTTCTTGGCTTGTAGCTTTATCTCTCCAATCTCTGTCTCTGTCATCACATGATGTTCTCTATGTGTTTCTGTGTCTCTTCACATGGTCTTCTCATAAGGACACAAGTCATTGGATTTAGGACTCACCCTAATCTAGTATGACCTCATTTTAACAACTAATTACATCTGCAAAAACTTATTTCCAAATAAGATCAACTTCTGAGGTTCCATATGGACATGAATTTTAGGGGCCACTATTCAACCCAGTACTTTGGAGCCAAGAGTGAGGTAGTGGTAATTCCTGGCAAGCAGTAGCATCACAGTTACTAAGACTTTTACCTGTGGTTAGTGAGTTGTTAGATGAGGTTCAAGTGGAAGGTGAGTCAACAAATATGCAGTATCTGGACAGTGATCATTATAAGGGTTGTAGAGTAGGCTCGATTCTTTTAACAGCATTTAAAACCTTAAAGAATGAAAATAATAGGCTTGGGGTGGCCTACTGCCAACTCAAGGCATATTCTCAAAGCCAGATACTTTATGACAGTTTTGAAATAGACTCTTAACTCCTAAAGCAACAGGACAGATTGTGCTGAAAATCAGGCCCAGGATAAAAGTATAATTGTGGCAGAGCTGAATACACAGTCTCAATAGGTCAAGGCCCTGAATGGAAGAGAGCGGGACATCGAGATCTGGATCGGGATACTTTTGATGGAAGAATCTGAGATTCTTCAACATTCAGGTTAACAGAAGCAGCCCCATCTCCCTTGCCAGAGGTGAATGACCTCACCCGCCATTAAGACCAAACAAAAACATACCTGAGGCAGGTATAAGATGGTGCTTGTTTTCCTTAAAATCATCTATCAATACACTTCATTACTTGCACGCTGATAATCAGGGTCAGCACAGCCCAACAGAGGAAGTTCTGGAATAAAATAGTTTTCACGTCAAAAGCATTGCAAGACCTCACCAATATGTATCAGCAAGAAGCAGGAGAACACATGTGGGAGTGCCGGCTAGATGAAGACAAGGTGAAATGTGAAGTTAAATGGGCACAATTTATTGACGTGGTGATACTTATCCATGCTGTTCTGACAAAGAGCTAATCTTAATGGTTGAGATGGCTCCTTGAATCTTGGATGTGATGACGGCCTAAAGAAAATGAAATGGAGATGCCAGAACTGGAGATGCCAGAACTTTTTGGCACCATACTGAGGAAGGTGTCAACAGTTCCAGGATGTATAGGTGTTAGAATGGACCTCATATGTTAAACCCTGGAACCCACCACTGATTACTAGGACAGATCACAGAATACTCTCTTTTCTAAGGCAATATGGAATACATTTATGGGTGAACAAAAGCATTTTTGAGAAGCTCAGGAAATTTTTCCAGGCAAGATTGACAGTTGAAGATGTTGTGAAAGAATGTGGCTCTGTAATATCACCACATGATAGAAAGCCAAGTGTACGCTTAGCTATTTAAGGTAAAGTAGATATGAAAACCATAATGGGCAAGGAAACAGAAGTGGTAATCAAAGGCTTGATCTGCAGGGATATATGGTTAATAGATCATTTGTATCTAGGAGTGAGATAGTTGACCAGCAGACCAGGATGTCATTCGATCTGTGTAATCAAAACAATTTGAGTGCAAAACTGCAGATGGTGAAATCATCTGGTTTGGTGGAAAATCATGGATGTTCATGTAGTTTCTAGACCTGTGTTGGTTTACAGAGTCCCTTGGCTGATAAGATCATATTTCCTTGATAAGGGATCTTGCAAAATTACTACAAGAATACATAATAAATACTACCCCAATATTCTCATAGAACTTGCCACCTTTTGTTAGGGTAACTGTGCATTGGAGAAATACCCAGACTTTTCCAGGTCTGTACGATATAGGATCTGAACTGACATTTATACCTGGGGACCCAAAATACCATCGTGATCCTCCATTTAGAGTAGAGGCATACAGAGATCTGGTAACAAATGAAATTCCAGCCTGTGTGTTTTTCAGTGAGTCCAGTGGGTTCACAGACTCACCCTGTGTTTATTTCCTCTGTCTCTGCATTTATAATTGGGATAGATATATTTAGAAGCGGCATAATTCTCACATTGGTCCACTTAGCTGTGGAGCCAGAGCCATTATAATAAGAAAAGACTATTGGAATCCCCTAAAACTGCTTCCAGTCATAGCCTAGATACTAAATCAAAAGGAATACCACATCCCAGGAGTAGTGTTAGATTAATCCTCAAAGACTCAAAGGATGCAAAGATGATGCTCTCTATTATATTCTTATTCAAGGGCTACTGTAATCAGACCTGGTATCTTTGCTGCAACAAATCAAGTCTCTTGCTTTCTGTTGTAACATGGTTCCTAGGGACCTTGACTACCTTGACATTCTGCAAGTCATTACATGGGCTCACTAAACTGATAACATCAGGTTAATTTGCCCTGTAGAACAGAAAGTGGCAAGTTCTCCGGATGTTCTAGGAAGATACATGTGCATAACAGAGTGAGAGATAAACCCCATGAAAATTTAGGAGTCTGCCATAACAGTGAAGATTTTAGGGCTATGGTAGTCTAGAAGATGCGGAGCATTCGCTCAAGTTGTTGTACCTTGCACCTCTCACCATGAAGAAAGAGTCTTGGTTCATGAAGGGCCTCTTCGAACTTGGAGGCAGCAAATACTGTACTTGGGAATATGGATCTAACCCATGTTGGGAGCCACTCAGAAGACTTCCAGTTCACTTAGGGCTCAGACCAAGAGAGGACTCTGAAGCAAGCTCAAGCTGGGGTGCAAGCTGCTCTGCCACTTGGCCGCATGACCCAGCATGTCTGATGGTACCAGATGTATCTATGATTGGTAAAGCTGTTGTGTAGAATTTCTGGCAAGTCTTGGCAGGAGAGTTGCAGCATATACTTCTTAGATTCTGGACCAATGCCATGCCTTCAGCAATTCAAGACTACCTACCATTTGAAAATATAGTTATTGGCACCTAATAGAAACTCTACATGACCATGGGACATCAAGTGCCTCTATAACTGGAGCTTCACGTTTAGAATGGAGTATCATCCGATCCACAAAGTTATATGCTCACAGGTGCGCAGCAGCAATCCATCACACAACAGAAATATTGTACTTAGATTCAAGCCTGGCAGTTTTAGATGGTATGAGTAAATCAAAAAAATAGGTGATAAATTATTGGCCCATATTCCCTGTGTCAGTCTCTTGCCACCTGGAAGTCTTCAGCTTCCATGATGCAAATGATCAATAGGAGTCACAAGTCAGATGAGCTGAAGGTGAAAATCTGATGGGGGCTGGAGAAGCTGCTAGCCTGGCTACTACTTCAATGGGCTTATGAACAAAGTGTCATAATGGAGGTTGTATATGGTATGAGAAACATGCACTTCCATTCACCAAGGCAGTTCTAGTTAAAGCCACTTGAGTGCCAAACATGCCAACAGTAGAAAACACTATGCTAGTTCACCCCCACCCCAACTCTTGCTGCTGATATGACATGATCACTAGTCCCCGAAAGCATTAGCCAGCCACCTGATGAGAGATTGACTACATAGGATCATTCCCAATATTGAAGGAGCAATGATCTTTTATTACTCCTAGTCATTCACTATTGAACTTTTTCAGCCAGATCTAACTTTAATTCCCTTCTACTTTGATCCCACACGCTAAGATCCATTCTCACATATGGTCCCCAGATGTCTAGAGCTATTAATTCGAAAAATCTCAGACAGGGGTAGAGCAACTGCATCCACCAGCAGATGAGTGTCAATAGAATGTAAGGATTCAAGATCCCCAGCTTCATGAGAATATGCTCATATTTCTCCACTCCAATTTTTAGACTACTCCCTCTTCCTAATCTAAGCCTTACTTAACATAAGAGATTCAGTGAATTTGGGAATCATTTTATACTGTAACCCAGCTATGTACAGCACTAGAATTTGGGTTAGATTTTCAGAAATCTCAGCTCTGCAGCTACAGAATATAAGGGTTTAGGAGAGAGGGCACTCATAGAAACTTTCAAGTCCCTTGTGCTAGGAAATTAAAGCACTAAATTCATTATTTTCTTTCCCCAAGCTCTCCAGCATACTTAAAAGCAAACAATCCCATTATACTCCTTATTTCCACTAATATGGTAGCAAATTTGGTTACCTAAAGCTATAACTTCTATAGGCACTTGAAGACAGATAAGATTTATTTAAATGTTTGCCACTGAATGTGATGAACTGCCAGTGTCTCCTTAATGTTTTTAAGTCTAACCAGTTAAGAGAATCAATTTCAGATAAGGCAAAATCAATTAAGGGAACCCATTCTTAAGATTCTGTTTATGTTCTTTCAATACCAAATTTTGTATCCTCAGAGTTTGATCAACAAGTAAACCATTAGGATTGATGTACAATAAGGGATTCATTGTAGGGATTTGACCTTATGCCATTGTGGGAACTGGTTAAAATGTCTACATATGCCTGTTGCTTTTGTGTCTGGAGTGGTCTTGAAGTAAGGAGAGCAGGTAGTCAGGGAGGAAAGATAGACATGAAGTGGAGAAGAGCAAGGACAAAGTGAAACCTTCACCCATCTCTCATGGCCTTCAAGTGACCACATGAGAAGCTGCTGCCCTTCATCATTGAGCTAAATCTACACTTGGCCCAGGATTCTGAGAAGCTAACAGAGACAATCCTAGACATCTAATTTGTCCTTTTAACTGTAAGTCAGACTAAATTAAAATCGTCCTATAAAAGGTAACAGTCTATCTTTTGTTTTTATAGGAATATTTGAAATCATTTTCATAAGTCCTAAAATTACAAGCTGAAGTTAAATTTAAGATGCTCATTCCAAATATGAATCATCCATTTTTTCTGAATAATTAGTAGTAAAAACACAGAAAAATAAAGCTTCTAAACTCTCTTAAGTGTAATTTATATTATGCTAGCTTTGTTTATACTGATTTTTTTTGTTTTATCCATTATAGTTAATTTAATTTTAACAGATTTATTTGTACATGCAAACTCTGTAGGAGATGGGCATATGAAGAAGATTCTGTACCAAAAATCATTTAATGTAGAAGAGAAAATGCACATTTTCAAAAACTCGGAATGTGACAAATTTCATACAATAATATTGTGAGGGAAGTTTTATGATAACGTGAAGGAATGAGAAATTACATCTATGAGTGGAGATTCAGGACTATGTTAACAAAATGACATTCTAGCTATATCCTAAAGCTTGAATTGGGTTCCTACTAAAGTCGAGGAATAGAAAGAGATCTTTCAAGGCAGGGAAAAAATAGTATAAGCAATGGTGTTTTTTAAAAAAAAAAAAAAAAAAAGCATAGAGTGGCTCTGATAATACTAGAGTATTCCAGATTGACTGGAATGTGAGTAGAATGTAGGTGAGAAGAAAGGTAGGTTGAGGGAATAGATTAGGGAACTGTTATTGCTGGGCTGAGAGCTGGCTCTTTATTTAGTGATCCATAAAGAGGCATTGGGAGAATGACACGCTCAAAGCAGTGCCCCAAGAAGATAGATTTCTTTGGCAGTTTTATGTAGAGAGGGAGGACCACAATGAATTAGAAAGAGTTCCAGATGGAATTAGAGGACGTGGCCAAATATAACCTGTGTCTAATTTGGGGCAAGTCATTTCCTCCACAGGACCTGTTTTCTTCTATGAAGCATCAAGAAGGGGGACATTGTTGTCCCTAATTTCCCCTTCAGCCCTAAAAAGGAAAGAAAGACCAATAGTAAGAGGCTTTACAAAAATGAAACTTTAAAATAAGTGACTTTTACAAGTGGTTTGCTTTATTATAGAGAAATTAAAGATGTGATTAAAAGGAAACTTTCCTTTTTGATATTCTGTAATCACATGGGATGTCTTTTATCAAAGAGCAGTCCCAGTGAGTTAATGCTAGCTCCATAAAGTTGGCAAGCAGTTTTAATAGCAACAATGCCTCCTTTTATCTATATGCATTCTTAAAGAATTATTAAGTCCTTTCTGGAGTTACAAAAAAGTCAAAATAGTAGGTAAGAAGGCAGATCTGGGAAAGAGAACCTGAGACAGTTCCTCATTCTCCAGGGGAACAGCACAAAAGCTGTGACTGTCCCCTGTCCCTCCCCAGAGCCGAATGGAAAGGCAGTGATGAAGCAGCAGACGTAAAGGGGCCCACAAGGGTAAGGATGAGTCCCAGTATGTGGACCAATCACCAGAAACACTATGACATGATAACATTCATCTCAGAAGATGCCAGAATGAGAAGTATCAGCAACCAGAGGTTACAAATGAGCTGTAGAGAGCTCAGAGGTGATTAACACCAGCCAGAGGGAGACTCTAGAGCAGGCACTTCCTTCCCAATTCTGTGGTGCTCTTTCTGCTGCCTAGAAACTAAAGTCACCTTGAAAAAGGTGGGAAATGTTGAACACTAAAATTGGCAGAGATTACCATGAGATACTGAGAAAACCCTGAATGATTTGCATTTACTCAGAACTGGTGAATAAGCAATTAAGTTATGTTACAGAAAACCAAAGAAAGTATAACATATGTACCTGAGTATGTGGCCTATGAGAATCAGACTGAGTTAATTGAAGAGTAAAATGAAAGATGAAGTATTTAGACTAAAAGTATAGACCATTCTTTCAAGAATTTTAGTTATGTAAAAGAAAATATAGAATGGTAGCTACAGGTTTTGTTTTGAGATGTGAGAGATTTAAGCATGTGTATGTATGTAAAAATCTTGACAAAAATGATCATATGCTAAGCTATAAGACAAGTCTCAATAAATTTTAAAAGATTAAAATCAAAATATGTTCCTTGGCCACAGTGAAAATAAATTGGAAATTAACAATAAAATATCTAAGAAAACTTCATATGCTTAGAAATTAATCAACACACTTGAATAATCCATGGCACGAAGAAGAAATTACAAAAGAAATGTGAAAATACTGCATACTGAATGATAATAAAAATATATCCAAATTTGTTGAGTGCAGCTAAGGCAATGCTTACATTCCTCCTTAAATTGTTTTATTGGAATATATAAAAGATCTAAAATCAATGATACAAAAATTTCACTTAAAAAGCTGGAGATAGAAGAGCAAAGTAAGTCCAAAAGAAGTTGAAGGAAAGAAATAATAAATACAGGAGCAGAAATCAATGGAATGGAAGATAAACAATAAAGAAAAAGTCAAAACTTTGTTCTTTGAAAAGATCAACAAAATTGATGTCTTTTGCTAGACTGTCAAAAAAAAAGAGAGCACAAATTACCATTATCAAGAACGAAAGATCCTATAAATACAAAAAAAAATGATAGGAGAATATTATGAATAACTGTATGCCCCAAAAGCTGACAACTTAGATAAAATAGACAAATTGCTTGAAAAAATACAGCTTACCAAAATAGATAGATACAAAATGAAACACAAAATCTAAATAATCCTTTATTTATTGAAAAAATTGAATTTATTGTTTAAAAAAAATAACTTTCTTATTAAGGAAATTTGAGTCTCAAGTGGTTTTACTATTAAAATCATTCAGCATTTAAGAGAAAATATTTCCAATTTTACATAAAATCATTTGGAAAATAAAGGAGGAAGAACGCATTTCAGCTTCTTTTATGAGACTAGCAAGTCCAAATCCAGCATTACATAAAATGGAAAATATACATGAAAAAGTAAGTTTTAGCCAAGGAATGTAATGTTTGTTTAACATTCCAAAATCAATCGATGTAATTCATAATGTTAATAAAATAAAGGAGATAAGCCACATGATCATTTCAAGAGATGTAGAAAAAGTATTTGATAAAATTCAACACTTGTATGATTTTTTTAAAACTTTCAGAAAACTAGAAAATGAAGGTAACTATCAAAAACTGATAAAGATGACATATCAAACGCTTTCCTTCAAAGATGGAGAATGAGGTGAAGATGCTGACCCTCATAGTGATCAGGCAGCCGTGGAAGAAAGCCAGTTTTGAAAGACTGAACATTTGTTTAGACTCTTACTCATCCAAGAGAAATTATTTAAACTAGCTTTGAAAGAGACTTAAACTCTGAAAAGCTTGAATATTGAAAGAGAGAGCAGGTATTCTTAACACTGAAATATTGTTCAGTATTGAGCAATGTTTCCCTACTAGCCATCAGGATAGACTCTCCTAAGAACTACAGCATCTGCATAGAAAGCAGTCGTTATGTGAATAAATTTATAAGAAAGACTAAAAAGAAGTATGCTTATTGTTACAAGTCATCTCCGGGTGGTGGCATTATGAATAGTTTCTATTATCTCTTCAGGCTTATCTGAATGTTGTTAATTTTTTACAATAAAGAATCATTATTATTTTAATAATCAGAAAGTATGTAGTGATATCTTATTACCTGAAAGATGATATTTACATTTCTGAGCCTGGCGGAAAAATTCATCTTCTGATGCTGCTCTACATTCTCACCTTTCTCTCCCACCAGTGAATCCCAACACCAAGTAACTCCCGGGGCCCCACAGGCCAATCTTGCTCAGAGTTTTGAAAAATTCTAGCAAGATATGCACACTTAATCTTAAATGGAGAGGCAAACTCCTATAGCAAAGGACAGGTCAAAATTCATACAACATTTGTTTTACCTACAAAATATCTCTACATAAAAAGGGTATCATTGGTCACTTTAAAAGGTTTACTTGATTAGCTAATATTTGAAATAATAAAATTATAGCATAATAAAAATAAACTTTTAGCAACTTCTTAAAGCTGCACAATTTAATATAGTAGACATTTAGCACATGTCGGCTACCAAGTACCTGAAATGGGGCTAGTGAAACTGAGAAACTGAACTTTCAATTTTATTTAATTTTAATTAGTTTAAAATTTGAAACTGTTAATTCGGTTATTGAAAAATTTTAAGTATATTTGTGAATCTACTCTTTCTACTGTAAATTTTATGACATCTGAACACCAATCAAATATTTCCAATGAAAATTTAGTATCCAGAGGGAGATGGTAAGTATAGAATACTTACAAAATTCAAACATTTAGTAAGAAACAATTGTAAAGTATTTTATTACTTTTTTATATTGACTTCCTATTGAAGTGATAATATTTCACATACATTGCATTAAATAAAATACAATATTATAATCAAGTTTACCTGTTTTTTTTTTTTACTTTTTTAATATAGCTACTAGAAAATTTTAATTATATATGTGGCTCACATACTTCTATTGGAAAGTGCCACCTTCGAGCTTGATGTAAAAGAGTGAGACTTAAAATAATTTTATGTTCCATACTGAATTTTTTTCTACTTTTGACTATGGGTTACTATGAGTCTACTTAAAATCCTTCCAAATCACAACTAGAAATAATATTATTCTTTTTCTGGAAGGTTATCTTTCATAAATACTAAAGCTCCAAGCCAACTAACCAGGTATGTGTAATGTGTGAGGAGATTAAATACCTATAATGAGTATATGCTTATGAGGGGTATTGTTATGTTACTGCGTTGTTGCTACTACATCTCTTTAAACCTAGAAAGTTCTGTTCTTCTTTCAGAAAGACGAGTGGAAAGTGGCACCAGACAGTGAGTACTTTTGTATGAAAGTTAACAGTACTTTTATTTTCTATTTGCCATTATGACTTGATCCACTTCGTCTCAGCTTTTTGGCAAAGAATTGAACACTTAAAATTTCCCAGAGGTCCCTTCTCTTAACTTTTAACAAAGCCCTAGCAAGTGTTTCTGTCCCTTATTCACAGCAATGGCTTTTGCCTTTCAATGAAAAAGTAAAACCGGGAATAGTTTCCAGAGCATTCAGAACTTTTTCCATTGAAATGCAAACACTCCCCTGGCGCCTCTGAAAATTCTGAGAAATAGTTGGGTTTTGGCGATGTTTCCAGAAAAACTGGCATCCTTTTCCTGTTCATGGCTGGTTTAAGCTCTTCTGTTTCCAAGTATATTCAAGTAAAGTCAGCAGTCGACTGTCTCTTGCAGGGCAAACTCTCAACTTGAATGCTGAACAAAAGAGTAACTTTTTCATTACAAATTTAGGATTGTGACCAATAAACCTTATCACATCTCCTCTCCAAATGCAATTTAGCTTCCTCACATACACCCTTCTTAACTCTGTCCATCAACTACCACAGCCCTCTAGGCAGCTTTGGCAATGATTAGGTACATACCCAAACAAAGATCATTTGTATGTTGTAAAGATGATGACAGGCATTGTCTTGAATTCTCTAGTGCAGCCATCCTAACTGGTCTAAAGTTGTCCATCCACAATTTTTCTTATGCCACGTAGTCTATTCCAAAGTAGCAGTGAAACATGAAGCTACTGATCTTTTCTATCTTCATTTTCTCAATAGAATAAGTAGTCTGAATGGGTAAACCAAGAAAGTAATTACCAAGTGTTCAATTAACACATCACAAGATTCTGATCTTAGAATCAACTCAGATATATCCTCTTTATTTATTATCTATAATATACAATCTGGCCACTCTTATGCCATCATATAATAATAATTTGAAAGATAATGCATTATTCACTTTTCACATGTATTTATCTCATTTCATGAGAAAGAATTGTGTCTGGTTTTTATTTGGTGGCTCATCGGTTAAGCTCAGTGGATACTTATTTAATGACCGTGGCTTAAGAAAAAACTTACCTAACAGCTCCTAGCATGTTGGAGGAGCAAAAAGGAAAACACTACTCAGGTAGAAGATAAGCTCTCATCTGAGGTGGAACTAAAAGTGGCTAATGCATGTGGAAGCAGAACAAGAAAAAACTAAGAAGGGATGAGCTATTAGATGCTTTGCAACCTTTTAATTAGTAAATCATCTTCAATCTCCATACTCACCAAGTATCAGACACTTAAAAAATCATAATAAACCCACATTTTAATTTTTATGAAAAGTTCTGGTATAAAATATAGTTAAAACACTGCTCCTAAGGAACAAAAAGAACAAACTAATCAAAAACAGACTCACAAATATAGTGACGGATAGAGGGGAGGAGGGTTGGGAGAATGGGGTGAAGGTTTAAAGAAGTACAAATTAGTAGTTGATAGCTGGGCACAGGGAGCATGGCAGAGGGAATGCAGTTAGCATTAGTATGATGGCTAAGTGGAGGGCTAGGGGAAGGAGGGAGCAATTGGGGGGGATCATTTTCTGAACATTATACATGCCTAACCAACATACTGTACACCTGAAACTAATTTAAATAAATAAATTTATTTAAATAAAAAAACAGCTCTTACATTTATCAATAAACCTCTCTGGGGCTCTGTTTCATGTTCTAAAAAGTTAGGGAATCAGACTGGACAATATCTGAAGACCAATGATTCTATAAATCTGAGGCATGGACCTTTACTTACTACAGTCTTAAATAAAGCTTTGCAAGCCTGTGGCCCACAATAAAATTTAAAAATCAGTACTAACTTTTAACAACAAAAGGTAATAATAATTTCCTTGAAAATGCCACCATTTTAAAAACCAAATGGCAGAAAGGATTGAAATACAAAACAACTTTTAGCCATTAGTCTATCACTACGATTCGCACTAGACACTATGAGGACTCAGGCATAGCTCCAGTCATGTAGAATATGTTCAAGAAATTTTTCTTGAGATTTGTGTAAATATATCCTGGAGCTCTTTCTAGAACCAAAGTAGCAGTTCTGCAGAAGCGCCGGCTAGTCAGCATATCTGGATATTATTTGAACAAGTAGACAGTGGCATCACCTACAGGAGCCCCGTTGACTTTGCCCTGTGGTCAGGGAAGGCACTCCTCCTGGACTTCCCTAACCACCCAACTCTCCATTCTCCTCCATCACTGGCCAAGAAATATTTTTCTGAGCATCATTCATACATTTTTGTAGGTTCTGGGATATGGCTTTATTGGGTTTCAAACTTGAGGCTGTAACAAAGGCTCTAGTATTAACAGCAAAGTTTCAAATATGGATTGTAAATGGTAATAAATATAAGAATCCAAAATAATTGAAAACTATCATTTGCAAGGTGAAACTTGTTTGGAAACCAGCCACGTAGAACGGTGAACTTCTCTTTAATTTCACACACACACACACACACACACACACACACACACACACATACTCACACACACACAAGATCTTTCCCTGTTAAGCTAATATTCCAGACATGAGGACTAAGGAAGTGAATAGAAGCTATCAATGATCAATGCTGTGTTATGGGAAATATGGTGAACTTAATATTGATCACTAGGAGAAAAAACATTTTTCTTACAGCTGAGAGATTACTGATGGAGGTATAACGTTAGAAAACAATTTAAACTGGGAAATAAGATTTTAAGTAGGTGACCTATATATGTGGAAAATGAAATTTCTTTAAAAGCCATTTGCTCAGTCTTACAACCTTCTAAGCACCTAAATTGACAAAGGAATCAGTACAATCAAGTCAGTACAATATTGAGGAAAAAATCTCCCTAGTTATATCATAGAGTCGCTCAATTTTTATCATTCCACCACACTTCTATTTAGAAAGCCATCTTGGGGTTTCACCATACGGCACAGAACACTATAGAGAATCACAGGATCCTAGGTTGAAAAGATCTAGTAAGAGCAGCAAACTGCTTTAAATTGGCTCTTCTGTTACAAAGCGAAACAGAGTGGTGTGTCAGTTTTCCAAAGAAATAAAATGAAAAATTGCTTTCAAAGGCCTCAGAATGGTCGCTGCTTTGAGGCATTGGAAAAAATTGATTTCCGTAATTGAAAGCAAGTTTTGCTGTGCATGAACAATCAGCTTCTCAGAAGAGTCTGAGCACATGGCCCACTGACTTTTGAGATATCTGAATTAAGATTGTACTAAACCCACAAACGAGCAAACAAGCCAGGTGGACTAAAATCTGTATCTCTTTTTCCAGATGCTTCTAAACATAAATCTAAAAGTTAGTTATTACAAATGCCAAATAAGATCTTCTGGAAATGATAACAAATTCCTTCTCTGATATGGCCATGTTTCCAAATCTTAACCAAATGGAAGTCTAACCCGATCTGAATTGAAATTTTTTTTTTCATCTGATAACGGAAACATTGCCACAATCAGCCACGATTCTCGACCACAGCATGAGTAGCCAAATTATTTTTTTAATCAATCTCTTCAATTCTAAATAATGAGAATAAACCCTCATATTTTTCTATCAGTAGAAGTCTGAATCAAAACAAAACAAAAAATACCAACCTTAATTTTACAACCCTAAACATAGAAAAGGATTTTAGGGAATCCTCTTGTTTATAACCCTGCTTCTAGAAAAGGCTACATCTAAAATATTCCAAAACAGCCCCAAAATTATCCATTCAATTTTTTCATGACTTTCAGATACTCTATCTCAGGCGTTCATTCTGTAATCATCATATATTTAAATTCTTAATATTGAAATTCCATTCATCACCACTGTAAGTTGAAACAATTGAACACAAATCTCTGGAAACTTCACCGATTCATTGAATCACTCCGCCTTTCCGTCTTCACCAGCCTGCTCACCCTCCTGTAGTCACATGCTCCTGCTCAGCCAGAGAGGAAGACTTAAAAACCAAAACTGGCAAATAGTAAGAGCTCGTTTAAAAAGTTAATGATTTTATGTATGGTGTCAGGTGGGTACTAGACTTACCAGGATGATCACTTTGTAAGTCATTTAAATGTCTAATCATTATGTTGTACACCTGAAACTAATATAATATTATATGTCAACTGTAATTGAAAACTTTAAATTTGTTTTTAGTGATTATATAACAATTAGCCCAGGTGGCATGGCCAGCTACTTCACTGCTGCTCTCACAAAACACTAGATCTGTTTAAGTGGGCACTGCGCCAAGCTGGAATAACATAACCCCTTCCATTCCTTTTCCCTGTTCCCTCTCCTGACTCAGAGCATTGCTAAAGAAAATTATAAATGTTGTTGCTCTCCGTACAAATTTGTGCTAACTTCAAATGTACTCTTAGCTGACCAAACAGCTATTATTTATGTGCCTTCCCTAGCACACTCCCTAAACAAATTACTCCAAATCTTCTCTATCTTAATATTTTCTCCACCTAAGTTCTCTTCTCCTACCTGATACCCTCAGGAATTGATTTTCGTGCTATTTTATGTGTACCAGCGCCTCACAAAATACCTAAAGGATAGAGTTTTTTCAATATATATGTATCTGATTGAAACAAAAAATATTTAGTGTAGTTTCTAATCAAATTTCCATTTCCTTTTTTTTCTAAAGAATTGGGGAAAATCTTAGCCAAATGTAGGTAGGGAGAGAGTTTCTATATTCATCCCATTCAGGACCCTTTTTATTGTCTTGTTTCCACTACTTTTACTGTTCTGTGTTCTACATTACCCTGTTCCAATTGGGTCTATATCAAAATGGTTATAGTAATGATTGCTACGACTCTGGTCCTTTGTACTAATTGCACACGAGCTCTATCTCTTGGTTTGCAGTTGTTCAAGTTTACCATTTTAAATAGAGTCTTCTTCACAATAGTTGCACGGCTCTGGCTAATGCTATTTCTGCCAGGAACTGATAAATATGTGCAAATGTTGGAACTTGACAAGCACGTTCCCTTCGAACTGTCTTTCTTGTTACCTTGGAATCACTTTTCTCTCTTTGGCTCAGTTCTCTTAATCTTGGGTAATCAAGTCCACTCTTAATATTTTTATGACTGGGTCCCCCATTCCTTTCCCAGTCTCAGCTCCACACTATACAACAATGAGCATCTCATGCATGAGTGTGAACACCCCAGTTCAAACTTCATACACACACCTGTTAACAGCTGTTTGTTGGTCACCACTGGGACATAAGTTTGCACACATCTGCAGTGTGTTCTAGGTGGGGAGAAGGATGTAGAAGAAGAGGCCAACCCAGGCCTGAGAAGAGCATTCAGGAGTCCCAGTTATGGAGCAGGTGGTCTAGAAAGTCTCTGGTGTACCTGATGAGAGCAATACTCCCAGAGGGGGACAGAGCCTTCTAACGCAGCGGCCCAAGGCAGGGACATACTGTCTGGGTCTGGGGACAGTACTGAGGATGCTTAAGTCATTCTCTGATCTGCATAATAGGTATCAATGAAAATCAGAACCCAAACCTTTCACTCGAAAAACACAAATCTTTTATTTCAAAGTAATTAATTATGTAAGGATTTCTGTGCTACTCTATCAAACATTCTTTGATCTGTATAGCCTAAAGGGCTAACAATTTTTTACCGCTTTCAGATGAGATACACACAAATCTTCATTTTCCTCCCTTTTTCATTCCATTTGACATAAAGCATTTCCTTCTGAATCCTCTCTTCCTTACCTCCTTTCCCAAAGAGTGTCACTCCTCATCACACGGGCAGCTGGTAGCATGCAAGGTGGTTTTAAGTGGTACATTAGAATGGACTTTTCTGAAAGTTGTATCTTGAATTTAATATGCATTACAAAAACCTTAGGCAAAATAAAATGTATTAGGCGGTGAGGTGGAGTTTTTTCTTTGCACTTGGTAAAAAGTATATTTGAAGCATGGCCCACACATATGAGCCTTAGTTAATAAAAAGTCTTCCGAAAGATAAATAAAATAAAATAAACTATAAGGCATCTCTATCTTTCTCCCTGCTTTATTTTTTTCAGAAATGGGAAAACATGAGTTAACTTTAAATATATAAAATAAGAGTAAGAAGTTGACTTAGGTGAAAACTGTGAATATGGAACAGAAATGATAGAAATTTGGTGAATGCTATGTATAGAAGAGCTCACCAGAAAGAGATACACGCTCTTTGTCCTGGGTCTTTCATTGTCATCTGAACAAACCTGACCCTTATAAAACCAGGTTTCCTCATCTGCCTATCAACAGAGGCACTAGGAAAATCAAATGGAGAAATACATGGAAAAGTTATAACATGATTCCCTCCAAGGCTGACTTCCTCTCCGTAATCCCAGTGCTCACATTTTCCAGATTCTGGCTCCCTCATCTGTGCCTTTCTTTTTAGCAATTTCGTTTTTTTCCTATTCATTGCTATCGGCTCATTCTCTCTTTCTTACTTGGTTAGGTTTCCAATATCTAAGACATAAAATCTCTACCTTATATATTAATCAGCTAAGACTGCCATAACAAGATACCACAGCTAGGTGGCTTAAACAACAGACATTTTCTTCTCATAATTCTGGAGTCTGGAAGACCAAGATCAAGGTGTTGGCAGGGTTGGTTTCTGGTGACATCTTTTTCTGGATTGCAGGTGGCTGCCTTCTCACTGTGTCCTTACATGGCTTTTCTTTTGTACGCATGCATGGAGGAATGAGAGAGAGACAGAGACAGAGAGACAGAGACAGAGAGAGAGAGAGAGAGGTGCCTTGGTAGCAGGGTAATGCCTGGTTACTCCTTCTGTGGAAGCCATCTCTCTTCCTGACATAACAATGATGCTCATTCCTAGGACATTACATTTTGAGGCAGTAATACAAGAATAAGAGAAATACTTAAAGGCCATCCATCCCAGCAGCTGAGGCGGGGTGTGTGTGTGTGTGTGTGTGTGTGTGTGTGTGTGTGTGTGTATCCTGCCCCAACTTCTAGAACTGCCTGGGGTATTGCCACTTGCAAGCTGGTTCTTTAGAATCCCTTCAATTTTTCGAACCTCAATATCCTCTCAATAAACTATACATTGTTTAGGAAAGCCAATCGTTTTCTGTTTTCAGCTAAGGTCATAGTTGCAAACAGTTTTCATCTCTTTCCTGGCTGGAGGATGAGAGAGACAAATGACTCTGGACCTATAGGATTGCTGAGTGACACTGAGGAGCAAGTTTACTTTAGAAATGATGCTTTTGTAAAATCATCACTCCACAATGGTGTTATTTTTCCCCAATGTGCTGAGTGGCCTAAGTAGAAATATGAGAGCTGTAAATGTCATTTATTATCTTTCCCTACAAGTCTGTTTCTTATTTTTTAATAAAATTTTTTGAGACATTTTGGGTTAATTCCTAAGACAAAAGTTTTTTAAAATATTACTTCTGCCTAAAACTCTGAAATGTGGCCTTGGAATTATGTATGTCCACTTGAAGTTTATAAAATTTTAACATTAATGTTAATGCTTTGCAGTTATATAGCTCTTTATTTCAAAACGCTTATACATACATTAATGACTTACTGTTTCTAAGTTCTTACCTGAACTGAAAAAAACATCACTTCATTCTGTAAATAGGGAAGTGAGATTAAGAATACATAACTTTTTTGAGGTCTGTCATAGATAAGTTTCTTGACTTATAGTCAAATGCCCTTTTTATCATAAACGTCATTATCATCATCATTTATATTCATTAATTCTGTTTGCAAATCACTTCTGCTAATACGACCCTATTTGAACCTCACTCACTTGTTTATTTATTACACAATATTTTTGCATCTTTAAAATGGATCTATGCTAGGTGCTGAGGATACAGCAATTAATTACTAAGACTAATTAATTACTATTACTAAGACTAACTGCTAAGATAACTAAAAGAGTGTTCCCTGTTCTCACTGTAATTATGGACTAATAATGATGGGGTTAGAGAAGTAAACAGGTGATTTCAGCATGCTGGGAATAATTCTATGAGATTTGGGGAATCAAAATATTGTAGAAGCACACAAGATGTGGTCCAAAACCAGAAAGGGGTGAAGGGAGCATGTGGACTTACCGTAACTTTTAATAAGGGAGAAAAGAGATAATGCTCCATTCCATTTCAGGGAGGTCAAGTGGCCTACAGCCAGTAACAGTTAAGTGATAAAGTTAAGACTGCAATCTCTTACCTTTCCTCCTTCCACTGCACAACAGTATTGAATCACCAAAATCATTACTGTCACTTTATCATTACCATCATCATCATTATCATCATCCTCATTGTAAGAAGTTTAATAAGACATATGCAACCCACAACTTCAGTTGATAGCTAAAAACAGAGCAAACGATCATCAAAACACCAGTGAATTATATAGATACATTACCTAGTTATTACCTGAGTATCATGTAGGCTTGAGGGTTGCTGTGGGTTTTTTTAAGTGACTAGATAGAGCCCAGCAAGTTTGCAATGGGCAGGTTTTATGGAGGAGATAATGCTGAAGAGCGTTTAAAAAGGAATCAGTGACCAGATGGTGTGGCAAAGAGAAAGAGGTAAGAGATTGAAGATGAAAGGATCACCTTAGATGACTCCTTAGAAGTAAGAGCTGACAAAATACAGCCACAGCATAGTCCCCCACACAGGCATACAGGCCGAGGTGTAGCTAGAGATAGGGATGTTTAGGGGAGGTGAAACCTCCCCTAAATATCCCACTTGACACCTCCGGTAGGTCCTATAAATTTCTTCAGATGTAGATTTCTTCTGATTATGGAAAAAGGAAGTTCAGAATTTATAGAAAGGATGCATGACGATTTAGGAAAGAAGCAAGAGAAAGTTTCCTCTAAATTTTTAGAAGTGTCACCTGAGGGAATTCCTAAATAACGACTATTGAGAATCGATCGCATTTTTTGGTGGTCACAGGTTATCACCATTTCTGTTCTTTTCTTTCCAACATAATTCTAAAAGCATTTTTTAACTGCCTAGTGTTTTGATCCTCTCCTCCTCTCGTGGGCATCTTGTGCACAGAATTTTAAGCATCATGGTTTTTTTCCTTGAAACTGGGAATGTTTTTGTTAGTCTATTAGAAACATGAGGATTCTGAAACTTTCTGTATAATAGGTGATAATAATTGCCAAAATGTTGGTTTAGCTCTTAATATATACAAATTTAATTTAAATTGTGGAACCATTACTACTACAGATTATACTTAAGATTATTGATCATTTCAAACATTTTGGCCCAACCATTAGATCCCAAAGTTTATTGCTTCCCAGAGAACTGGTTTTTGATTATGGATGTCTAAAACACCCAACCAAAATCTGAACTGTCATAGTAGCTGGGTAAGAGATAAGGGGTAAGAAAAGTATCCAGTCATCCAACCACATTTCTGCTCTTTTTGTACAAACTTCAGATGAAATACAGTCACTCAATAAAGTCCTTCTGTTTCTCTTTCCCTCCCTCCCTTTCTCTTTCCCCATTCGCAGAGAGAGGAGAACCCTAAACCCTTTGGAGCCCTGCCAACAGCACCAAAAGAATCTTTTGACTATTTTCCCAGGGAATTCCTGCCTTAAATGTCAGCAGAGTACAACTCCCCAGCCAAAGCAGAGTCTGCCTGGATCTGAATCAAGGAAAATGTCCCTGCTATATCAAACGGGAAAACCTGCATCCACAGGGCATGGGGACAGGGGCAGGGGGTTAGTGAAAGGATTTGGGAAACCATTGGAAACATTTTCTCAGATTCACCTCACTGAAGAATGGGAAGCTAAGTCGAACATTTTGGTTCCTTGTTGTTTCTTGTTATTTTTATTTTACTTTCTTGATGGTGACCTATATTTCTAGAAACTACTCTGAATTCTAACAAAAAGACAACAACCCTTTGAAAAGGAAACAAAGCTCCATTAAAGCCCTTTGTTACGGTGGTGGTGGTAGTAGTGGTGGGTGCCCCTGCTGTTGTTATTGTTGTGTTTATTTGTTTGTTTTTAATGAACATACTGATATATAAGTGCTCTGGGGGGAATTCATGATGCTGTGATTTGTGAAAAGCAAAATAAGATTTATGAGTTGCAATTGAATCTGCCCCTACCAGCCTGGAGACACTTCCCGTCTGGCACTGAGGCACTGCTGGCACTTTTAGTGCTTTTGTTTTAGTCTCCAATCTCTGAACACATGAAGAAGTATTAAAAGTTCTGAGGGGAAGGCTGGGAGACAGTCCACAAATTCCAAAGACACATGTCAGCACGAAAGGAAAACGGTATGGTATAAGTAGTTTAAAAATTCAGAAGCGAAGTGTGTCAATCAGCTAGTTGTTGTTAAGTAATCTTGCAATTTTTATTTACCCCTCTTTCATTGTCCTCATGTTACTGGCTACAACTTCACAAGGCTATTCAACAAAAAACTCACAAGGTTACCTAACATAAACGGCTGATTTAAAATTAGCGTGCCACGTTACTATCCTCCCACCAAAGATCATAGAACTACACACACAACGAGAAAGTCCAGAAGATTTAATCAACAAATTGTCATTCCATTAAATGAATTTGGTCCTTCTAAGGTCATCGATGGGAAAAAATTTTTTAGATTCTAAATCTCATTTAGCTTTAGGCCCAACCTAGTCCAAAACAGATCAACTTAGAAGCCAAGGTTCCTCATCTCATCTTGCCCCGCATCTCACCTCATCTCACCACGAGCACATGATAGCTGCTTTCTTTCATCATCATGTTCTGCAGGCAGCTGCACAAACAATTCTATTGGAAATTTCTGTCCCCAGTCTGAAGAAAAGCCACGCAAGCAGCCATTTATTGCACAGGGCTGAAAGTGAGGCAGGAAGGTCAAAAATAAATACCATCTCAAATCTAAAAAGGATAGTAAGTAATACCTAATAAGAAAAACTACCTCCAGTAGGTGAAGGGTTAATCTCTGGTCAATTTTAAGCCACTCTGCTGAGAATACTAATAAGTGGTGCCAATACTAATGAGTTGGTGCCAATTAGGGTGGACCTTCCCTTGATGGGAACAGCTATTCCTTAGGAACTGGGCTGTCAACACATTCTACCAGAGCAGTGATCAGCCAGCCAGAAGAAAGGGAAAGGGTCTGAGAAACTGTGGTAACCAAGTTTTGCTGGCACTTTGTAAAATGGTGACGGGAACTTCCAGGGCTATGGAGTGAATGCTAATGAGCCTAGGGCATCTTGCAAAAAAGTCGACCTGAAAAAGATGCCCCTAATGACCTGCAGCCCTAGGGAGCACCACGCTTTGCGGGTTCCCCATGGATACGACCACAGGTTTCATTCACCAGGAGGAACCTAAACACTGCAGCTTTGTTCCTTGGATTCACGGGCCTCACAAGCACTTCTGACTCAATGTTCTTAGGGTCACAGCAAGTACCTGTAGCATATCTGCCTAAAAAATCAAAGTTTTCAAATTCTTTAAAAAACATTTTGCACCTTTTTAAAAATCTTATTTAAAAATCTGAATAATAAACAGCTTAAAGAATCGACGTGAATGTTTTGTGTTTTTTTGTGTATGTGGATTCACATAAATTCCCCTTTTTCTTCTCATCAGAATTTATTATTTCAGGGAGCATATATTAAGAAGGCTAAAACCCCTGGAGGACAATCATTGGTGTGCAACCACATTCTTAAGGATGTAAATTTAATCTTGTTAACTGAGAATGCTTGAAACAGTAATAAAGTGCTCTTCTGAAATTCACACTCAAAACTTTACTTAATTCCTCTTTCTAATGAGAGCTTTTCACTCATTCCCAAGTCTCAGGTAACCAAATGAGACAAGCAAACAAAAAATTAAAACTATGATGTGAAAGTATAACAGCTTTTACACTTCTCCCTTCTGTATGTCTTCCTTGTCACACTTCATTCTGAAAAGTACCCTGAGCTGAAATGAGATGGCAGGTGGAGAAGCAGGGCAGAGATGGAGAAGCTCCCATAGGAAGATGTGAGTTATCACAGTTCTAATCGTTGGGTTGAGCATTGACAGATGTTCATTGTATTATTAAAACATAATTAATTAACTATTATACAATAAAAGAGCCGTCTATGTGCCAGTGACAACAAAATATCATAAACCAAGGATTATGATTATTCTAATTATAGGCACCTAAGGTCCATTTAAAGAAAAACAATTGAGACGGCAATGCAGGCAGCTAATTCTCAGACCTACCAGAGTTCACTAAGCTCCTCAGTAGAGGGGAGTGCCTTCATGGACACACAACCTGGGTCCTTGCACAGGGCCACACTTAAAAGGACCCCTGTGTTAATGTCCTGCTGCTGCAATCTTGAAATTCTTAATTTTTAAACAAGATCTCCTGCATTCATTTTGCACTGGATCCCACAAATGATGTTGTCAGTCCTGTCCCTATCTTTTTAGATATCAAATTTACCTACAGTTCCCAATAATTTTGTCCCCA
>NW_011888836.1:1833395-1846725 GCF_000151845.1 Pteropus vampyrus
CTTTTTCAGTTTGTGAGTTGAGTTTCTTTCCTTTTGGGACATTTTTAATGTCTCTCCCAGGGCACCCTCCCTGCCCCATTCCAAGTGCTGTTTTTCTCTCTTTATTTTCTCTTCCTCTGGGGAATGTGATGTCATTGTCCTCCCAGCTGGGGTTTTTCATAATTACATGATTCACTTAGAGGCGTTCATTTGGGCAGCAGACACTTGGGACAGTGCTGGCTGTTCCCCTTCTGGAGCCACCTGGGCTTGGGCAGAAAATGAGTTTCTCGTTCCAACTCTGAAGCAAAGCCCCATATCGAACCAGAGGCTGAGTAGAGATCCTCAAGGTCAAGGGAGAGTTCTCCTAGCCCTTTTTGGCAGAGCATTTCCCCACTGCTCATCCAGAACCCAGTTCCTGGGGACAGTGAATAATGGGGGGACAGCGAATAATGGGTCATTCAGTAATATATCAAGGGGAAAGCTGCAATAACTCTAATCTGTTAAAATACTTGGCTTTTTTGCCTAACTCTTTTTATAGTCCTCTGTGATTAGAGTCCCTGCTAAATGCTCTCCATACTCCTTCACGCCTCCTGCTATTCACAGGCAAAGGATAAGGGCAAATGTCTTGAATAATGGGGTAAGTGGGTAAAAGTCAGTTCTTTCCGGAATGAGCAGCTGGCATTCATATCCTCAAACCCTATCCTTTTCTCAACTCCAAAGATCTTCAGGCAGTAAGAGGAAAATAGATTGGAGGAAGAAAGTGTCTTCACTCTCAAAGGGAGCCCTTCTGCTCCTCATCCTCCCTCACTCCCTTCCCGGCACTAAGCCTCACCCCGCCCCCAAACACACACAAGCTCCTCCACGTAGAAACATGCCTGTCTTCTAGGGCCAAGCTGAAGTAAGAGAAAGCCACCACGAAGAAACTAGAGAACTACAGTTGGAGGCTTCTACTTCGAGGACCACAATTCCCTTGCCACACCCCCTTTGCACACTTGCCTTCCGCAGGTCTGCCTCGTTCGCTGTCAGCTGCGCTTGGCTGCCCCTGAAGGGCGGGCAGGGTGCCTGGGTCTCTGCTTGCATGCGCTGGGCCTCCAAGATCTCTTTGGGAGTTTATCTGAGGGGTAACGACAGGGATTGAGAGAGGAACAGGCAGGAGGAGGGACTGTCCCCTAACACTGCAGAAGCAACGCGGAGACCAGGGGCGGGCGGGAGCGGGGTGAGGGGCGCAGATCCGGGCTGACCGGCCTCCGTTTGTCCACCTGGCCGCCCGCGAGCCTGGAACCTGCCCGAGAGTGGCCACTCTCCCGCCTTTTGAGAGGCGCTCCAGCTTCCCTGGGGCCCGAGGGCGAAGGTTCCTAGCGCCGCGCGTCGGGACCGGAGTGGCGCACAGCGTCGCTAGGACTCCTCCCTCTGTCTGAGGAGGGGGAGGGGTGTCCCCGTCCCGGCTCCGGCGCTGCCTGATCCCACCGCCCCTGCCAGTCACCGTGAGCTCACCTCTCCCCAAGGAATTTACCTTCTGGAGAGACAAATTTACAGCATTCCTGGCTTCCCGGCAGGTCTCTCTTTAATCTAGAGTCTCTGGGAGACTGGGAGAGAGGGGAGGGAGAATTGGAGCCCTGAAAAGCCATTTTTGAACAATAAAGAACAAAACTGAAGAAAACCCTCCCTGTCTTATTGCTTTATGTTCAAAATAGAAATGGCATATTAAAAAGTACATTGAAACTTAAAAACTTGCTCTGAGGGAATTAACTGCACGGTAAACATATTCTATTCTTAATTCTTTAAGGAATTTGATTTGACATTTTCCATTCTAGGGATAATTCAGATAAGTTGAATCTTTGAATATTAAATCAAAGAAACTAGAATAACAATCTACTGACTATTAATTAAGAAGACAATCAATTAAAGAGATTTTCCGGTAGCATTCTTTCTTCGTATGCAAATAACCTTTGGGGGGCCGTCACCCACAGTAGGGCAAGATTGCAAGTCTGGTGTCTTCACCTGAACTCATAAACCTTGGTTTGGTAGCTTTTGATGCAGTTTTGTTTTTCTTTTCAGTAAGTGTGGACCATTGTGTAGAAGAGAAAGCATCATGGTGGCCTTCAAAGGGGTCTGGACTCAAGCTTTCTGGAAGGCAGTCACAGCGGAATTTCTGGCTATGCTTATTTTTGTTCTCCTCAGCCTGGGATCCACCATCAACTGGGGTGGAACCGAAAAGCCCTTACCCGTCGACATGGTCCTTATCTCCCTTTGCTTCGGACTCAGCATTGCGACTATGGTGCAGTGCTTCGGCCACATCAGTGGCGGCCACATCAACCCTGCTGTGACGGTGGCCATGGTGTGCACCAGGAAGATTAGCATCGCCAAGTCTGTGTTCTACATCGCAGCCCAGTGTCTGGGCGCCATCATCGGAGCGGGGATTCTCTACCTCGTCACACCTCCCAGTGTGGTGGGGGGCTTAGGGGTCACCACGGTAGCATCTTTAGCTTTTATTTTCAAACTAGGATTCCAGGTTTCTTGCAGACTCTACTCAATGACACCCTGGTGACCTGAGAGACCTTCCTTAAATTGCTAATTTATTCCCAGGGAATTTCTGATGATTCTTGATAAGGGTAAAAAATAATTCTGGCAACATTGACTGTATCTATATGAAATCATTGTTTGCTCTTGAGTGACTTGAATATTACTAAGTCTGCGTGACACAAAAATTGTGTTGGCTTTCTTTCTCTCTCTCTCTGTCTCTCTCTCTGGCTCTCTCTCTCTCTCTCTCTCTTTCGCCCATCCCAGTGACTGAATTGACCATATATTTAGCATGAGACATTTTTATTACAATTATTTGTTGGTTCACTAGCAGAAGGAACAACTTGTTTCTTGTCATGTTCATGAGATTTTAAATGATCTACATTAAGAGTCACACTTAAAAAAGTAAATTGGCATTTGATCCTAGTTTGCTTCTTAGCTAGCTGATTAGGAATATCATTTGTTAACTCAGTAGCAGGGCTGATTAAAAAAACCACACACGGTTTAAATTTTAACTAAAATATATATTAATTAATTTAAACCCAATGAATAGATTTAATCATTGCCTTATAAAATTATAAGACTCTCAAGACACTCTTTTATAAGTTAAATGCAGCAGCAGCCCATTTTGCTTCCTTTGTAGAAAAGGACATTCAATATAAACTCCTACTTGGTAATTGTAGGAGTAATTAACTAACTATCATGGCCCAAAATGAGTGGAAATTTATTTCTTCTTTTTTCGGGGGTGGGGGAGTAGGGCCTCAATTGAGGGTAAAATAGAAAACTCGACCATCAGTTTTTACAGGGATAAAATATGCCTTTCCCAGTGATATGTTATCATAGAAAAGATATTCTTACTTCAACCCAAATGATGTTTTTCTCTTTCTAGGTTCATGGAAATCTTACCGCTGGTCACGGTCTCCTGGTGGAGTTGATAATCACATTTCAGTTGGTGTTTACTATTTTTGCCAGCTGTGATTCTAAACGAACCGATGTCACTGGCTCAATAGCTTTAGCAATTGGATTTTCTGTTGCAATTGGACATTTATTTGCAGTAAGTTTCCAAGTCTGTTTAAATAATTGATCTATTTCATTTATCCTCACTCTAGAGCTGGCCTGGAAATGTGTTTTACAGCTGTAGTTTTTAGTATCCAGTCACATCTGTCCATTTTAGGTGATTATTTTACTAACTTTGTGATGAGAATGCTGATCTGGCTGCTAACATCTTAACAGTTGCACAGTTTCTTGGTTAGTTACCATTGCAAATGGTAGCAAGTTGCAATGAATGATACCTGTTAGTAGCCCTGTTTCAGTAATGTCTGAAATTGTTTTCTTTTACCCTACAGATCAATTACACTGGTGCTAGCATGAACCCCGCCCGATCTTTTGGACCCGCAGTTATCATGGGAAATTGGGAAAACCACTGGGTAAATATCATGTTGAGGACAATTACGCATGAAGCTTTTTTTTTCCATCATTTTGCTCACTAGTTTCTCTTACTTCCTCCCAACCTTGAGCCCCCACTTTATTACATCTTTCATAAAAACTAAGGAGAGACTAGCACAGATCTGCTGCAAAACATCTCATCTTATATCTGTTTTGGGCCTTCAGTAATAGTTTTTGTTTTTTGTTTTATTTTGTTTATCACTGCTCTGGGCACTGTATCTGATGGACTGCCACAGAATGTACTGTACATGGAGGTTGCCTATGTGGAACAAGTTAAAATCAGGATAGTGTAGTGAATATGGTTTTTAAATAATTGAAAGTAAAGGCTTCCTGACAATAACAGAAAATATACTTGTAAAAAAGAGGATGAAGAAAAAAACAAAAGAAATGCTTTAAAGCACTGCCCATAGCGAAAATATTTACCTTTTTTTGTTTACAAAACCAGGAACCCAATTAATAGTATGTGAATTGGAAGCATTTGAACTGCAGATGATGAGGAATAAATGGTACAAATGTTTACGCTATTATCACCATAACCATAGCTCAAAAAATAAATGACTTTCAGAAAAGGTGTACTTTTCAGTCTCATGTTTAATCTACTTATTAAAGTGGCAGCAATGCTTCTGGAGAGCAGATTTTCAAACATCACAACCAATTTTATTTCAATTTCATCTTACAAAAAAAGGAATTTAAATTTCTTAAATGACAAATGTAGTGTTGAATGCCATTCACACATAAATTTTCCATAATCAATAAAAATATGAGGCATATGTAAGCCAGCCTCAAATGGAGCTGTTTTATTGTCATGTATATGTTGTGATGCTATTTTATAACTTTTAATTTATGACTATGTCACTTGTGTTTCAATCTCATGCATACAGGGGTTGTTGACCCAGTCACAACCACTCGATCATGGAGTACATTGCAAATGAGAAGAAATTGCACCACTGCAACGTGCATTCAGTTCTAAGAAAAGTGTACCAAATTTTTACAAGTAATCTACACTATTAAATAACAGCCTTTGAGTCAGTGTTCAAAAGCAAGATTTTGGACTCAGACAGGCAAAGACTCAGTCAACAATACTATCCAAGAGATTGATCATTTTGCCACCGATATTTCAAAATTTATGTCTCAGATGATTTGCCACATTAAGAGGAATGGAAATGTTTAATGGCCAATATATAGATCTTATGATAAAGTACAACTTTTAGTCCAACTTCCTTAATTCAAACTATTTTTATAATTAAAAATTAGAAAAATATGACTTTTCATTTTATATGTAAAGACTTTAAAATGTGGATAAAAGTACGTTTTTATTAATTACTTGTTAGTTGTAATAAGCTAGTTATAATTTAAAGACTAGGAAAAATAAGATTGTTGCTTGAATCAAAGTTTTCGCCTTCTTGTTATTTCATAATGAACTTAAACCTACTCAAAATGAATGTTTATTTCACAACGGTGTGTGAAATTTAGAACTAAAAATGCTAAAATTTAGAACTAAGTCAAAGTTTATTTGCCAATAGATAGATAGATTGATTGATTGATAGACTAGAAATAACACCAAAATATTGATGACATTATTTTAGTTTTCTTCTTTATACTTATGTGTATTTCCTATATTTTTAGCACTAAAAATTCTTCACTTTTATAAACTTCAAAAGTTTTTTTAAAATACATTATGACTTTGTTTTGGAATAGCAACTTGAAATTGAGATTTATTTTTGAGAGCACGCAGCTAGATGTTTTGTTCGTAGGTGTTTCAAAGAAGTATGATTATTTAGCAGTCCCAAGTCTTTCTTGTGAGATTTGTAGCTTGTGGAACAGAACATATCTAAGGACATCTTGCCAAAGGAACAAAGAGTAAAGACATTCAGAGGAAGGCTCCTTTGAAAGGGCATAGAGAAGGTAAACTTGCACTTGGTTTCTTTTGTGTTCATGATAAGGAACTTGGTTCCTGCGGCCACTCTACCAACCATTTCCTTGTTAAGTATACGTGTTCAGCTTCAGCTTAAAGTTTGAATTTTCTTTTGATTTTGCAATGAAGAGGCTGCAATATTAATTACCAGAGAGTGTCTTAAGCCAGAAGCATTCATCATATTTTTTTCAAACGAGAGAAGTATAGTGTAGTCAAAAACAGGCTATATAGTTCAAGAGAGGTTGAATGCAGACAGACCTGAAATCCCAGCTCATCCATTTGCTAAGCATGAAATAATAAGTAAGCATCTTACCCTCTCAGAATTTTCTTACTCATAAAGTGGAGATAATAATATTTACCTCAAAAGTTATTGTTAGAATTAAATGAGTTAATATGAGAAAAGGGCTAAGCTGGCTCAGAAACAGTGCTCAATAAACGGGGTTTCTGTTGCCCATGTGAATCTATTGAATGAATTTCTAATATTCTGCAGCATACCTGTGCTCTAAAGCAACTGTTGAAGTTTCTCCCAAACTCAAAACTTAATTTATTCTAGACATATAAGCAATATGATAAAAGCTTCCATTTATTGAATTAAAAATCCTACAGAATTGCTAATCTTCGGCTAACCATCACCCAAATCTCAGTACAGGGTTTTTCGCCAACTCACCATCATAAGAACCATGGGATGAAAGCACTCTGTGAGAAAAATAATGAACAAACCATTAGGTTTTCAATTAAATCACCAAATTTTAGAAAGGAAAAGCACGTAACATAAATGAAAATGACTTATAGCCAAGCTGGTCAATTCATCTTTAACTTGTCTAGGAAACATGGAGTTGAGCAGGTTACTATGAAATTGAACTATTAAAAATTTTACAAGTATTATTTCAGTTTAATCCTGACAACCCATGAGGTATGTATTATTACAATCCCCATTTTGCAGATGAGGAAATTAAGATTTAAGAAGTAACTGATGCAAACACTCACAAAATTGCTAAGTTGTGGAGCTGGGATCTTATTTATCATGCTGTACTGAATAACTAACACTCCAAATGATAAAATCTTGACTATGACCGTGATTATGCAGAAAACCAATGTAAAATAACAATATTAAGAAACTAAGGTAAGTACTCTCCAGAATTTCTTTTTTTTTTTTTTTTTCTATTTTAGTTGAAGACTTCTTAGGGTCTCCTTAATTTTCAGTACCACCAAAAAAGAACTATCTTTACTTTAAGGATTATCAGAAAATGGAAAGAATGTAATTAAAGCAGGAAAAGAGAAAACAGGTTTTTTTTCTTATTTTCTATTCAAAAGTTATTTAGCAAAATATGGATCTCTGATATGGATTTGATGTACTTTCTAATACGTGACCATACATGACCCTCTCTTAATTTAAACCAGCTAAATTCTATATTCATGAGTTGTTCAAAGGAATAGTTTTTCTCTACTTAAACTCTTTAATTCTTCTCTCTTTCCCCCAGATATACTGGGTTGGACCAATAATAGGAGCTGTCCTTGCTGGTGGACTTTATGAGTATGTCTTCTGTCCAGATGTCGAACTCAAACGTCGTTTTAAAGAAGCCTTCAGCAAAGCTGCCCAGCAAACAAAAGGGAGCTACATGGAGGTGGAGGACAACAGGAGTCAGGTAGAGACTGACGACTTGATTCTAAAACCTGGAGTGGTGCACGTGACTGACATTGACCGAGGTGAGGAGAAGAAGGGGAAAGACCCATCTGGAGAGGTGTTGTCTTCGGTATGACTAGAAGATAGCACTGAAAGCAGACAAGAACCCTTAGAACTATCCTCAGATTTCCTTCCACACATTAAGGAAACAGATTTGTTATAAATTAGACATGTGCAGTTTGTGGTTCCATGTCATATTACTCAGTCTAGATAATAAATATTTTATTATTTACCAAGGAGGTGTGGGAAAAAATTGTGAATTCAAAACCTAAAGGAGAAACATTTTAAAAGTCTCCCCAAAACAAATATATATCTAGTTTATCTGGTTGTCACCTGTTAATAATCAATTTAAAATGTGTATCAAAATTTGGTTGTCTTGCCTGATAGAAAATATAGACAAACCTATCAGCTTATTCCTCCTCTACCATGGTATCATTAATTCTCATTTGAGTATTTATTACATTAAATCAGGTTTATTAGTGGCAGAATACAGTATGGCAGAGTCATGCATATTCAAGAGAGGAAATGTAACAAGCTCTTTTATGGGCAGTCCCTTACTTATAAACTACCTTGGCAAAAGAATAGTAACAAGGGCCATTGCTAATGAATTACTTCCATTTATATTTCAAATACCCAACTTGCAACCCAAACTCTAATTCATAATATTCCTTCCTCCTCGTCAATGCCCCAGGAAATATGGAATTAAATCCCAGATATTTGAAGAATGTCCAGAAACCCAATATACTTATTAGTTCTATCTAATAAGACATCCAAATTACAAGGGACACCTATTCAGATTCAGGATAAACAGATTTGTAAGGTCTTATGGGGGTGGGGAAGAAATCACCATCATACAAAAATCATAAAGAAAATGGAAATCTAAATTCTGGTATCAAATAGTTTATCTGTTTTCAGTGCACATCCTCAAATATACCACATGAGGTTAACAGTCTAAACTTTTAACCATTTAACCACTTTGCTTTTTTTTTTTTTAATTTATTGGCAAAACTGGGGGTTTTATTTGTTTGTAACTTTGGTTATCTATATTTAAACATTAGCTAAGACATATTTTTTATAACAAGAACATAACGAGGTGAGTCCTGACTTTTTCGATTATTAAACTCTGTTTGTTCTAGAAGGTGTAAACTGCTCCTGCCTAGTTCCAATCTCTGATGTTCTCTCACTTCTCGTGAAATTAGTTGATTATCTTCACTGCACATGTGATGATATTTTAATGAATTAAAATGTATGAGAGACAAGAAAGACATGGTGAGGATATCAGAACATTCTGTATCCAAAGCTAACTAGATGACCAATCTTTTATTTGTAAGGATATTGTACATAGCCCAACATATTTTTAAAAGATTTTCATTACTAAATCGTTTATATGTCAAAATAGTTTGTTTTTCCTGCACTGTTTTTGCTTTATGTCAATAGAATGGTCTCTGGAAACCCCAGTTTCTATCATCTCAGCCATCTAGTGTGACCTTTATCTAAGACAAAGGGCTACAAACGTCAATTTCACTGAACAAAAGCTAGTAGTAAAGCAAAAACTTATCACTGCAAAGAGCGGCTTGTACATAGCTGATAATCAAGGGCTTTCTTCCCTCATGCACAGTTCCAACTGTGCACCACTTTTTAGTGTTAATGGCAGTCATGTGTCTGTGGCAGTGAGATAATGGACCACTATTAAACCTGATTCTCTTCGGTGCTAGGAAAGTGATGTGCAAGGTTCCCAGAGAGTCATCACACCAGTGTTGCGTCTGGGAGTGCCGCTGGAATTTTTTTTTACAGCAGGTGCTGAAATCCCAGGCCCCTTTCTCAGGGGTGTGGCCAACCACACCCTATGCCAGTGATACACATTGCTTCCCCTTTGGGGCAGTATCTCTAGGAACTAGATTGCAATTCTAAGGATGGTTTATGCCTGTCTCTTCAAATGTTTGCACAATATACCACTAAAGACAAAATTGGTGGTGGTCCAGCTCAAACCATCAGCAAACATGACAGTTCAAAAATAAGTTAGGTTAACAAGGAAAAGTTAAGCAGATTTTCCCAGTATGCTTACAGTTTACTGGCTCATAATCATTTTTAGTCAGCCATGTGTTTTACTTCTTATAAATCATTTTTCCACTTACTTCCAGTTAGAACATTCAATAAGTTAGTGTTAAATTAAAAAAAGTATAAATGATGTTTTTGTACTTTGCTTTCCAGCAGCTAACAGAGTGTGCATGGCACTTAGTAGAGATTCAAAACAAATGTTAGTTAATAAAAAATATATACATTTTATTTGGAATTTAAGAATATGAATAATTTTTTTAGTCTTTATTTTGCTCAATGCTTAATAAAAGCATGATTTCAAAGACTACTAAAGGAAGGCACTATAAATGCAAAAAACATAAAATATGTTTTTGCATTCTACCAGTTTAGAGGCAGGCAATAAATGAAAGCTTTAGTACTACTTTTTCCTGCATATAAGACAACATATTTTGTATTTCACTCAAGGCTCTGCCAGTAAAAAGTAATGAAATTGTACCTTTCTAATGACATCTTTGCAGCAGGGGTCTATTGCCTTGTGGATGGCACCAAATTATCCAAGTGTATTAGGAGACTAGGGCTTTTCCTTTAATCCCTTCTTATTAATGAAGTGCCTCGTGCTGCTCCCAGGAGAGTGCCACTGACAGATATATAGAAAAGAGATCAGAGAAAAAAAAAACGGAAGAATATAAATGAATTATACCCAGCCAGGAAACGATGCTAACCATCTCTTCCCTAAGGAAAAGTACAACAAGCGCCCCAAAATTGTAAGGTGGTCTCTACCCTGAAAATGTATATAGTGTGTCAAAAGAGTTGAAAGGATAAGAGTCATTTTTTGTTTCCAGGGATTTCTTAATAATTTGGTGCACAGAATTTGAATGAATGTTTTCACTGTTGAAGATGACATTTTCTTCAGTACTAAACTTTTATCCAGGAAGGAAGTATTTTCTGGTACCTAAAGAGTTGCCTAAATTTAAGATTCCCTCACTTTGTTTCTGCCATATAACACTTTTTTATAACTTCTTACGCTTTTTATCATCTGATCCTTTTCCTAATGCAGTTGATAGGTACTAGCTAGAGTTGCCCCTCAGTCCTAAAGATTTTACAAGAAGATCAGAAACATTCGAATAACATAGATTAAGATGACTAATTAATTCTTAGAGATTTGATTACAAATAACACAGAATCTTCTCGGGCTGTGAAACGAGGCAATACATTTGCTGGTTTAAACTCTAAAATGAACAGGAAAATTCCAAAATAGAGCAGCAAATTCAAATGCTAAAATTAATTCTGGCAAGGCCCTTTGTTGCAACACGTTGACATTATCCTTCGATGTTGTACATATTTGACAGAGAAATTGCCTTCATGATAACTGAAGATGACATCGGGAGATTAATAGACCACCCTGTCAAACAATATAAAGCCAACATAAATTCTCATCATAAGCACAATAGAATATGCAGATTTAGAGTATTTTATGCCTGAAAGTAATTGTGTCTTTCACAATATGTTTATGGTATCAAAATTATTAAGACCTGGTTACTGTGGAAAGCATAACAAAACTCACATTTTTTACCACAAATTTTATGGTTTGCATTGGTGTTGTAGAATTTTACAGGTTACCCCAAGACAGCAATAACTTTTGAAGCCCATAATTTTCTGAAATACATGGACGACGTTAAATTCGGGGCTCAAAAACTGTGGCTGCTCACTTTCACAAATGACCGTAGCTTATAAAATGCATATGAAATAAATGTTATACAACATGTGCAATGAACATTAAATTTGAGAGCAGTTATAGTGTTACCCACAAATGTTAAAAATCCAGGAGCTAAAAAGTATACCTAATTTATATAACCCATTGGAATATATTCCTAAATTCTCTTTAGGATTAATTAAATAAGCAGGCAATTTATGAAAATATATAAATAAATTGTTTATCACTTTTATGACCCAAATCACAATGAAATTGTAATTCACGATAAGCTGGTAAGAATAAACTGAACATATGGTTATATTCACAATTATTTATTAACTGAAATGTTGTTATTCCAATGTTAGAGTTAATGTTAAGGAGATTTAAAATGTATTGTTTAATATTTGGAATAATCTCTTAAACTATTAGCATTGTGTTGATTTTCATGAATTAGTTTGTATCTCAGAATACTAAGCTTGTGCAAATAAACGTTTTAATGTTTTAAAAGGTAAGCATTGTGTTTCATGATGTTCGAAAATTCATTCATAGTTTTTGCAGATTAGATCTTAGGAGCATCCTTTAGAATGATCAGAAGGTTTAGATATTTGAGAATAATCAACACCAAATGAAATCTTGGAAGAATCCAGATAATAAAATGTATTTTTTCAGGCCTGCAGAGAGAGTATACCCTGTGGCGGGCCCTGATGTAAATAGTGAAAGTTGAGTTTTCATGGGCTTAATTGTAAATGTCCACATCTATGCAAAATAAGCCATTGAATGTCAGCTATCTTTACAGTAAGTCTAAAAATGAAGTCTTAAACAACTGAGTCACATGAGGCCAGCATTGCCACATAGATGAGCTACCCTTAGGGCATTTGGAACATTTTGCCTATGCATATGGATAATACAGGTACAATGAGTACTGGTTTACTCCTCTGAGTTCTTGGTTTAAGGGGCTTCTCAATTTTGAGAGATTATAGACCCTGAGGAAGGATCATTTATATAGCGCACATCCCATCCGATGAGTAGTAAATGATGCCTTAGGAGCTGGTGGATATGAACCTTTTTTATAGCATTTGTCACATTGTAGTGAAATCATTTGTGTAAGTCTGTCTTTTCTACTAGGTTCTAAATTTCTTAAGGGCTAAGACTTTGTCTTATTTATTCTGTATTCCCCACTTTCAGTATGGAGCATTAAGCTTGACATTTCACTCAATAAATGCTTGTTGCACGAATGAATAAAGAACGTAAGGAATACCTTACAATCAGTAGGAAATGCCACAAAGCACTATACCTCAATCTAGTTGTGTTTTGCTGTTATATAGGTGTGTGCAAAATATTTGAATTCTTATAATTTCAGTTAGGGGGCTGAAATTAGCTCAAAACACTAAAGAAAAGGAAAAAGAAAAATACACAGAAAGAAACACTAATTGGATTTTGAAAATTTATACCTAATGTGCAGGCAACAAGACATGTTTTCATTGCTATATTTATACAATGGCCAGATGTTAGATGAAATTTAGCTCAATGAGTATTTCAGCAAGAAAAGTATTTTAACAAGCATGGAAAGCTAGAGATATAAATGTCAGCCTGATTTTAGATAATTATCCTGCTTGGAAAATGTCCAAAACATATGCCATCTGAATTAATTCTTACTATATTTCAGTTTTTCCTTCTCTCCACTCCTCAAGCTTAAGGAGACATTGAGGATCCTAAAAAGCTGAGTTGAGTTCTGCTACCTCCACATGTCCAGAAGTCTCTGAGAAACCATTGCACTGATGTTGACAACCTTGTGCATACCATAGCAATAGGACATAGCTAGTGCTCAATAAATACAAGGTGAATGGATGGATGGATGGATGGATGGATGGATGGATGGATGGATGGATGGTTGGTTGGTTGGATGGTTGGTTGGAAGAGACACTCCAATCTAGAGGTATTAAGTTAACCTCTAAACAGATAGAAATCGTAGCCTATATTTCTTCTTCCTTGTGAAAGTATTGGCCAAGGATTAGAATGGTAGAGGAATAATGCATGACTTAGAATAATTATCAGT
>NW_011888836.1:1849655-1873411 GCF_000151845.1 Pteropus vampyrus
TTCCATTGATATTTTGGAAGAATACCCCTGCTTTAGTCATGAAGCATCCCGGGATCTGGGCTGAGAAGTTGGAGCAAGTTTACCCCAATTAAGACAAAGAGGTGGCTTCTTCCTGGGGATGGCAAATGAGTCCTAACCATTACTTTCATGGATATATGGAAAGCTAGCAACAGAATCTAAGAGAATTGTGAGCTTTGGGATAATATGTGTGTTATATTTTCTGTGTTTTCCATAAGAGACATGTATAATTGTCAGAATCAGAAGTTGGAAAATGAATGATATATTTAAAGAGATCTAAGAGATCTGACTTAAAAATATGGGTCAGAGGGGGACATGTTTCTCATATTCTCTATCTTCCTCTTTTTTGTTTATTTATCCTTACAGTTGATTATAATCTGAAAATAGAAATTTTTTTTGCCAGGCATTTAGTGAGCTTTTCAGTCAGGAACTCAAATCCTTCAATTCCAGCAAACTTACCTGAATTGTTCCTTACATCTTACTGTCTTTCCATTTCATTAGATCTCTCTCCTGGAGCTCCTATTATTCAGATATTGCACCTCCTATACTATGTCAGATGTTTTACTCAGATGTCTGCTTATCCCTGATTGTTTGCACACATTCAAGTGTGGGAACCAAATCCTCCAAACACAAGTGTGGGACTTTTCAGCTGTGAACTTCACTGGAGGTTGATCTGACTGGGTAGTTTAGGTGAGGAAGCCTTGATCTCGCAATCTCCATGCTTTGTTCTTTGGCTGGTCAGATTTCCCAGAGAATGCTCTTCAATCCCCTTCATAGAAGGTGAAGGTCTTGGCTGTTCAATGTCTGGAAGCTGAAGCGAGAAGGGTGGGGATGATCTCAACATCTAATATGATACACATTCCTTTAATCCCCTGTTTTTGGTATGGGAAATGAATATTCACCATCCTCAACTTAGCCCAGTTTCTCTCTCTAGAAAAAATAAATCCTCCTTCTCTTGCCAGGGTTGTTGCTTTTTGAGTTGGCAAGGTGATCTGGGAATGACTTCAAATCAATTCTTCTCATGTTAGTCCTTCTAACAACCTCATTCTAGAAGTTCCAGGTGGTACCCATTTCTAAGCTGTGGATTCTGAGTAAATTGAGTTGGATTTCACCTTTCTGTACTTTAGCTTAACCTTCAATTCTTTACCACTCATCCATCCACTTTCCAGGTTACAAAATGTTATACTTATTGCCTACTTTTTCTGTTTTTCATATCCTTTGGGGCTTAAGCTTTTTAAAAAACCACTTCAGAGTAGTTTCATGAGGATCTTGGGGGAAGTTAGTGTTTGATCAGCCATCTTCACAGAAATCCTATCTCTTCTGCTCTTTGCTTAATAGTACTTCCTCTGAATCCCCTTGAGCCTGCATTAGGTGCCTCTGTTATGTCTCCCCCTTAACACCCTGTGTTCCTACCATCAGCTATGTGGGTGTTGATGTAGAAGGGATCAAAACGCAAATTTATTTTTGTCTTTTTCTGTCCCTTTAAGCTTTTATTCAATGGAAATAATCTTCCCCATTCCCTGGAAGGAAAGTTGGCAGATCCCCATGATTTTCTGCTTACTCACATAAAAAAGACAATCCTATGATAGCTTTAATTCACAAAACCAGATTTACTAATTCGAATGTTTCCTGACCAAAATATTAAGCAATTCCTCAATCTTCAAAGTTTAGAAGGCTCCCTCTCCCCCTCACTAAGGCCTGCAGTTGGCAGCTTCCAGGAGGGAGGTGTGACCAGCATCTGTTCCCACTCTCCTCCTTTCCCTTTTGACTGTAAGTGGCTCATTCGGCTGTGGGTGGAGAGGAAAGTAAGCAAACAGAGTTGCCAGATTTAACAAATAAAAATCCTGGGTAGGTAGCTTTGAGCCCTCTGGTCAGTCAAATGGTTACTAATGACTCCCTCACAGCTTATATTTTTGTTTTTGTTTTTTAATTCTTTGGGATTTGCATCCCTAGGGACTCCTCACCTGCAAGTCTCAAAATAAACTGAAGGGCCTGTATTCCATCTCCCAGGCCTGCTGTCAGCCTTCGGCCCCTGGTTCACAGCAGGAAAAAAAATGGTTCCACCCTGGTCCTTTCTCCTATGAGAAACACTCATACATCTATTCTGACAAACCGAGCATGGAGGCAGCAGCAGAGCAGCTCATTACTCTTCCTGTCACCCTCTGGATTTGCAAGGGAAAGTTAGATCCCAGTCCAAGGTGACCCCCATTCCCAAAACACACAATTCTTGAAGTGATCATAATAAAGGCTTGAGGTTAAGAATGGTGTATTCCCTTCCCATCCTACCTCTTAGAGTAAAAATGAGGGGTTCATAACACCATTTCCTCCAAGAAAATTCTTTTTGAATTCTTCTTTCTGCTCTACAGACTCATACACCCTTTATCCAGATGAGGGGACCAAAAGTTAAGGAACTGGTTCTAGTATATTATTTTACATATCAGAGAGAACCTGTTCCACACTGACTGATTTCTCATGTCTATTATATTAACATCTTAGTCAAAACATAGACAGAAAGTTCATTTAAAAAAATTTTTTTCACTTGTTATTTGTCTCCACCCACTAGTTCATAAAACTTGTTGAGGATAAGGGGTCATTGGAGCATCTTCAGAACCTGGCATGCTTGTGGCACACAGACATAAATCTGTAAAAATTATTGATCAATGACTGAATGAATGAGTTGCCATTACTGATTTTCTACAATAGGCTTTTACACAACAAATGGGCATCAATTATCTCTCTTCCCTCTACCCGGTAGAGATACAAGTTTTAGCTTCAATTTGAGATGTAAATTAAACAGAAAGAACAAAAATGCAAAGTCTTGAAATAAGTTACCAGTAAAGATCTTTAATATTTTTTTAAAAAAAGATTTTAATGTGGAATCGATATCCTCCTATTCTTAGTGGTTCAAGGGTTGTCCTTGATAGGGCATCAAATGCAATACCCAACTGGAGAGATTCTCCAACACCATAATTCTTTGAAAATATTGCTATGTCTCATTTCTATGAAGAAATTGAAACTAGATTAACAGAAAATTAAGTTGGCCAGGCCTCTTTTTATCGTTCAAGCCAAGTAAAACATGAAAATTAAACAAATTGCATCTTATTCTTAAGTTGTATGATTCTATGATATGAATAGTGGGAAATAATTTGGACTTATCAAATACTTCCAGCAATAGTTTTGCAAATTCTAGTTTTAAGCATTTGGAACATATCACATTAGAATTTTTGTAATGAATCATTCTCACATTAATACTGAATTTTATTTTAGTTATTCAAAAAGGAGTGGAGAAGTTTATACAGGATTATAGAGAAAATTTCAGATCACATAAAATTTATCTAACATAAATATCACCTAAAATGTGTTTTCTGTCTAACCTATTTTTATGGAATTCATGAATTTATCACATGTACCCCAACTTGCTTCTCAAAATTATTTGAGGTAGATTTCGATTTTTTAATTGTGGTATTAACCTTGGTTAATAACATTATATAAATATCAGTTGTACAACAGTATAATTCTATAATGGGTAAAGGGGGTTGAATACATGGCAACAGTTGGAAATTAGAGTTTTGGTAGTGAACAGACAATAGATTTCAATTTTTTAAAAAGATTCAGGTATACAGAATAAATATAAGAAATAATAAAGGCTTTAGACAGAATGATGCTTATATATATTGTCAGAGATGACATATTTATTCACTAAATTTAGCTCTAAATTTTCTGATATCAAGTCCAAAAGGAACTATAATGGCCTATATTACAGTTGACATAAAAGGAAAATTACCAACTCTTCAAGGGTTACTATTTTAGTTTTTGTACTAAATGCTAGGCATAATTGATCTTATAAGTTCTCATAAAATAATAGTTAATATATATTGAATGTCTATTATGGGCCAAGCACTATCCTAAACTCTTTATATATATATCAACAATTTAATCATCATAACAGCACTGAAAGATTATTATCCCTGATTTACCAGTTATAAAATAAAATAAAGCACAGAGAGAGAAGTTGCCCATAGGTACAGCTAGAAAGAAGCAGACATAATCCAGACCCCAAAGCTTCTGCTCCTGATTGCCACACTGCACAAAATCTTCATCAGTGGCTCCACAGATGACCTCAAAGGTCTCCATTTCTTAAATCAACGCTCAGTCGAAGCCAGGGGCATAATATTGAACTTAGTAAAAGCATTCGTGCTATAAAAACTTAGCTAGTAAAACTATTGGAACTTAGCTAAAGACATACAAATTATTCATTACTCAGTATATTATAGAAGTAGAGAACAGCAAACTTACAGGAATAATTATTATAACTCACATTTAATAAGTGCTCATTATATACCAGCCAGTATGCCAAATAGCTTAGATGCATTATATAACATAGTCCTCAACAATCTTTCAACAGAGGTATTTATTTACCTTTTCACTCAAAACTGTTGATCACATACCTCCTATGTGACAGATACTATGCTAAACAATGGGCCACAATGGTGAACAAAAGCATAGCACTGGAGGCTTATGATGAATTAAATCATCAGAAATAAACACAAAACAACAAACAGAAAGGTGGTGACGAAAAGATACATCATGTTACAACATCTTTTAAAAGGAAATTAGACATAGTCTGGGAGGGCTTCCCTCTGGAAGTGGCATATGAAATGAAATCTGAAGGTTGTGGCAAAGTTAATTAGGTGAAAGAAGAGTGGGACATGAGAAAACCCAGTGACAGCAAAAATGAGAGAGAGAGAGAGAGAGAGAGAGAGAGAGAGAGAGAGAGAGAGAGAGAGAAAGAGTTGGGGTGGGGTGGAGATTAATTTGCCCAAAGCCAAATACAATTAAGGGAAAGAGCCTGGATTCAAATCCAGGTGTCTGTCACATCTGAGTTCAAGCTGTTAACCCCTACACTGTAATGCTTCCAACAGCCTAGGGTATTTCTTTTAGATATTCTTTAAAAGCTAGAATAGCTGCTCAAAACTGAATTCTTCAAGAGCACCTGAAGTGCAAACGGGAGAGGTTCTTTAGGTATTTGAAAAAGATCTCTCTATTGGAGTGGCAGCAGTCTTTCATTTAATTTTCACAAATTCAACTATAGGCATTGATGCTAAAACTTTTTTAAAAAAGGAAAGTTATATATGATGAAATCAGCTTATACTCTCAGCTTTCCTCTGTGAGCCCCTCCACTGAGAACCTCTCCTCATGATAGCCAGGGATCTTCAGATATGTATTAGGCAACGTTATCCCTAATTATAAGCCACGTTTCCCAAACACGCATGGTCTTTCCCTCCTCCCAGCCCTGCCTTGGGCTGCCCTGCCCCCACCCATAGGTCTGGCAGATTCTGTGAAGTTCTACTATGAAGGCTGCTTCTCAGCACCTCCACACTGCACCCTCGTCAGGCTGCGCAAAGTTACTGGGTTACACATGTGTCCCTCCACTAGACCCTGAGTTCCTCAAGGGTAGTAACAATGCTTTAGTTACATGTGCATTCAGCAGATGGTAGGTCTTCCAGACATTTTTGTGAATGGTGAATGAAAATGCATTTCTACTGATAAATGGTTTATTCAGGTGTTCATTGTCTTCATGTGGGTCAAGGTAAGAATCCTTGCTCACACCAGGCACATCACAGTGAGCTTCCTTTTCCCATCTAGAAAATAGTCCAGTGTTTAGAAGAATTGTCTCTCCATTAACAAGCCTCTGGTCAGAAGGCTCACCCACCAAACCCCAGGCTCTGACCAGTCTGAGAGACCACACCAACCAGTGGGCTCCCTGTGTTAGGGCACGGGCACACTCAAGACCCTGCCCCCCACCCCATTCCAGGCTGCAGTGTGTGAGAGGCAGGCACTAGAAGTGACAAACTGCCTGAGATCCAAGGGCAGAAATTTTGGAGTTTGTGATAAGTGGGCACTCTGCGATGAATTTTACACTTGAGGTGATCCCTATCCTGATCCTCTAGAAGTAGCAATTTAGAATAAACAAAAACAGACTGAGAGTTGAGCCAACCAGTTAATAAGCACCTTAATTTCCTCCCCCTCACAGTTGGACACGCCCTGGAGGAGAGGCTGAGATCTTTAGCAATTGGAAGACAAAGATGGTAAGGACTGGGTGCAGAAAGTATGGCAGAAAGTCTTGGCTGGGAATGATGTTTGCTTTTGATGTACCTTCAAACCCTGATGCTTCTGAGTTAAAATCACAAAACTGACTAGTCCTCTAACCCCTAGGTGCTATGAAATGTATCCTAATGCAGAGGATCCCCGACCTGTCTGAGCTAGAGTCAGGGTGGCATTACAGAGGAAAGGGGAAAGATTGAGCCAGCACCAAGAGCTCGCTGCCCAATGTCCAGGGCAGAAGAAACAACCAGAGATCTGCAGGCTAGGTCTGTCCCTCACATGTGGTGTGTTGACCAATGAAATATTGTCCTACATAGTTTATTTTTTAAATAGCTGTCAACATTGAAATTTGAAGAAATTTTTATAAACTCCTCAAAAATTGGAAGATGAAGCAACACTGGACCCCTATCCTTGCAAGCAGCCATGGGCTTGAGCTAAATAGCTCCTTTACATGAACTATATCTTTAGACAGGTATGCTTTCCCCACTCTATACTGTCTCTCTTGTATGTCACCTCCTGAATTCCTGGGGGCATCAGAGATTGCAATCCCCACGACTAGGAGGCAGAGAGGCAGGACTCCACCAAAAAACTAAATTAATTTGTACTGGGTTTTGTCTTTATCCCACATGTGGGAGAGAGTTGGTGTAATTGATTTGTATGTCCTACAAATACGCCTAAGGGTAAAATGAAACCAAGTAGAGAAAACAGAATTCCTTTCAGGGATTGCTGCCCTAAGTGAGACAAAAATAAGAAATTCTCAAATGTGCCAGGAGGAAAGATAACAGGCAGAGAGGAAGAAAAGTGTAGAGCTGGTTGCTGGGTGATAGAAAGCTGATCCCCTAGGATAATTCCCCCTAGTGACCCACCAAGTCCTCAAAGTCCCCCTGTGAAAGAGAAAGTCAGGGGAGAGTAAAAGAGGGGTAGGGGGGTGGGAGGAAGAAAGAGTGAAGGAGGAGAGAAGTGAGGAGGGAGGAGCGGTGGAAGACAGGAGGACAAGAAGATAAGATAGCTCTATATGAGTTTCTTCCAGAAACTGGTGAAGACACTAAGTTCTGCACCCACAGTTTCACTAGATCCAGCAAGAGCAGCCAGCATTATTAACACCTGGGCCCAGAGATAGACAGGCAAAAGAGACAGCAATGGGGACTTGCAGAAATTAAAATAAAGGTTCTGGACTCTCATGACCTGGAAGGTAGGGGGTTCAAGCCAAGTTTAAGCAGATCTCAAAGGTGCAGGGCATCCTAGCCGATGGACACTGACGTCATATCAACTAACATGTCACCCCCAAGGAAGCCTATTCTTCCCTCAGCCTTGAGGAGGGTCACAGGGTTACTGGCAGGTATGATAAAAGCAATAGATAATTTTCTATTAAAACTCAGTTTCTAAACAACTAGTTTCCAACATTTAATGAAAATTTCTTTGAATAATATTTAAAAGCTCTCCCCTCCACATGCATTCCTTCTTTAAAAACAAAACAACAGCAGTAGCAACAACCACATATATCTTGGTGTTATGACAAACTTATCCACATATATTCTGGAAGGATTAAAATGACAAGGTGGGAAAATAAAAGAGAAAAGGAAAAAATAAACCTGATGTAGGATAATTGCACTACCGGTAATCTCTCGGGATTTACATTTCTAATATTTTTCACTTTTCAACTGTTTTGAGAAGACATTCCCCAGAGGCCAGGTGTTAAGGATCAAGATGTGACTACCTTCAGTCAAAATGATGTTGATGACAATAAGCCACAATAGTAATCAGAAGAAATAACTGTGATGATAGTAATAATCCTGGAGGTGCCATCAGAGCAAAATGTTGCCATGGAAACTGTGAAAATGGGGGGCAGGGGGAGCAGGGATGTAGAAAATCTTTTACGGTGGAGTGCTGTGTTCCTGCAATTTCTGAGAATGAGCTCACATATTGTATCCTAAAGAAGATTCAGATAAATAGCAATCTTTTGTGATTATACACAACAGAGTTAAGGACAAAATGGCTCACCAAGATCAGGAAGGATGGAATGGGGTGATGGGTTGGGATGTTTGTCTTCAGGTACTGCCTCAGAAAAACAGCTGCACAGCACCTTTTTAGAGAGAATTCAGACCAGCTGCACAATAAGGACTATATGTACACAACAAAATGAGCATAGTATTTCTTTTCTATCATCACAGCTGTCCAGACAGTTCAAGTTTAATAGTGGCACACATTGCTCTTTAAGGCACAAAAGAGAAACTTTCCGAGTCCTGGGACTGAAATGTGAATAGATATAAAAATCTCCCTGGCTATTTCCAAGAACATAAAGGAAATGTTGGTGCAGAAAGAGGTCAGAAAATCCATGTGAATCACTTTTGAGCTTGGCAAGTCTATCTTTGGAGTATTGTTGTTTGTTTTCGTTGTTGTTGTTGTTGTTGTTGTTGTTGTTGTTGTTTGAAAAATATTTGTCATGATGTTATACAATTACATATGAAATCATTCTTCATGTTTGGCCACGCCCTGGCAAACACTTGCAAAGAAAATCGCCCTCATTTTTGTGGAGGGCCAGCTCGTGCAATGTGAGTTGTGAGACTGCTTCAGAAAACAAGCCCATTGGAGAAGTTAGGCCACAGAAGGAATGTCAGCCCCTGCCAGCCATGGAACCCACCTGCAAGTGGACCAAAATAAAATTCACCGGACATAGTGGCTTCACCAAGCATGACTGGCCATAAGCACCAGGGGATTGACATCTGCAATGACCAGTGAGCTGGCAGTTATTTCACAAGCAAGAACAGTCTTCCTTTCTCCTGAGTTTATACTTTTATTAATGTAGAATATTCTCCATCTTTTTCCTACCTATGAAATAATAGCTAATTTCTCTTCCTTTTATTATGTTGAATAAATATAATATGATGATAGAGGTATGGTATCTATTCAGCATCATGGAAGTTGATTTGTTAAGAATACAATAATTTAAAATATTCACGCTTACATTTTGTTCTCCTTTCCAGGAATTGAAGAGGTTAGGTGACTATTATGTGCTTACATTTCTCTAACTGGAAATGAATAATACTGAGGAAATCCTCAGAATGATATTCTCAAAAAGCCATAAACATCTCCTAAATTACCACTTACCAGCTATGAGACCTTTATCTTTCTAAACCTTTTTCTTCCTTCAATGAACAAGGGTGATAAAATCACTAAAGATATCGAGAGGATTAAAGGATACATATACATGGCATGCCTTGACCATAGCAAGTGCTCGGTGTTCTTATTAGAGGTGACAAGAGGACATCTAGTGACTTTTGCTACAATAAATCATTGTAAGACATTTGTTCACTCTAATGGGAACAATGGTAAGGCAGCATCGTTCTACAGTTGTGTGCTGAAGATTCCTTTTCCAACCAAGAGGAGGCACATCCATTAAAGCTAGATTAACTCCAAAGGGCTTGCAGATGGACAAAGTAGGTTGCATTCCTGGTGCCAGCCCAGAGTGGAGGGGAGAGCACTTTTACCCTTCCAACAGCAATCCCTGGAAATCTTTCCAAAGTCACCAGAACTTCAAGAAATGCCCCCAAAAGTAAGTAAGGAAAAAAAAAACCCTCAAAGGAAAAGAAGCCACTCTTATAGCTGTGGCTCTGAGGCATCTGACAACAAAGAATACCCATCCCTCCGATTTGAAAATATTCTTAAATCACAGACCAGGCTTCAGGTTGCTTCTGTAGTCTCGCAGAACCACCACTTCCTCTGAGCGCCTTCCCCGCGCTAATTTGGAATTCCGCAAACAAGCTAGAAAACAAGCCTCTGCCCTCCTCCTCCCTAATGATTCAGGTTTTACATTTATTTTACCAGGTTGCAAGAGGAACCCCTGAAGTAGTGTAAAACACATATTCAATTATCAAAGTTTTTGCTCCTCCAGTCACTTTGATTTCACTAAAGGCAATCATTCAAAGGACATCTTGCTAGCTGGTATCCAAACAAACAGACTAGCATAAGAAGGAGCGATTTGAATTCTAAGAGACTCTCCCTTGAAATTAGCTTTGTAGTAAAGGTTGTGATGCCCAGAAAAGATAAAAGGGAGCAGAGCTGCAGATAGAGTTCAGAATGACTTAAAAATCAAATGTATTAATCAGATGTTAGGAGTTTAACCAGATGAGCACATAGCAACATCTCAGTTCTCCCTTTTTTTTTCATTAAGATTTCTATTTCGTATACTCTGAAAGTTGATGTCAAGGGGTGAACAAGCACCAGGGGGCCCCTGGGGAAGGTTGAGAGGGCTCCCAGTCAAGGTTGGCCCTATCATTAGGCAGAACAGGCAGTAGCCTAGAGCTGTGAAATATTAGGAGCAATGAAAATACATAGTGACTGGGTATTCTGTGACTGACTGCAGGCTTGCAGGCACCAACATTTTCCAGTACACCTGGGGCAGTAAAAGTCTTCATCTCCACCTCTCAATTCAATCAGAGACATACAGTATTGATTTCCAACATTAAATTACATGGAGGGTTTTTTGCTTTTTTTGTTGAATACAGATATTTCTCATTGTTTATAATGCATATGCCTTTTATGAAAAAATAGAAAAAATTGAATATAGCTTGTTTGAGAAACCTTGCACTCAGAAGTATTTTAGTGCATTGATTTCATTAATTTAGATATTTCTATTGCCTGAATAAAGACTCACTGACTTCTTAAGACAAGACCATATTTAAAAGGACTTCATATTGCAATCGTCTAAAGACATGAAGCATTATCTAAGGGCTACCGTTCTGTATGTTGATGCGATAAAATATGAAAGAGTTACCGTGATCTACAGGGATCTACATACTTGATGAAAATGATACAAAAACTTCCTTAACCAATCTCCATCCAACCAGGAAAGATTAACTGGAGCTCTCATCACCCTCTGTAAAACACACCATTTGGTGCTCAGAGAATGCCAGGTCTCACAGCTAGTAAACCACTCTTTGGTGTACCCGCACAATTCTACCTAGGTCCCTGAGCTGAATGCTTAGCAAGAGGGGAGTTTCTTGTTCCTAAATCCAGTGATGCTAGTTGTACCTGTTACTGTAATTGTGTAATTTAATTAAGTAGTATTAAAAGCTATTAATATGAATATAAAGAGCAAAAGATTTGTTTCTACAAAAACCACATCGAACATGTTGTAAAGAAATAAAAACATGCTTTCATATTAAGTGTGAGCAACACAACTATAAAGGATTGAGGGGGGGAAATCATAAAAATCTAAAAGAATACTGATTTCCTATTTATTGCCTTGTAAGTTTCTATAACTTTCCCTTCGCTTAAGTGGCTGAAGCCGGACATTGTAAAAGATGCGGTGTGGCTGTCATTTGTGCATAAGAGGCAATGAACAACATTAATCAGCAGGCTTGTACTCAAGGACAAGTCTTGACCTACTTCACAAGGCTGGTGAACTACTATATAATTATGAGATTCAAGGTGAAATAAAGCCTATAAGATACACGTAAGCTTTTCTTTATAATTCACTTCTTTTACTGACTCTTTTGATTAAGTGATCAACTAAGGGTTCTATTTTGATCAAAGAAGTGGAATGTTATTATATTACACATAAAAAGAGTACTTTGCAGTTATATTGAGGCAATTTCTCCTTTCTTTGGATGTCAGGGGCATCCTCACTTTGAAAGACACAGAAATACTGTATATATCTTTGCTAGTGATCTTGCCAGTAAGATGACATTAGCATCTGTTTCCATCTCAGATAGCATACAGTTCCCTTCTCTGCTAAGAGTTACTGTTTTCATGCCTTTCCCAAAAGATACAATAAAAATAAGATGGAATGTGGCCTTTTAATCTTGAAGTCATAAAAGAAATGTTGAGGGATGAGAGCTCAAACCACTCCCAGATGGGATGTCACAAGTTGAGAAGTGATAGAGCATATGGCTTTTCATGTGTGAGGCTTCCTCTTACACAAAATAAAGGGAAATCTCAGACAAGATCAGGAACACCGATTAGTACTCTAATTTAATCTATCATATCTTAGATTCGGAGAAACAAAACATTTCAACATACTCCATTCATCCAGAGAAGTTATAACTATCTCTATGTAGACAATCAGAGACTGTTAGTATATGGTTCTGAGGTTGTCTGGCTGTCACAATGAAAAAGTCCAGCTACAAATTGATTTCCAAATAGCCAGTCCTAATGGGCCACCTTTACTGATTAAACTGAACCTAATCTTGATATTTTGTAGTTAAGGTGATGAGCATGTCAGTCATATATGATCTGATCAGTTTACTTATGGAAGAAAAAGTTGATTTGTTTGTTCTAACATATGTTGCCTGTGTTGTGTACATATGCTAGTGACACATCAGAAAAAATTAAATAACTAATCCTTTTATAATTTTTCCCAATAAATACAATAAAATTCTGTTATAATGTGCTTTAATATATTCAGATTAGGAAATACCCAGGTTAAACCAAGTCCTTGCAAAAACCCACTAAACAGTGAATTCTATATCACCTTATTTTTCCTTGCCTCCTCTCAAGACTCATTCTCTTTTACTATTCCTATATCCTTATCATTCCCCTAATTCTATTTAATCAACAATAATTATTACAACCATTTTTCTTAACTTTACAGTCTTGGTAAAACTACTTTCCCTGTAAATTCTAAGGAAGATCCACCCTGAAAGGTGAGCCATCTTGAAACCACATCATTAGCGTCATCATTCCCAGGATCCCCACAGCTTTCTGCCGCCAGACACAGTCATCTTTGCCTTTGCAGAGTTCTAAGAGGAAATCTTGGAAAATGCTTGTACTACAGCTCACTGCTGAGAGCTGATAACCCCTTGGGACTCCACCAATCCTTACTTATCAGAAAGGAGATAGCAGAAAAATAGCATATTTGCATATTTTTATTTTAAACTTGGAATTTCTCTGGGAAAAAAATGTAATCCAATGAGAGCATTTCGAAGGGAAACCTGAAATATAAATAAAATTTTGCTCTCAAAGTGGAGGAACTAGGAGGGAGGGGGTGAGGGATGGAAGGATAGTGGGAAAAGGGAGGAAGGAAAGAAAAAAAGGAAAGACAGAACGAAAAGAAAAAATTGGGTATCTTTTCAATAAAGAAATTAAGTACTATTTAAAAAATAAATATGAAGAAAAGAATAACTATAGCTTTCTTGAGGTAATGAAGATATAACACTCTCATCGAAAACCATGAGCTCGGGAGAATGTAAAAATAGTGGGGTGGCCTAGACTATCTCCCCACCACCACCACACTCCAATCACGGGAGGTTTTTAAATATGCATTCAATTAAAACCAAGAGCAGGGGCTCCTCCAAAGTGCTGGAAGCATTAGTCATTTTCTGATCTCTGCACAAAACCACAAAAGATGACCTACAATGTAATATCGATAAAAGCTTAAGTGTTAGTTTCTGTGCGATGCAATTTTCCTCATATACGGCATCACCAATTTACATAGTCAATAAATGCAGATATATCTGCATTTGGATATTAATTGCAACAGCACTTATAACAGCAAAACAGGACGTTTTACAAAAATGATCAGCAATAGAAAAATGGTGAAAGAAACTGTGACATCTCTGCAATGGAATACTATACAGCCAATTGTGGTTTTTAGAAAAGAAAATTGTTCTGTGTGTATTACGACTAAAGAGATTTATAAACTACAGGAAATGTAACAATATAGGAAAGAGTCGAAAAGGATACACAACATGCTTAAGAGTAGCTACTTTCGATAAAGAATGAAATCAAAAGATACTTTTCATTTCTTACATAATTCGAAATCTGTAGAATTGTATTTTTGTGTGTGTGATATATAAGTATTTTTTCTCAAATTTAAACATTGTAGATGTTTTGCGACAACAGTCCTAGGCACATTCTGTGTAGGAACCACAACTTCCAGCATCCCAAGGGTTTCTAAGAGGGACCTTGAAGAACTCTAGACACAATAGAGGTTCCCTTCATGGAGTCAGCAAGCTCCAGCAGAAGTCTCCAGCAGAAGAATCTGTGGATGCACTTCATCTCCCAGGACCTCCTAAGGCAATTCCTGGAGTAACATGTGAATGTCAAAATTGAGAGCTAGAATATCAAAGATTGCATTTTCTTCCCAAGAATACACACACAGAGGACTTTTTAGAGGCTAGCCACAAAATATCTTGGAAAGTTGCATTGTTTATTTAAAGTTTGTAGATTTCATGGATAGATAAGAATATTCTCCAAAACGGTAAGAGAAACTGTACATACTGCTTTTAAAAACTTTTTACATTATCTGCTCCACAACTCATATAAGACAATTGAAAAGTAATATGTCATCTGTAGCACTATGCAAGGAGAACAAAATCTTCAATCTTCAATTAAGGAGTCATTTGGAAAGAAGGAGAGTTTGAGAACATATTCTTAATTTAAACTGTTGTTTCAATTTTCTGCTAGCAAGTTAACTTATATAATTACCCCTGCTATACAGTAAGTATGATTATGTGCCATTTATCAATAGTCATATTATATTGTCTCACAGAAATCTTTTTTTTATCTTTAGCTCTAAGGTGATTTCTACATTATCAAAAGTCAACTACATTAATTAATTTTTTCTCCATACAGTAGTACACTTATCCATGCAACAATTTTTTGAGGGCTTACCGACTGCATTTTAGGAACTGTGACGTGTAAAAATTCTTCATAAAGTAGTAAGTGCTATTCAAATGCCAGTGGCTGTTTTCAGTCTGAGCAGCCGTCTCCCCGTCTGCTGCTTTCTGATAGCAGTTATAGGCTACTCCTGAGAGGGGAAAGAAGAGAACCTGATACATTTCACAGAGGTGATACAGAGGTCTCAGACACTTCACCTTTTTTAAGATTACCATATCACATTGTATCCACGGTAAAGGCAAAAGGACCCATCTAGGTGGCCTAACACAGTGAAGAATGCTGGTTAGGCAGCACCACCTAATGGCTGCTGGACGGAACCTGTATCCTCTACCTTGGGAACGTGACCTGCTACATAATTTTTTCCTAGATGGATTTTAGATACAGGCAGCATAGGCAGCAATCCTATTACTTATGCCAGGGTCAGAAGAGGTCTATTACCTGAACCACCTCCTTAAATGCTAATAGAAATGTGACTGGACACTGTCAGACTTATTTAGAATCAGCGGTAACCACTCAATCCCCCCGAAGCCCGTGAACTCAGGCCACTACAACCAATAAAACAGCACCAAGCATTCTATTTAAAGGTTCCTCTTTTGAGTTTTGCTATAGCCAAGGAAAGAGGAATTGGAAACTTCTTAGACTAAACTCTGCTATAACTTAGCATTTGTCTGTAAAAGAACTTCAAGGAAAAATCAAGCTCAGGTTCTATTTCTGAAGATTAACTTCAAAGAACATAATAACTGAGTTAAGAGATAACGTCCCCTCCCACTCATTACTACACATAGATCAGGAATTCACGGGCTTCTACTCTATCCATGAGTTGTTCTTACCAGGAAACAGTAACCATACTTGGACTCCAAAAATACAAAAGGGTGTTGTTTATTGAGTTAACCCACGAAAACTTCCAACTTCATCACTTGCACATTTCTTTTCTCGAAGAAAAAGTGACCTAATCAGATGAACACACCAAACTCTCCATCTCTCTCATCCTCTCTCACTGGCACTGAATCTGACCTTTGTCTTCCAGGCTTCCCATTTCTTGAGCTTTACCTCCTCACTCAAGCTTCTACCACTCTTGCTCCATTTTCTCAGACATGCTTTCAAGATGCTGGTTTTCTGGAACCCATTCATTCACCTCTACGTCGTCTTTCTCAATCTCACATTACTCCAGTCAGCTGTTTTGTTTTTATCCCCATTTTGAACATTAGGCATGCTTCGGTGGTAGGGAAGGGAGTCACATAACTGAGCAGATTGGATCTGTAACATGTCCATACTGTCTAATTCCACCTCGCCTCAGTCCACTGAGCAATTCTGTCAACTGTCTCTACTGATTCCTTACTGAGCTTCCTTTTACAGCTCTTTCAATTCTTTTCCACTCTTCTCAAACCCCCACCACTCCACAACCAGATTACCTTGTTACATATGTCACTGAGAGGGTAGATACCCTCCATCTGAACTCCCTCGGTTATTCTCCCTTAAGCCTCAAATTTCCCTACTTCTCATTGTTTTCCCTTTTTATCCTTGTTCAACCAGCAGAGTCCTCAAAGGCTAATTTTTCTTTTGGGGTTTGATCCCACTCCTTCCTTCCTCAGGTGCTTATCCTATGGATCATTGTCTGTTTTCACATTTCCATCTCTCCCTTGGGCATCTTCCTTCCTTGATTTAAAAAATATAACTTTTTCATTAAACATTTTTGCCCTCAAGATAAATTCCTATCCTGTGCCTCTTCTTTGCCAAACTTCTGGAAACAGTAGTTGTAACTTGTCACCACATCCGTATATATCTTTAACCCTCTACTCAATGATTATCCAATGCCACTATCCAATGGCATTCGGGTTCTCTAAGGCACCAGATAACCTCCTAATTACCAAATTCAATGACTTTTCTTTGGGTCTCCCTTCTTTCTATCTTTCTTCAGAATCCAGCTTTGATTTACTATCCTTTCCATGGAACCCCTTCCTACACTGACTTCTGGAATCATACGCCACCCATCCTCCTCAGACCTCTCCAATCATTCCTGCCCACTGTTTCTGTTTTCTTTTCTTCAGAGTTACCTCCAAGGTGACCATGTGCCCATGGGACATGGGATACATCAATAAACAATACATCAAAAATCTATGCCTACATGAAGCTAATATTCTAAGAGCAGTCAGAAAACAACATAGTAATAAGGCAAATTATTTCACGTTAGAAGGCAAAGCATGTATGATTATTATCTCTATCTTAAGTACGAGAAAAAGAAGGCTAAAGAGAGTAAATCATGTGCACAAGAACATATCACCTGTGTTAGGATTATTCTCATTGAGGGCTCTGACTCCCTAACCCACACTCCTATTAACTGTGCTATATACAAAATCTCCAAAGCTGCTAAGACACCTTCATGCCTCCCTGAGTTGACCTGTAATTTCTCCACTTCACGCCTGGCCCCACACTGATGATCAACCTGCTCCTCTCATGGATAGCTCATGTATTAGTTTGCTAAATTTGCCATGACAAAGTGCCACAGGCTGGGTGGCCTAAACAACAGAAATTTATTTTCTCTCGGTCTGGGGGCTACAAGTCTGAGATCAAGGTATCGGCTGGGTTGTTCCCTCCTTGGCTTATAGATGGCCACCTTCTTTCTTTGTCTTCACGTCATCTTCTCACTGTACTTGACTGTGTCTTAATCTCTTCTTAGAAGGACACATCATATTGGATTAGGACCTTAATGACTTCGTTTTCACTTAATTACATCTACAAAGACCCTGTCTCCAAATACAGACACATTCTGAGGTCCTGGGCGTTAGAACCTTTGCATACGAGTTGGGGTGGGGGGATGCAATTCAGCCCATAACATTTCATGAGATACTGTGCCTCCCTCTGATCTCCAACTCTAGCCATTACTCATACTTCTGAAGGGACTAGAGAGACTAATGGCACTGATCTCAAATTCCTGAATCCTCTACAGCTTATCAGTCAATAGTGAAAAGAAACAAAAAGATGAACCTAGAGAAAAGACTTCCAAAAACGGTATGTATTTTCCTGATATGCTCCCTCTATAGCAACCTCTCTACATAACCAACCAGGGTTAGCTGTAGCCCCAAGATATAGGAAAATCTGAAAATGCCGGGCCATCATTCTACAAAAGAAACACAAAGAGGATGAACACAACTCTAACTTGCTGGATGCCCTGGCATTGACATCCAGCTCATTCCTTGAATTCAATCTCCAGTCAGCTTGGGTCATTTCTGCAGCTTCGTACAATCACTTAACCCCCAACATAACCTCATCATTGTCAAGTCTCTTTTATCCCATATTTTCCCTAACAGCCATCTCCAATCTTCCCCATATTAATGATTTTACTGCACAATTATGAATGCCAGTGTTAAAATGGTTTAACAAAAATATAAAAAAAATTTTCCCTGACAAGAATCCAGGTAATCGAAATTTTGATTAAACTTTTTTGCCCAAAATTTTTTTTAAAGAAAAATATCAAAGGAAAATAAAAACCAGTAGATATTGGAGTTTCTAAAAAGTAAACTTCTAGAGAATGTCCCAGGATCAATCCATATTTAGCCCAATTTCCTTCAACTTCTCCATGTAAAATATTATACAATGAGAATTTATACTCTGACTGATAACCCTGAGGCACTGTAAAATTCTTAATCATCAAAAATGCAATTATGCTCACTACACTGTAATTACTAAGAAAAGAAAGTGCACTCATACATTTTACAAAGATTTTCTAAAAAGAGGAAATGGTAGGTTATGTGTGTTGGAGGGGAGAGATTCTAATTAACATTCAATTAATCAGAAATTCAAGTAACCAAAAACCCCATGTCTTAAACATTCCATGAGCACGTGCTATGTGCTGAGCATTGAATTATTTTTCTTTAGAAAAATGCAAGAAAGGCCATTTCCTAATTGATAGTTGAAACACCTTTCTAGAAATAAAATTTAACAAATGACTTCACTCTGGATTTGCATATCAAGGGAGGTCATATGTAAATATACAAAGCTTTGAAATTTTTAGATATTTTAGACATCTAAATATAAATGAAATAGCAATAATAGTTTTCAAATTTGATCTCATGAAAACATGGGTATTTCTCCCTGCCATAGGAATGTTTTAACTGTGACACAGAGTTTCAGTAGGACAGACCTTTTATGGTACAAGTGAGCAAAATCTCAACTCAGATTGATTTAATAAAGGAAATTTGTTGAGTTGCAGCTGAAAAAGCCAGATGAAGCTGTGGTGAAGTTGGAACCAGCATCTGGAAAGATGTTGCAAAGCACCAAGTTCTCTTTGCCTCTCCCTCGTGCCAAATTCCAGATCTTACATCCTCACATTTTAGCATCCAAAGAAAGAAAGAAGTTCTCCTTCCAAAGCATTTAGGAAGAAGTTTTGCATTTTTCTTTCCCAGAAACCCCAGCAAATGTCTCCTCTTTGGTCCTGATTGGTTTAAAGGTCCTTCACTGAACCAATGACGGTGGCTGGAGGAGATAGGGTAATTGGATGGCAAAGGCCAATCAGGGGCTACCCTGGAACCAGGAGTAAGTTTAATCCTACTCCTGAGAATAAGGGAAAGTGGTTGCCAAGGGAAATTCAGGTACTCTTAGGAAGGAGAAAGGGCAGAGCTGGCTAAAACATACACAAATGAATGTCTACCTAGATCCACAAGTACAAAGCGCACTGAGGTTTTTGCTTTTTCCCCAGTCTTGGCATCAGGTCAACAGTAATTTTCCTATCCGTCATATGTTGACATGTTTGTTTCAAGGAACTTTCATAAGTGAGGACCAGGAGGACAGAGATAGCAACTTAAAGCCCACTACATACCTCTAGAATTCTGATATACAGCACCAAACACCAGACATCTCAAGCATAATTCTCAGTTGGCCTTTTGGAAAAATAGGAACTAGTGATCAGGACCTGGAATATAAAAATTAAACCTTTCTAATAATAATAGTAGCTGACATTGGATATGAGTTTACTACGCACCAGGCACTTTCCTAAGCCCATCACATGTATTGAATCATTCAATCCTCACAGCAACTCTAAAGTTGATCCTGTGATTAACCCCATATTACACATGAGGAAACTGAAGCAGAGAGAAGTTAAGTTACTTACCCAAAATCACACTGCTAGGAGGTGGAAAGGCCATGATTTGAACTCAGGCAGATGGCTAGAGGAAGAAGAGATCATGACTCAAGGGGCCATGGCTTTGTTCTGGATTTTCTGCTAGTGGCAGGAACACATTTGGGTTTGATAATTGGTGCCGTCCCTTAAATATGCTCCAATCCAGTTTCAAGAGAATGTACTCCAGGTTCCTTGAGTGAGAGCGCTATAAAAATCCTGCAAGTCCAGAGTCAGTCCCCTGTAGCCCCTCAAGAGTACCTTCAGCGTTAGAAGTGACAGATGAACATAGCAACAATGGAAGCGGCAGCATCAATGTGGGCAGGTGATAAGTCTCCTCTTTGAGGAAGAAATTGAAGTAATGAGCGCCAGGTAAAAAGAGACCATAATGGCCTCCAAGGAGAAGAGCCTGTGCAGCCAGAAACTGTCAGGGGGAGGGCAGGCAATCCGGGCCTGGGGCCCTGAGATGCTGCTGTTGGAGAATCTGGAACTGAAGACGATTTTTGCCACCCTCATTATTGTTCACTGCACTTTGGAATTTGTCCCTCTAGCCAGTGTGACCTGGGAAAGTAAAGGTTACACATTATAGAACATGATTAAAGGAAAAGTGTTACATTAGCAGATGCCGAGAGTCCTAGTAATTATCATGATTTCATTTTTTAACTATTCTTTTCTACTGTTGCCCAACATTGGAAAGCAGGGATGAGATTCTAGAATAGCAATTGTTACAAAACACAGCCTCCCATTAGATTACTTCTATTGACTCATTGCAGATATAGCGAATACCAAAAAATAGAGACTTCGGTCCAAATGGAGTGCAGGTTTTGACATGTACAATGTAGCTGCCAATTAAAAATCCTGCCATTGAAAGGAATTGCTAAAGCAGCAGGGGGGCAGCCACTCAGAAACCTCAGGAGCCAGAGAGAATCTGAATGAGTAGTCGATGCAGCTAAAGACCAAATGTTAAAACAAAGAGAATCAGAGGCTCATGAAAACTCCTGCTGCCGGTTTCTACATGCAATGTCTTCTGCACTCTTAAATGGTTAAAAGAAAGGTCAAGGAAAGGGCCAGGAATTTCTGCCTTAGTGGAGCAGCTTGCTTCCATCCACCCTAAATGATTGGTGGCTGCAGTGCGCCACCTAATGGTGACACCAGTTGCTTCTGGTTTAAGTGCATGGTGGCACTTTTTCAAAATCTAAAGTTTCTCTTCTCGTTCTGATTTAAGTGAAATGATAAAAGCATAAATAGCTTTGTCACAGTTAGAAACGGTAGCCTTACTTTAATTTTTTATAGCTCTAATGAAGATCTTGAGTACGCTTCTGAAAGTTAAAATTCAGATTAAACATCAACTAAGTGTAATGACAGCTAAAAAATGTGTCAGTACATTGTTATGTTGAATGAATAGAAAAATTGAAACAGTCTGGGTTTAATTTACTGCTTTCCTTCAAATTTCAGGCAAATTTCTTGAGACCTTTATTTTCTCCACAAATCTTATATTTTAACTATTAAGTAGCAGTTCTGCACAGAGTTTTAATACCAAGCTTGTTTAAGTTAACAGTCCTTCCCTAAGAAACACATTCTCTGCATCATCATTTTCTCTGGCTACTCATCTCTTCTCTAAATTTTATGGACACATCAAGATACGTTTTTTGAGGGCCGTGTCCTTGAGCACCTGTTCCCCCTTCAGATCTGATGTCATGGGGATCCATTGTGAAGGAATTTTTATCACATTTATAATCAGGGTAGAATTGCCAGGAAAGAAAAGGGCTGAGAACCCAATACTAAATAAGGAAAAGTGATTAAGGGCGAGTCTGCATAAATCACAGATAAATGCAGTGTTGATGGGATAGAAAAAGCAGTGCCACCAGTGGTCTGTGGTTCCGCAGCTCCACTCTTTGGCAGGTGTTGAAAGTAGATAAGTTCTGCGTCAACCACCTGATTTTTTTTTTTTTCACAGTAAATTTGTATGTGAGAGCAAGAACAAGAGCAAGAGCAAGAGAGAAAGAGAGACAGAGAAAGATGAGAAAGGAGAAGGAGAGAGCCAGAGACCGAGAGAGAGAGAGAAATTTTAAATTTTGGAAGATGGAAGATGAATAAAAGGGTGATGAAGCTAAAGCTGTTTTTGGCAAAGAGATCGCCATAACAAAACTGTGAAAGGAAATGTGATTTTTTTTTCCTTTTTTTTTTTACATCAACTACAGTGACATTAAATGTGGCACCTCAAAATGGTGAGATGAAGAGATCAAAAGACGCTAAAATCAAGCATCTTAACCATAAGATGGCTTTTTAAAAAATAAATTTATTTATTTAAATTAGTTTCAAGTATACAGTACATTAGTTAGACATCTATACTGTTCATAAAAAAATATTCCCCCAATTGCTCCCTCCCTCCCCTGGCCTCCACCCAGCCAACGTATTAATGCTAACTGCATTCCCTGTGCCGTGTTCCCCATCCTCGTGCCAATGGGGAGCATAAGTTGGCTTTTCATACTTCTACTTCAGCTCTCTCTTGCCACACTGGTAAATGCTAAAAGCTCAGATCACTGCCAGTCATTTTTTAGACTCTGGACGTCTTGTAAACTAAGCATACCATGCAACATGTACAAGATCCGCAGTGACATCACTCAACAGTCTCATTAATACATTTGTATGCAACATCCTTAGAGGCAGGAGAAATGATATTTAAGACAAATAATGCCTTGGTTGAAAGTAATGATAGATGTTTCCAATAAATAAGGTAATTAAGGCCAGTAAGGGTCAGGAGGAGGGTGCAGCAAGAGGAGTGGTGGGTGCTATGTGACAACTTCTCCCTGCAGCTGAGCGCAGCCCCGATTTGTTACCAGCCTTCCAGAGGCAGCACTAAGTTGCCACACCTGTGCTGAAACCCAGAGACTGGGCGAGGAGGCGCTGTGAGTTGCCAGCTGTCCCACCACTGCGTGTTTCTCCAAGTCACTGCCCTTCCGGATATGAAAAGTAAGTTGTCAGAGTCTAAGACGTTCTTCCATGAGCTCAAGAAGCCATTGTTCTTGGCACTAGGCTTAAGAGTGATTAGGCTGCATGCAATCTGGACTTCCTTGGGACATTATTTCATGAAGAAATTTTTGAGAATTTTAAGAATTGTCAATTGCTTCAAAGGTTGCTCTTGGCACCTAGCTTAGAAATATTTGCCTTTTAATCCTTACTTGTTTAGATTTCAGGACTTTTTGCTACTTGGTAAACTCATTATAATTTTAGTCAACAAAATGCTTTTTGTAATGGAGAATAGTAACGGCAACTCAAAGGGAACTGTTCAGTGGAATATCAAAACCTAGACAAAAAGTTAGCAGTTCGGGGGCCTGTGTTACTTCCTGAAAGACTCCTACATATCTTCAACAGGGGAGCTCACGCCTTCCTCTTGCCACAAAAGACTATGCTTTGATTGCAGATCCTAGGTCTTTAAATTTTTTTATTAAATTTTAAAATATTTAAAATCCATAGTCTCCAGCAACACAGGAAAACCTTTCAGGAGCTATTTTCATTCATTCACCTCCCATCTGTTCACCTGTTGAATCCTGTCATCCACTCACCTCTTCCCCATGGGAAGATGCTCACAACATTTAAATAAATGAGCCTCAACCTTAGCTGTGCATTTAAACCACCTGGGAGTTTTTACAAATTACTGATGCTTGCTCCTACCCACAGGAGATTCTGATTTTAATTATCAAGGGTGTGGTCTGGACATCAGTGTTTTCTTAATCTCCCCAGATATATCTAATGTGCAGCCAGGGTTGAGACACCTAATTTTAAATAATTGGGTCTAATTCACATACTTGACATCTTTCAAGCCTAACCTGAGGGTTCAATAAGGTATTATTAATGGTGAACTCCAAGGAGGACCTGTTACTCAAGTGAATCTCTGAGT
>NW_011888836.1:1874364-1880226 GCF_000151845.1 Pteropus vampyrus
AGATGTCAAATATTATAGAAATAATTAGATAAATTTGTGATATATCTCAATTATAGAATATTCTACAGTAACTAGAAGTAATGTTTTGAGTGTTAAAAACATGGAGAAATGTTTATGAGATAATGTAAGTAAAAAGTCAATTTACTGAATGATAATACAGTAATGATAATACATAAGCATCTCAATTTTGTTTAATATAGGTATGATTGGAAAACGATATATAGATATAGATATATACTAAAATGTTTTTTAAATTACTTTAGGTGGTAGGCTTATTTTTTAATTTTTTCTTATATTTTCTGCATCTCCCAATTTTTCTATACTAAGCATGCATTACCATTATAATTCTCAAACAAACTATAACTTATTCTGTTTATAATAAAAAAAAAAGTTGTGGTATATATAACGGAATATCACTCAGCCACTTGCAACAACATGGATGGACCAGGAGGGTATTGTGCAACGTGAAATAAGTCAGACAGAGAAAGAAAAGTACCATATGATTTCACTTGTATGTGGAATCTAAAAAAATAAAACAAATAAACAAAACAAAACAGAAAGACTCATAGATACGTAGATACAGAGAACAAATTGGTGGTTGGCAGAGGGCAGAGGGGCGGGAGGATGGGTAAAAAGGTGAAGGGGTCAAGGGGTACAAACTTTCAGTTATAAAATAAATAAGTCACAGGAAGTAACAAACGGCATAGAGAATATAGTCAAGAATACTGTAATAATTTTGTATGATGACAGAAGGTAACTAGACTTATTGTGGTGATCGCTTCATAATGTACATAAACATCGAATCACTATGTTGTACACCTGAAACTAATATAATATTGTAACTCAATTATACTTCAAAAAACATAATAAGTGTTTAACAATGAACATAAATTATTGTTCTTATTAAACACCACGGTAAACATTATGGTTCTTATTAAACATCTTATAAAACATAATGCTCTCATTTGGCATTTTCCCACATTATACTCTTTCCAAATTATATTCACTTAGGAAAGTTTAAAGAGAGTCTCTTATATTTAAATGATGTCTTTATAAAATTAGTCATTTCTTTGTGTATATTTAAGCTCTTAGAACTACCTTTTAAGCTGAAGTACAGTCATTCCAACTGAGATCTTCTGGTTGCTATGACAATTTATTTCTTATCTCCACTACCCTATGATCTCATCACTTTAGCATTTGGCAGCATCTTACTTGAATTGTTTGTGTAGTGATGCAGAGAAGCTTTGAACATTCTTGCTTTTATATAATATTCTTTAGTAAAGAACTAGTCCTTTGCAACGTGCCATTTGAAGAAAGTTCAGAGGGGAAAAGATAAATAATTCATAGGAAATAACAAGAGAACCATCATGCCTAGGTAGATCTGAGCATAGACACATATGCCATAGCTGAGTTGTAAAGAGGATCTGAGTAACATAGTTGGTGTGTATTCTAGTTAAGAAACAAGCCTAGGTTTATCTTTTGAAATATACAGAAAAACATCGCTACCACCCCATGTATTCCTTTGTTCATGAAATATTTAAAGAGCACCTCTTCTGCACAAGGCCTGTGCTATTTGTATAATGGAGGATACAAAAAGAACAGTAGTTCCTGCCCTGAAGAAGGTAACATTGGGGGCAGGGTGAGGGGTTGAGAGAGTTGTCCCTAGGAAATGGATGGCTTGGCCAAAAACTGCATTTTCCAGCCACCCCTTGAATCTAGAGTGATACTCGCCACTAAAATGAGAATGGATGCAATATGTGATACTCACCACTGAAATGAGAATGGATGTGATATGTATCACTTTTGAATCAGTGTTTTTAAGAAGCTAGTGTGCCTTCTCCATGCTTTGATCTTTGCTCTGCTAGAAGCTAAAAGATCTAGGCCCTGGATAATGGCAGAGCCCCACAAAATGGAAGGAGAATGGGTCCCTTGCTGTGGTGGTTTTAAAGTAAGTCCACAAATACTGTGATTCTCTTCCCTCGTAAGTTGGGGCTCAATCCCCACCCCCTTGAGTATAGTTGGAATTAATGACTCCCTTCTAATACATAAAAGGCAGAAATAATGACAGAGTGTGACTTCCAAGGGTAGGTCATAAAAGACAGGCTCCATTTTGTCCTCTATTGGGTCTCTCACTCTGGGGATGCCAACTGCTATGCCAAGAGGACACTCAACGGACAGGCCCATGCGGCAGGGTGTCGAGAGTAAGTCATCTTGGAAGTGGATCTGCCGGCCCCAGTCAAGCCTTCAGGTGACAACAGCCCCAGCCAACAGCTTGACTACTACCTCCTAAGGAACCCTAAAGTCAGAACCACCCAGATAAATCTTTCCTGAATCCCTGACCCATAGAAACTGTGACATAAGTGATTTTATTTTTAAGCAAGTAAGTTTGGGGCTAATTTGTTATGCAGTAACAGATAACTAATAGGTAAACTAGGTAAGTAAAATGAAAGTAGACTCATAAAACTAATAAAGTCTTTGAATTAACATATCGAGAATAGCCTCCAACCAACCAGTAATACCACATTGGACTGTCATGTTTAGCCATTAAAAATTGGGGGTTTGTTTGAGCAGCTAGTAACTATAACCTTGGCAAATACAAGAAGGTTACATATGTTCATATTCGACCTCTCATGTGCCACAATGTTTAGCACTTTTAGGTATTCGATTAATATTTACTGAAGGAATAAGTGATTATATGAAAAAAACTATATGAAACAAACGAATGAGCGATTATACGAATAAGTGATTATATGAAAAAAACTGTATGAAAAGTGGTGCAAAGTATAAGAGACACTCAGAGGATTGAGTTCTTTTCCTCATTTGTGAAAACAGAAAATTTTTCATGGAATTGATAATATTTGGCCAGTGCCTTGAAATGAAAGACTGTTGAGAGACAGAATTGGGGAAGGGGCGTTACAGTCAGGAGTAACATTAGAACAGATACAGAGGTAAGAAAACATGAAAACAATCTGAGGGCTAATAGATTATCCAATTTGACTGCAACATGGGGTGAGAAGGAGGATTAGGAATAAAAATTAGAAGGAGAAGCTGTGATCAAACTCAGAAAGCTTTAAATTCAAAAGAATTAGGTTTTCATTTCAGGGCCGTTGACTAAACTGACATGAGTAGAGCTATACCTCACCTTCGTGTGAGAAGAAACTAAAAACGCTGAGAATATTAGAAGATCACTGAAGTAAGCTGTGATAGGTCACAAGGGCCATTCCTCCAAGAATGGAAAGAAGAAACAGGTGTAAGAAACACAGGACTAGCATGAGCCCTGTCCTTGGTTTTCCAGTGCTGATGATGCTTTGTCTTTGGCAGTCCACACTATTTCTTTTTATGACTAAATTCTGTGGGCATGGAAGAGATTTTCTTCTATCTACATGAAGGTAAACCATGAGATATCAAAAGCATTTACTTTGCTGTCATTAGCATTACGTTCTAACATACTGAGCTAACCAGACTTTGAGAGAGACCCCACCTGCTTTGTGGACTGGTATAATAAAAGGAAAACCAACAAAGAATTAGCCAGTGCTGCTCATTGCCAAGCCCCAAAGCATCCACTATTCTTCTGAAGCAGAGCAATGGACTCCAGGGAGTAAGAACTTGATAGATAGAATATACCATTTTGTTCCGAGAAATTCCAACTTACATGTGGCCCAGCTAACAGAGGTGATCCGTTCTGCATGAATAAGCAAGCTGTTAAGTCCTATAGGAAAATGGAAGAACAGTAGGTAAGACAGGAAAAGTCATCTCAGGGTTCAAGGAATCCTCATGCATCTTCAAACAAAGACCTTCTCTCAGATGCCTTCTAATCTGCCTCTGGCTTTTCTTTTCAGATCCTTTTCTCTTCCTGGTGTTGCCTTTGCTTACTCTTTTACCGACATCTGCGACCATTTCCTGTGCTGAAACTCTTCCTAAAGATTTGGTCTTCCTAGAAGATGGACTGATTTCATCCAGTGAAGCTTCCTTCCCTCTCCGTTTCTGTCATAAAGAATTACTCACCATGCCTCTTTCATCTCTCTTTTGGAGGCAGAAGCCACCAAGCTTACACTTAGGGCTTCTTTGCAGCATGCAGAAGGAGATGAAAAAGTTGCCAGTATATTTCAGCTTGCTTCGTTAAAAACAACTCTAGGCACTACAAAGCGTGTGTTATTAATATGCATATGTGATATCTTTGAGGCAGAGCTGCCTTTAAGGTGTATTTGCAGCAGGACAACATTTTCCCACGTGAGGCGGGAAACAACAGTGAATCATATGTGTGGGAGGGAAAAGCCTGTGGGCTATGTACAATACTTACTCCCTTTGTGTCTCATTTCCCTCTCCCCCTCGCCCCCTCCCATCCACTTTATTAATGGTTTCTGCAATTACTGGTAACAGCGCCTTGCCAGCGAAGAAAAATCAGTGACTGTCTGACAGATTGTCTAGAGGGAGGGGGGAGCGGGGAAGGGAGCAGAAGAGAGGGTGTGTGTGAAGAGAAGTGAGGGGATTGCCACTGCAAAAGAGAGTTTCTGATGCTGGGGTACTCCAGACTATGCAGAGGTCAGAAACCCAGCTAGGTACAGGATTCTCTGTGTTATAGCATCTGACATTTTATAAATGAAAAGGGAGATCTCAGAACAGGAGAGGTCACCCTGAGAGCACATCTAACCTGATCTGAGATGACGATTTACAAGGGACTCCAAGCAAGAGGCCCTGAGAAAGTTGGTGGAGCATATTTTTATACATCCATTACAGGTTAAAAGAGACACATTTTAAGTGTAATGCACTAGTTAAAATATCCAAGGAATAGATTTTCTTTTATTTTTCTTTTTTATTTATTACTCAGTATACAAAAGAAAGATTTCATATTATGCCCAGAAATGGAAAGAGTAGCCTCTGAAAGAAATGTCACATTAAATAGGTAAACAAATAGATATATGGTCCCTACGAGGAGTATCGAGAAATGCTATTACGACGTGGCTTTGGTTAGCAGATTTGACAATGGAAATGTCAGCTAAATACAACTGGGTTCTTATTCATGTGGTACAGCAGAATTCCATAACTGCACACAAGTTAAAATAGGTTGAAATGATTTTATGCACCAGAATGATTATATTGCACCTGAAACCAAAAGCTATTGTTGAGGTTCAGTAGAAGGAGAATATTTCTCCTTACTTGTATTTTATTAGCTTACAAATATCAAGTGTTCAGTGGATATTATATTTTTATATTTAAAAAAATGTTTTGAAAGAGAACCGTTGGGCATAAGGAAATATTTGTAGTTGAAAAAGCAAATCTCCACCATATTTTGTTCATGCAGCATTTATATCTTATCCTTTATTTTATTTAAGTGAAACATTGGTATTGATCGTCTTAATGACATTTGATATTTTTCAAACTACTATGCTTAAAGTTAGGATTTTTAAGATTCATGTGAATATTTCTAGGATGTGTGTGAATAAACATACTAATTTGTGAACTCCACTTGGTTCCATCACAAAGTTTTGTCAGTTTTAAATGTCTAAGTCTCCAACAGGACTTTAGCGATGACTCAAATCCTTTGTTTTATTTCTTAATGAATCTTAAAAGAATGCATAGGTCATGACAATACTACTAGAATCTTCTTTCCTCTTCAATTCTCTAGTTTCCAATATCTGTGCTTACTAACAAACCCCATAAAATTCCCTAATCCATACCTTTCCTTCACAGATATTTCTTACACACACACACACACACACACACACACACACACACACACACACCCCGATCCTCTTGCATAAGGCTGTCCAGCTAATGATGATCTGCACAGCCAACAATCCCTTTAGCAGAGTGGTTACTTTTGCCACTTCTCTTGGGAAAACGAATCTGTCAGCCTGCATA
>NW_011888836.1:1881351-1907759 GCF_000151845.1 Pteropus vampyrus
GATGATCTGCACAGCCAACAATCCCTTTAGCAGAGTGGTTACTTTTGCCACTTCTCTTGGGAAAACGAATCTGTCAGCCTGCATAGCTTTCATCCATGTCTAAAGCCCACACAGACACACACACACACACACACACACACACACACACACACACACACACACACACACACACCGATCCTCTTGCATAAGGCTATCCAGCTAATGATGATCTGCACAGCCAACAATCCCTTTAGCAGAGTGGTTACTTTTGCCACTTCTCTTGGGAAAACGAATCTGTCAGCCTGCATAGCTTTCATCCTTTCCTTTCCTGTTCTTCCCCTGCATGGGGACTGTGATAATAGTAACATGTCAGTATGTTTGTTCTCCATAACGCACAACATGCACGTACAATTGTGATATAAAAATATAGCTATATGTATGTATATGTATCCACATATAGAGAGAGAGAGAGGCTCCCACTCTCTGGTCCTTGGCTCTCGCAGACGATCCATCCCGTATGAGCCTATCTAGCTTTAGGAATCTGTTGCTCTAAGTTCTACGGAGTTTCCGGTAAACTCAGTTCAACAAGCGCACATTACAAAAGCTACTCTGAGCCCCATTCCTACTACAAAGCAGAGAAATGGAAACTCGTATATCATCTTATACCCACTTGATTGTTTAAGCAAAAAAAAAAAAAAAAAAGCTACGTCTGACAGTAATAAGGACTGGAAAGAAAGCAGACAAATGGGGAATCTCATAGATGGCTGATGGGAGAATAAATTGGTCAGCTCTTTGGAAAACAGTTTGGCGTTGTTTTGCCAAGTTGAACACCTGCAGTGTATATACCCCCAAATAAATGTTTACACATATTCTTGGTGCCTACCAGCAAAATATAATAGCAAAAATAATAAACAAGCCAAATGTCTATCAACAGGACATAAAAAAAAATTGTAGAATTTTTACACCGCAGAATATTACATAGCAGTGAAAATAATAAACTACAACTACACACACAACATGAATACATTTTGGAAACATAATTTTAAGCAAAGAAAAGAAAATTCTGGAAACCTACAAACAAGACAATAAAATACTAAGTTTTTTAATAGAACTTAAAAACAAATGTAACTAAACAGTACGTTGTTTAAATATATATACATTGAGATAAAACTGTATTTAAGATTAAATGTGGTGAATGAATATAGATGAATGTTAAGAGAGAAGCAGGGATTAGAGTAGGAGAAAAATACACAGCAGGATGGAAATTTTCATAACATTATAGCTCTTGGATTGGGCGGTGGTTTATGGGTATTCCATTTATTTTTAAACTATCATTTTTTAAATAATAACATTTTATAAGTAACAGATTATAGAATAAAATTAAAATAAAACAATTATTTGTTTATAAGACATTAATAAAATTAAATGTTATTGATTTTTTAATTATTATATAAAAAATTAAAGCATTTACGACAATAGTTTAAAGTGTATTATTATTGTTCTTTAACCCATTTTCCATTTGTTCTGAGAATACTCGCTGGTGGTGCTTGCAGCTGCAGCATTTATCCGAGATGACTGCGGATTACAGCCCTAACCTCACCCCCAAAGTTTGCTATGAAATATCTCGCTCTTATTATTATTTTCACGTACTCTGGTATATCGATAGTCTTTAGAAATAAATGACGTCATTCTATTTATAGCATTCTGTTTTTAGTAGTAGTATTTCTATTTACAAAATATAGTAATTCTCCATTACTGAAAATGTCAAATCCTAGAAAACGTAGCATTCCTACACATGATATTAACATCATTATCGAACAGTCGTTAGCCAAAGATTCATTTGGCGAATCCGATTTATGTACACATTTCTGTTACATTGAGATTAGAGACAAGTTCTGTTTAGAGATAACTCCAAGAATAGTTTTTGCATTTTATTTTCACATTGAAAACCAGTCAGATTTACTTCAGCCTCAAAGAACGTGTTTAGTAAAATTAAATTAACACTGGCAGCAAGATGCACTTTTTTTTAGCGGGAAATAGGTTAAAAAAACTAATCAGTGGAAGGCATTATGCCAGGTACTGTTAAAATTCAAATATAAGGGCTGTCTGAAGCATCAACTGTGTAGTGGCAGGACGGGAAGATCAAACTGGAGGCAGGCACACGGAAGCAAGCCTCGTAGCGGAGGCTGATAGATTCGCTCACTCAGCTCACAGCCAGTGTCCCACGCCCAGATAAGCTCAGGGATGAATAAGGTAAAACCCCTCTATTGGAGGATTCCACAGGTCAGTGTGGTTGAAAAGGTTGAGGAAATAAAGGAGAGACGATGTCACCCACTAAATCTGGGAGACACTACCTAGAGAACAGAGTCATAGTCATCAAACATGCAAGATGCCACTTAAAATTCTGACCTATTTTCCTAGTACCCTGAGCTGTCCTCATCCTCCAGGCTTTCTCCCTCCCTATCCTCAGCACTTTGAGGTTAAATGTTTGCTAATGACCCGACAAAGTCGACCTCTTCCTCAGAGACTAGCTGTGCCCAAGAGCACTGAGGATTACAAGAAGACATCGGTTTAAAAATGCCCTGGCAGGGTTTCACAGCCATCCCGTCCACCAAAACGGCAGCTCCACATGTCATGACACAGGGCCAGTTCCTTCCCCGGGGTGGCCTCTGGAGTGGAGCTTCATCTCTTGAAAATGTAAGAGGCTTTTGAAGCCAGCCCGTTTTCTCTCTCACTCCTTCAATTCCACTTTCTTTCCATTTCAAGTATTTGGAGAGCTCCTTCTGCACTAAGCTCAGTAGAAGATACAAAGATGATGTAAGATCAGCCCCACCCTCAGGGAGCACATGGTTCAGCAAGGGATATAAAAAAATAATGAGGAGGAATGACTAAGGCAAAACAAGGCACTGAATTCCCAGGGGGGCCCACGGAGAGAGAGTCCATCTTCGGGGGGGAATCGGAGACCTCTTTGCGGAAAAAGTGATATTGAAAACATGCCTTGAAAAAAGGTCTTTGGCTCCCCAAAACCCATCAAATCTACCATGTGAAGATCCAAGAACAGCTGGATTCTACATGTCACACCCCACTATCGGCAAGGAGTCCCCATCGCAAAATTACAAGGAAAGAGAGAGAGAGAGGGAAAGAGAGAGGGAATGTTTTGTTAATTTATCTAAAAACTTCAGATCTCTTCTTTCCAAACCTCCCGTTCCCTTACACAATTATAGTTTTCACACATCTTCTGTCTAACTGATCTTTCATTCTTTTCATACTCTTTCCTTCCACTCACCCGCTCCAACATCCCGGCATCTAGATGCCTGTCATCTACTGAACTGTCCTTTCATTAAATGGTAGAAAAAGTTGTACTTTAACAGAAGAGTTAAAGAAGTGGTGCTTTGCCATTAGCTGTTTCCAAGGGTTGGCCTTCCAGTAAAATTAACAGCCCTCCAATTTACAGAGGAAGCACTAAAGTGTCCACTAAATGCCAACCCAACACTTGAGAAACATGTCAAATTTTATTTGTACATAAAACTTCTACCATTAATGTACATAAATGCCTACTAAAAAAGCCAAGAGGAACAATCATTAAGTAGATTGACAGACTGGTTGCCGAGAATGGACATAGAGAGACAGACTGGACATAGAGAGACTTAAAAACGCATCTGGTATCCAGAAACCCAAGTGCAACTCATGAATCCACACCAGACAAGTGACACTAGCGTAGACTGTCTGACACGGCGAAAGTAATAATAAGCGCATTTGTTAGAATGAAGAGAGCAGTGTCTAATTTAAATTTGGTCTCATCTTAAGTCACACTATATTTAAACTTATATAAGAAGAATCAGAAAAAAATAACATGAAAAACTATGAAAAAAAATATTTGCAACTTATTTGCATTTCTCTTAGTCATTGTGGACAAAAATAACAATGTTAATTCTCTGATGAGTGAATGTGACTGAAAAAAGTCATCCAGATTCCTGAAGACTCTGCAGAACCCAAATAAAGGTAAGCATTTCGGATAGTTGACGTATTGAACTATAGGATTTTCTGCTGGTCTGTAGAACAATGCTAACATAGTTTCCTGATCCAGCTGTGTGGATGAGCTAATTATTCTATCTTTTCTCTCTTTTGTATTATCAATTACAAAAAAGTTTTCAAATAACATCTAACAGAATCCTTGACCGAGTCTTGCAAAGAAGTGCTACAGAATCCAAAGACACTTCACAGAAGTAAAAATGATCAAAAGATGTCTTTCTTGTTTTGTGGAGAGGAACTCCACCAGTACCCCCACAGGAAAAACGTCAGTTCAAGGGGAAAGAGAGAAAAACCTATTGAAGCAGATTCCATTTGCGTCAACTCAGCAGGACTTTACCATTTACTCACTGGTGGCTGCTACAATGCTTTGCTACCTTGAAAATTATTTAGCATAGTCCTGTCTCTAACATGACAATGAAAAAAGAGCGCTATGATTTGGATGCAAATGGACCTCTTATAACTGATGACTGTTACAGGTTTTTGATAGCTCAGACATCACCCAAGTTCACCACTGAAAATAGTGATGTGCTTGTATTCGCACCATAGACTGGCTCTACTTCATAGACCCAGCACACAGGAACAGAAGTTCCTGCACAGAAACACATTTGTCAAAGACACATAATAGATCATTCAATTCAGAAAAACCACTGAGGGTAGCCTAGACTCCGTTAAGATTAATGAACGAAGTTATCGATGTTGTGTTGACTTCAATAACTTTTTAAAGGGATGAAGGGCTCCAAATGGATCTGAACATTACACCAAAGAATTTTCATTTGAGTACATAAGCTATGAGTTATTTTTTTCAGTTTTTTTTTCTTTTTTCATTTCATAAAGCAAATGAAATGATGACTCCAGTAATCGAATACAAATTCAACAGTTAATAAAGAGCCTGAGGGGAATGATGGAATCTAAGAGAGATAATACCTAGGAACAGGTGCAAGTCAAATGCTATAAAAAGGATGAGTTCAACACATAGAAAAACTTCCTAAAGGTTCTAAAATCACTTAACACAATGGGCTGCCTTATTAAGTGGTGAACTCCCCATCACTAGAAACATGTAAGACATTCCTTATCAGGAATGCTGTGAAGTAATTCCTACCTAGGGTTAGGAGGTGGTACTACGGGCTGGAAGGGGCTTGGGGGCTCCATTACATGGCTCCCTCCTGGCTCAGAGAAAGATGCTACATGTGCTAAGCCATTATTCCAGAGAGCATGTTAATTCTGAATAGCACAGGGACCCTAGAGATGGGTGAATAATAAATAAAGCATTTCTTCTTTTGTTGGTAGCGTCTGCCCCTGTTCATTAACTCTCTTTTTCTGGGCTGCCAAGGGGGGTTTTGGAGGCATACTGCCTTTAGATATCCTTACTGCTGAGCAGAGTCACTAAACAGCTTGAAGCATGCCGCCTGCACTCCCAAAGGGAAATATTCAGTCTTTTCCTTTATTCCAACCACAGCCTCTCATTCATCCTCTCTTTCCTGATCTATATATCAATATGATACACATAATCTACACATATGTTCCTACTTTGCTATCCATTGTCATTCACTTCTAAATGACAGACATAAATGGTGGAAAGATAACTAATTATGGCCTTATTTTGAAGCTATCCGTTTTATTTTTTTCAAGGTCATATTATGGAATGTCATTTTGTTTAATTGATCTCACTCAAAATTTTAGAATTGGAGGCTTTTTTTCTCCTCAGAAAGCAAATTAGTCTATCCATTTTTCACTGTGACCGTTCTGTGTTTTGATCATGAGAAATGACTAAAAGCAAAAATTAGAGAACTCTCCAGCTCATGAGGAGAGCTTGAAGTAGCTTCCTCAAAAGCCATTCATTCACGACCCACCCACCACTACTCAGCATGCTGGCTACATGCTGGCTATGAGAAGGCACAGGCTACAGCCAAGCAACACCTGAAGGTCTCTTTTCAGCCCCGATGCCCACGACCTCTCTGAAGAATTTTGCATATAGACTCCTCCTCTGTGAACCTCTTTTTCTTGGCTTCTGTACTACTGAATTCTTCTGATTCTCCTTTTTCTCTGGTGCTAATGCTATGCCTCTTCTGTTAGTTTCATATTCTCCTCTTTTCATCTAAATGTCACTCTCCTTTTCCTTTCCGTATTCCTCCCTTGCCCTCAAGTCCTAATTACCTCATTGAAAATTATTCTTAGAATTGTATCTCTATCTCTGACCTCTGTCCTCAGCTTCAGACCTGCTTGTAAACTGCCTGCTGGACATCTCTGCTGGACACCCCACTGACCTCAGAATCACAGCAGCCCACTAACTAGTCATGTCACCCTCGCAGGTCAGCTCCTGTAGGGCCTCCTTAACTGGAAAACAAAGGAGTTTAACCAAATTATCTCCAAGGTTCCTCCTAAATCTATAATATGGCAATTTTGTCAGATGTTGAACTCAACCTCTCCTCCCATAATAAGCTGTTTCCTTGTCTTCTGCTTGATTCCTCCCAATCAAAGTAGATTTGAACTCCCAAAGATCTCGAGGCAAGGCTGCAAACGGAAAAACCAAACTTGAACCAGGTCCTACCTTCAGCTCAGCGTTCTTCACACCTCACTCCATGTCAGTATTTCTCAATCTGCCTCTTAGCTCTATCTTCTCCAGGGAGCGATATTCCAGCTTCCATGGAGGCAGTCCACTCACATTTTTCTAAATAATCATCCCCTAGTTTCATACCTCTGTGGTTTTTCTCCTGCTTTTCCTCCTCCTCAAACATCTCCTTTCACTCCCAAATTCCTCTGCCTACTGGAATCACACCCACTGGAATCACATCCACTTTTCCTTTTCTCAAATACTGACCGAAAGTAAGCCTTTTCTGATGCCAAAATAACCAAAGCATCTCTTAGACATCTCTTGGATGCTCTCTGCATCCAAGGTTCGTAACCTTAACTGTGTATTTGAGTCACCTGGAAAGCTCTTCTGAAATCCCAGTCCCCTGGCTGCATCCCAGACCAATTAAATCAGAACCTCTGGGGAGAAACCCGGCTGGGGTGTTTTTATAGCTCCCAGGTGATTCCAATATGCCGTCAAGGTCGATAACAACTGAGTTGTGCCATTTATCACTTTCTTCCTTTTCATTGTAATTACGCTATATTTGTCTTATCCCCACTACTAAATTTGAAACTCCTTGAGGGCACAGACCATCTTGCCACATCTGCTTATTCCCTGCAGTTTTTAGTGAATCAGAGATGCAAGAAATATTGTCGAATTGAATTTGGAAATTTGAAATTAACTATAAACCGCAGTTGTAGATCTTGCATATAATTTTAGAAGAGGAATGATATTAGAGCAGGACTAATCTGAATAATAATAATAAAACAGGGTGCTGTTTGCCATTACCAAAAATATTCCGATATGCCTTTGAAATCAGAATAGCTCTGGTTAAAAGGCCAATGACCTGCAAATATGTGTATAGCTGTTGCTGTCCTTTGCCCTTATACTTTCCTTTCTGAACACTTCACAGATAAAATGAATATTTGTGATTCTTTGAGAACTAATGGCAAAATGTGACTGTGGATATTCGTTAATTTTTAATTGAAATCAACATAAGCAGTCAGCAACTTGCACAATGATCTGCCTTCCCAGCTCTGAGACAGAAGGTACCACAAGCAAAACTGCAATGTGAACTTAACACAGAGCATCTGACCTCCTTTCAGGAACCACAGAAAATGAAATGAAAAACGAGACAAGGAAAACTTGCCAGCCTTTCATATGGCTATAGTTGCTAAGGAAACTGCTTTCTTAGCTTCAACTTGTCCAGTACAGCCCGTTTCATATATTCTTCTGGGTTTTCAACAATAAAGATATCGAAGAGGAAAAACAATGGTAAAGAATAAAAGGCAGAATTGTATTGGTCCAAACAGAGCCTAGTGCTGTTTCTCCCTGCTAGGCTCTTTCTCAGTCACCTGGAATATTTGTCACCCGGCAAAACCCTTCTGGAACTAAAATCATAGAATTAGCTGATAAGGTAAACAAAACAATAGGAAGTCCTATTTGACATGCAGCAGTGGCTAAAAAACTGCTTCCTCACCCCAACTGGGCTCTCTTTCCTGCTGAGAAGGTAGGAGGCAACTCTTAACACAGCAGGAGAAGCGCCTCAGCCCTCTCTTGCCCCACATCTTAGGAGAAAGTGCTACAAGTTTCTCAGCACCATGAATAGGAACTGAAGCCAGGAGACAGCACCCGAACTGCACGCATGGGAAGGGCAGGCTGGGAACTCTGAAATCACCAAGTGAAGTGAGGGTAGGTAATAGGCTGGTCAGGAAACAAGGAAATCAAAAGTGAGACCCACTTGCCTAATTCTAGGCCTTTACAGAGGGCAGAGAGAGCGAAGAAGGCAAGCAGGAGTGTATGATGTGTAAGGAGGATAGCATTCCATCGACAGCCAGCTTTAGCATGTACTAAGAAGGCACTGGGCAGCGATTGAGAAATTGATTTTGAAAAATAATTTGGTGGTAAATATTGCTCTCCTGCTTTTTCAAAGGGGATGCCATGTTCTTCCGCCATTTTCCATTGAAACTTTTTGTTGCTTTTAGTGAGAATGATCTACTTTATCCTCCAATTCTACCTAAATAAAGGGAAAGTGGGCAACCAGAAGAGGGTGGAGGGAAAGCTTTTCACTGTTTGTACCTTTTGAGTTTTGAACTATGCAAATATTTGAAGTAAATAATATTTTAAAATAAATGCTACTTACCTAGGTTAAAATGTCCAAACCATACTATGGATATTTTTTAAGGTATCTTGGGGAAAATTTATATTGATTTTTCTCAAATTTATAGATCTTCATAGGATACAGATCATATACTAAATGTGTTTATCTAGTTACTAATCTTATAAAAGGCTATATACATTTTATTATATTTTATATAACATATCAGATACATCACACACATGTATGTTTAAAATGTGGAATTACACTATGTTATGCAACATAGCTTAATAAATTCTTTTTATTCAGACTCCTGGGGAATTACAAATGAGCCAGCAATCATGCCCCAAAATCTGAAGACATTTTGGGTTTTCTCAATCCTTACGTCAAACACCCTTTTTCCTTGAGGCTTCAGCGGAGCGGTGCTACATGAGGGAAATGGACTCATTACAGTCTGAAGTTGTGAATGGGCTGGTCCAGTCACAACCAGATAACTTCAACCAAGTTACCCACATACTTCCTTCCACTTCCTTGGCTAAAAAACAGGAAGCACACTATAATTACGGTAATCTGAAAAGGCTAATTAATGAAAAGCAGAATTCTCTCAGGTGGAGTGTAAAACCCAACTAAACATTTACTATATTTGTTTTTTTCTTCATGTTACAGGTAAATGAAAAGATGCCACTGAGTTCTCTCAGATGCATGTCTCCTGACAGAGGAGTTTGTGAGGATGTCACAGCTGGAGACTAGCATAGTCCACTAAACCCAAAGATTACCATGGGGTCACAGAGGACTGTGTGAGCAATTTTAACACTTCTGGAGAACAGCTCCACCAAATCAATAGGTCAAAAGGATTTTCTGTATCTAAAAAGCATGACAGTAAAATATACAAGAAATCCACCAGAAAATACAATATTAAGAGCATTTTATAATCTGGCTTAAAATCAGAGCTCTGGCCTCAGCCTCCCCTCCAGGCCTAGCAGGAATGATCCACGAAGCAGGTGAGGGATGGTCCATTGTGCTTCTCCACAGGTGTCGGGGATTCTCAACTCTGCCTGAATATTAGAGCCACACAGGGAGCAGGTGAAGAACACCCAAGCCCCAGACCCGCCCCAGAACAATTAAGTCGAAGTCTCGAAGTGCGTGCGAGGTGCTGGCTGCTTCCCAGGCCGAGAGTCACTGATTTACATAAAGAGTAATTTCAAAATGTGATTAGTCAAAGGCAAAAATATTTCTGAATTCAAGGGCCATCTTAAGAAGGTATTAAGATATTAATTGTTGGGACTGTGGTCCCAAAGTAGGTAAATCTGTGGATGCGTGTGTGTGTGTGTGTGTGTGTGTGTGTGTGTGTGTGTGTGTGTGTGTTTATACTATAACACATTTCCTCAGTGTTGTTATCTTTTTTTGTTTGCTTGTATTTCCAAAATTGCCTTAGCTAATAAAAACTTGGGGCAACGTGGACATGGGAAAGCATACATTAAAGAAGTAAAAGATGTCACTTCCCACTAGGGAATGCTTTTGTTGCATAGGTGCCAACTACTTTGCTGGTGAAAAAAATGCAAACTCTCAAATAAAACCTTGGCCAACCCTTCCTGAGCTGGCTGGAAGACTCTACTCTGGGCCAGGAAGCATTTTCTGTTCCCCACAGCAACCGCTTGGCAAGGACTCTGCTCACACACGCAGATCCTCTCTCACAGGTCTCATGTCCAGGAGCTTTTTGGGCTCTCCGAGCAAAACTTCTCCTTGAAGACTTCCTCGTCACCAGAATGCACATCTATATGCTCCATACACATATGTATTTTGGCAGGGGAGCAATTTCCTTTAGGATTTCCTTTAAGGATGCATTTAAAGCACTGTCTTCAGGCAGGGCCAAAACGACCTGTGGACAGAGGCATCTGCAGGCAGCATATGTGCTCTTTCCACCTAGCATGAAATTCGATAGAGCATCTTTGGGTCTGGGGAAAAGAGGGTGGGAGGAGAGCTGAGGAATGTCTTCATTTCCTTTCCTGTCATTAAGCCCCTCCGTCCCAGTCTGGGCTTTGTCAGCTCCAGGCAGACTCCCATCTCCAATGTGAGGCCAGGCTGCTTTGATTTCGCTTCGTTTGGGATGTAACTCAACCTTGTTATATGCCAAATACCCTCCAGGGTGTCCTACTTTTTCTGGATCTTCTCCTGTGTCAGAGCTCCCGTAACTCTATTTTTCTGTCCTTTGGGAGAACATCGCCCCACACATCCCACCCTTCCCAGAGAGAGAACTCTGGGCTGGATCGCCTGCTCTTTAAAACACTGGGCAAATGCATTTAATGATCTTAAGTGAAGATTATGAACAAATGAAGTACTATGACAAACTATACCAGCCAGATTTGAAAAATAAATAGAGCATGCTCTGAATTTGATTGAAAGACAAAAAATGATTCAAAAATCATTTGAATATGTGACTTACTGTTGAATTGTACACTTGAAATTTACTGGATTTTGTTAACCAATATGACCATAATAGTTTTTTTTAAAAAATCATTTAAAAATTGGGCTAGGAGGAAAAAAATTCCCCTTTCTCTTTTCCTGCCCAGATTTTTCTTGGTTCCTTTCTTAACTCCCTATCCAAATCCTATCTATTTCCACATCTAGTGATTACTCAAGTCTGAGAAACTAATGAAGATGGAAGTAAAGGGGTTTTTTTGTTTGTTTATTTTGTTAGTTTTGATTTCTTTTAGAAACCAAAAGTATCTAAAACTATTCAGGCTCCAGAACAAATTATAGTGCACTATAATGTCATAGTGCTCTGGAGTTTCACAAACTTGGAGTGAGATTCTTGATCTGCCACATAATAACCATGTACCTCGAATAGTTCTCTTCATCTCTTCCAGCTTCCATTTCTTTCTTAGTAAAAGAAGAGCAATATCTCAAGAGGGTTAGGATGAGTAGTAAATAAAATTACACAATATATTGGTGTTTACAAAATATTATCTTTAGAAGAAGCAAATTGGTTAAGAGCAAGGGCTTTAGAGTTCAGGTTCTGTTGTTGGAACTCACTGGTTAGTAGCCTTGGTCAAATTATTTAACTTCTCTGAGCCCCAGTTTTTTTCAAATATTAAATAGAAATTTAAAATTTAGCTCACAGCATTTGGTACTTTCTAATTGGCCAAAAAGTCATAATTTTAGAAAACGCATTCTTTTAAGCTACTTTTAGATTTATTAAGGTAATTATAATATTTTTCCATTAACATGTATATAGCTTTGTTTCAAAATAATTTGTTTTACCAGTTTATGGAGAATTTGCTAAAGAACACAGTTATCTCCCTTCATATACTAAATGTGTTTGTTTAGTTATCAACTTCTTTTTTATGTGCAGTGTTTGTTTTGAGCAATTAAACCACAGATAACATTGTATTGGTCAATAAGACATGGCCACAAAACTGTTTCTGTCTCCAAGTATAATTAAACCATGTCACCCTATGCAAGATAATGAGCTGCCCCATAATTGAATTGTCCCTTGGTGAGGATCTTAGGAGTCAAAAGTCAACAAAATAGAAGTTTCCATTGTAATTAAGGTTTTGGGTGGGCCAGTGGCAAGTTTGTCTGGTTCTGAAAGGAGTCTGGGCATAGGGTGTGGAGGCGAGGGAGAATCTGACATTGTAGTGGGACTGCATTCCAAAAGGAAACAAAGAACAGACCCCAACACTGGTACAGCCTGCCTGATCAGACAGCACCCTGACATCCAGTCTGTCCAACGATTTTCTGTTAGTGGAGATATGATAATGACAGGATATGATCTAATTTTGCCTATACATCAGCCATATCCATCTCAAGAGGGAGTATGCTCAAGAGAAAGGAGAATATGGTCCCAGTTAGCTAGTATCTCCATTCCCTTACCATAATCCAGTAGACACATTGCAGCTTCCACCCTCTGTGACATGTTTATTAAAGCGAGGACAAGCACTTGTTTGTTGTTATTCCATGGGCTTGTGCATTCATTAAAGTGAGAGAGGGAAGGAGGGAGAAGGGAAAGTTTTCATAGTTTAATTAACATTAACTACCCCGACTTTAGTTATTTTCTTATGTTTTTTCTCATTTTTGCTGTAATTCCAAGGTCCCAAGGTGAAAGAGTGATTCAAAATTAAGATTAAACACTTTATTGCTCAAAATAAATGTATTTCTAAAAGAAAATCTACAGATATAGAAATATATGCTATATGAACTATAAAATTCAGAATTCTGTTAAAGTTGTACCATAAGGAAATGGTTAAGTATATATGGTCAATCCATACAGTAGAAAACCATGCCACCTTGAAAACAAAACAAAACAAAACAAAACTGTGTTTTACTAAAAAAGCCAATTGCGTGGAGAAATTTTTGCAATATGTCTTTGTGATTAAAAAAAAACAGATTGTACAATGAAACATGTAGTAGATCCCAATTTTGAATATGTGTGTATACATATATATACATATATAATGTATTATATATGAAAGAATAGAAGGATATATCTCAGAATGTCAACAATGGTTACTTCTGGGTAGTAAATTATAAGTGGCTTCTATTTTATCTTTATACCTTTACATGTCTTCCCCAAATGCTTGTAAAATTTGCATGTATCAAATTTATAATCAAAAAGAAAATTATTACAAGAAAATAAAAGCCAGTTGAATACTAAATGAGAAAGAAATGGTTCAAGAAAATCTCTACATGCCTGTCAAGATTCCCAAAATGCAATGGTTAGTGCCAGATGTCGTAAAGGCAGGAACGGTTGTTATAATTACCGTTTTCCAGATCAAGATTCCCAGAAACTTTCATTACTGTGTGAGTGAATTCTGATTATTCCATACAACAAACTAAACTCTTAGTTTTACTGTTTATTTTCCAAGCAAGGCTGACCATGATCTCTAGGGAAATACATATAACTTTATACTTAAGCTCTTCTGAAAACGGCAAAGCCACCACAGCTAGTTCCGTTATTGTCTTTGCTGCTATTGTCTGCTTATTTGTTTGTGAGAGTTTACAAATGCAGACCCACACACAGAAAGGAAACCATAAAACAGTAACTTCACTGTTTGGAACCTCAGGAAGAGGTGTCTCCATGTATACCATGATAACATCTGCTTCTAATTGAGATGATTTATCAAAGTGGCCATCAGCAGGAACGGGTCAGCAACTGCATAAATCTAGTACAAACACTTCCAGCTCTGAGCCTGGAAACATAAAGTCTGGTCTTGTTCCTGACATTAAGTAGCTAGCTGGCTGAGTCCATGTAAATCGATTAATCTCTCAATAACTCAGTCTCTCCATCTGTAAAGTGAAATTAATATTAGATATTGATTGTCAATTCACATCTCTGGTCACAGAGACATTTCTGCTTCATTCATTTATTCTTCCAATAACCATATATTAAGTGCTTCCACAGTGCTGAGCATTAATCCACCAGGTCCCTGGTATCCAACATTATTTCGTCCCCACAGACAGGCTGCCTGAGGACTCCTGGGCCCCCACTAGCCCTGTGCTCACACTGCCTGCCCCTTAGGCCACCAAGGTGGAAATGGAGAAGGAAGGGGGAGTGCAGGAGAAGGCTACAGTAGGTACCTGACACTTGCTGGTTGTGTTATAACATGACAAGTTATAAGTTATGTAGAACTAGTTTCTCACATAACATCATCATTTAAGCTGAGAGCCATGTTGCCATCAAGTTGGTCATACCTGGAAATGATTAAAGTCTTTCTTTTGTTTTGTTTGCATCCATTTGTTTCTTTTATTTCCTCGTCTTTGTTTTGGCTATGTCACTAGGACCCACTGAAGGTCAAAAGCAAATACATGGTAAACAAAAAGATGACCTCACATGCCGCAGCAAGGTCAAAAGAAGCATGATTTGGCTTCTTTTCAAAAATGTTTGAAATACTTCCCTGGTCTCACCAGCAGGAGGAGAGAAGGCTCGCTCTACCCGGGAGGTTTAAATGCATAAGGAAGCACAGACATCGTTGCTTCTCCTCAAGCAGGAAGGCATCTGCAAACACTGGTGCCCGGACGTAACAGTTCAAAGAAACCTTCAGTTTTCCTTTTTTAAAATCAATGGTGGGATCTCTGAATTCTTTATAATAGCGCTGGGGATGTGCTCTGAGTCATAAAGTCAACATGGCCAGAGCCCTTTCCTTGTAAACAACGAGGAAGTTTGAAACCAGTTCAAATGGCTGTGTGCAGCCTGGCACAGGGTGGAGGAAGTGTGTTTCCAGGATGTGTCTGAAATGAGTAGCACTGTGACTTGTTTGAAGTTTGTTTCATTTTTCACATTTTTCTTTTTTGGGTGAATCTAACCCAAGCAGACAATTCCCAAGCTTTAATTTTAATCAGTAAGGACTCTTCTCAAATATTTCCCTGAATAAAGAAGACTGGCACAGAGGTGGAACTGCAATATTACATGTGTCATGGATGTCAGTCCCCATGAGCATAAATTTTAAATTAAATTTCCCTTAAAAAGAAAATAATTCGTGTAGTGTTGCTAGAACAACAGGAAATAAAAATCTATCACTACAGGATAGTGGCCAGCATTAATCCTTCTATGAAAAGAACTAACCCGAGAGTTACATTAGCAAGTACGTAATAATAATGTATACTTGGCATTATTTACAATAGCCAAAATATGGCAACAACCAAAAGGTCCATCCACAGATGAATGGATACATAAAATGCGGTATATACATGGAATATAAGTCCTAAACAGGAAGGAAATTCTGACACATTTATAACATAGATGAACCTTGAGGACATTATGCTAAGGAAAGTAAGTCAGTCGCCAAAGTATAAATGCTCTATAATTTTACTTATAAGAGATACCTAGAGTAGTCAAATTTATAGAAACAGAAAGTAGATTAGAGGTTGCCAGGAGATAGGGGAACGGGTAATGGAGAGTTAGTGTTCAATAGGTACAGAATTTCAGTTGGGAAAGGTGGAAAAGTTCTGGAAATGAATGCTGGTGATGGCTGCACAATGTGAATGTACATAATGCCATAGGACAATACACTTAAAATGGTGAAAATGGTAAAATTCACGTTATGTATATTTACCGCAGTTTTAAAAATGCTTAGTATTCATAGAATACCTTTACCAAAAGTTAGAGTTATAAAGTCTTTTGACCATGAAGATTTCTGTAAACAAAGACAGTCATCAGGAATTATGTTTCTTGTAGTGATGATTTGTTTACATCTGTTTAACATCTGTGTGTTTTCATACAGTGAGGGTGAAAGTGGATAAAAGACTGTCCAGGATAAAGAGTGAAATCTCTAGACATAAAGAAAAAAGTTCTTCTCTCCTGCAAACTTAAAGGCTTCTCATGCACACGAAGGCTGAATTTCTGATCTCCATTGGCTTCCTGAAACCCCTCACTATTTTTCAATCACCATTATCATCAAGCAGCATTGAGTGAGTACCGACAGGATACAAGCCACCAATTAAGTCATGGTGGAAATTAATTATAATTATAATTAAAGAGATGTGAAATACAATCTCTGCCTTCTAAGACGTAACAGAGTGTGCAAGATGAGACACATATGCAAAGATAAATACCGAGAAAGGATAGAATTTAATAACTATCAAATCAACTTAGCAACCCTAAGATATAAGGAACATAAAACAGAGGGAGAGGAAGCTAAATAACTTCTCCAAGGTTATACAGCAAGATGACAGACTTACATAAATTCTTGCATGAATAATAATAAAATGCTAGGGACTGAGCCAAACTCTTTCTATGGATTATCTTATTTATTATACATTAGGACCTGTTGAGGTCGTTATTATCCAATATTACAGATAAGGAAACAGATTCAGTGAGGCGAAATAACTGTTTGAGACACAGACCGTTTTATGGGTCTCATCCAGGGTCTGTCCAACTGCACGACTTGTGCCCTTAGCTTCCATTTTCTACTGAACTTCCACTTTCATGCTCTTTAACTGATTTCCTTTTTTTTTGCACTCTTTAAATGTGACTTTGAAATTTGGCTACACAAAAATGGCAGTTTTAATTGTTGGGCATATAAACTATGTTAATTATCTAGAGCAAATGATATTTAGATTTGGACCCCCAGAGTCACATACTGCTGGAAAAGAGAGAGAGAGAGAGAGAGAGAGAGAGAGAGAGAGAGAGAGAGGAAAAACCTTAGGTCATAATTTTGTACCACAGAAGGACAATTAGCATTCCAGGAATCACTCCTGCACTAATTAATCATGGATGTCACTGATTGCTTTAGGGCACATGGATAAGAAACTGCTTTTAATATCCAATTCCATATTAAGGATAGTCCTTTTCATGGTTCTTAGAGTAAAGGTAGGTAAAGATCAATTCATAATAGCATGCTGAGATAGCCTATTTTTGAAAGTCTGAATGCTGACTTTAAAAGGTATCTGGAGACTGGTTTCTTGCATTCAAAAGACTCAATCCAAAGTCTGAATTTCTACATCTCATCAACCAGTAAAAGGGAGCATTCTACCACAGCAGCTCTTCACTCTTAATATGATACCATCAGCGATGATCACTAGAATATAAAATTTTGGTCATTTTTCTAACAGCAAGCATCCACTTGCGCTGATTCATCCACAGATTTGTCGGCCAGATGCCCCATTGGCATAACCCTGAAGCCTTCCCTTCATTAGTTCCCCGCTCCAGCCATCCGAAGTAATTCCTTCCTCTCCCCTCTTCCGATCTGCCGGTTACAAAGAGAGTCTGAGGAATAAACAAACCTTCCAAAATGGATAAACTAGGCTGCTCTAAGGTACGAGTGGAAAGGATCTGCAGGGTCAGAGCTTGAACTTGGGAGGGGACTGCCTTTCTCTGACCCTAACACCTTCCCTTGGGCAGGGCTGAGAGCAAGGTGGAAAGGATGAGGCCACCAGCGAAAGGAAGAATATAAAACAAACATTTGCTGTTATGGAGAAAAACTATCCATGTGTTCCAAAATCTGCTATTTCTGTTTAAATTTTATTTAAATACTTCGTTCATGTTATTTCTTTTCTTTTCTTTTCTATTTTTAACAGGAACTCGGAGACAAGTTTTTAACTAAACTGGACTTTGAGTCTCACTGCTAAGTGAAGAAAGAAATAATAATGCAATTTGTGTGGGGGCAGGAGTGCATGTATTTTTTTAATCAGCAATACCATATTTAGCTCCAAGATTTCAAAGATAGTTAATGATTAGGGGGAGATTGTGAAGTGAGGACTACTGAAAACATACTATCATGTAATGTATTGTTCTCTTGATGACTTTGCCTTAAGGCAGAGCCTGGAGAAGAGAAAGGAAACAACTTTTACTGAGTGCTTACTCTGTGCACCGGTGGTTCACTCAAGATAGCTTATTAAAATAGCTTCCAAAACACCTTTTAAGTTAGTATTGTTCTCTCCATTTTCTGGCTATGGAGACTGAAGGTTAACCTACCCGATGATCCACAGAAAAAAGTGATAGAAATGGAATTCGAACCAGGTGTTCCCACCTTCATCCAGCAGGGGGAGGCTAACTGAACAAGAAGAGTGAGAAAGCCACAAGACATCTGCTCATTAGCCATCGACAAAGCAAACTAAGCTTGATCTTTCTTAATATACCTTTGACAACCATTGATAGTCAAATAAGCACCTTGCAAGGCTCTAAACATGAAGCTGTGTGTGATCACAATATCTTAGGACATATAAAAACCCCATACAATTCAGAACCTGATGATAGAACAAGAGTTACTTATTTTTTTTTAAGTTTTAAATATACAGAATCTGTATTTAATTTTACAAAGAGATCCATATTCAATATCTTGCTCTTTTGTTTGTAGTTATTTTAATAAAGAGGTTGTTTTTGTTTTTGTTTCAAGAAAACATATACTCAAGGGAGAAACATGATAGTGTGTTAATAATCCTCATGAGTTAGTCAGACCATAAACTTACACCTCGGCCAGCACTTATAAGCCAATGTCAACACATCCTAATTACAGGAAAAAAAGTCTGTAGGCAAAAATAAAGCCTCTCTAGGGTACTGGCCTTACAGATGGAAACTTATGAAATGACAGCTTGTGGTAGATCAAAGGTGGCCACATTTTTTTTTTCTTTTTTTTTATTCTTCCCATCAAGATTTGGGCTTATGACCACCCTTGGGCCAGATTCTCTTGAATTGAGGTGGACTTGACTACTTGACCAATAGAATATGGCAAAAGTGACACACAAAAAATGTGTCCATTTCTGGGCTCAGACTTTAAGATACTGAGTTTCTTGGAAACTAGCCACCATCCTATGAAGAAGCCTAAGCTGTTCCATGGAAAAGATCAAGAAGAGGGGACACGAGGCCCTCAGCTGAGCTCCCAAATGAGAACCAGTAGCAAATACGTGAGTTAGCCACCTCGGAAGTAGATCCTTCAACTTCTGTCAAGCCACCTTGGCTGATGCTGTGTGGAGCAGAGGTAGGCTATTCCCACTGAGTCCTGCCCAAATAGCATATTTGTGAGCAAAATAAATGACTGTGGTTGTTTGCAGCCACTTAACTTCAGTGTGAATTATAATACAGCAATAGATAACAAAAACACGTTTCGTTGCTTCCTTAGCATTTAATAAAATTTGAAATTACATAGATTTTTTAATGTTGTTTTTTGTCCGCCTCTCCCACCAGAGCATAAGCTACATAAGGACAAGAACTGTATCTGTTTATACGCATCTCTCTATACCCAGCACCAAGAACAGTATTTTGCTCAGGAGAGTTATTCAATAAATATTTGTTAATTGACCAAATAAATAAGAGCAGCATCATGCTTGCATACCCTGTTCTCCTTCCTCCCTAATTTAAAGATCAAAACCATAAATTCAAACCATTTAAAACATTCTTCTAGTACACTGAGGTTTTGATGAAACAAAAGAACAACAACTAAAAAAGATCGACAACTCAGCAAATATTAGGCTCCAGCCAGTGAGAAGCAAGGACTCAAGGGTTCTCTGATCAAGGATCATAGTTCACTGATCAGTGCCCATCAAATATTCAAACATGATCAGTGTCCACCTCTAAGATATGTCTTCTCCACATTAAACATTCCCTGTTTTTGTCAGTTATTACACAAATAACATTGCATCTAGAATGAAAACAGCACAGGATTTGATCCTTGAGCAAGTCATTTAATCTCTTTGTGATTCACATTTGAGATCTGTAAAGTCACTGTGTTAAATAAAAATCCTATTTATCACAATAAATGAATGAATGAATGAATAAAAATTTTAAGTCCTATTTAATATGATAGTTTGTATGTTACAAATGAAATAATAGTTGTGAAAGCATTTTAACAATAAAATTGAATTTGTTTATTAGTTACATCATCATTTTCGTAAAGATTGATGAGTTCATATTTGTGAAACATTTAGAACACTACTTAGCACATAATAAATGCCACATACATGACTGTTTAAGGTAATAAAATAAATGAGATTGTATTATATGCCCTCATCGGAGTCCTCACCGCCATCTCTTCCTGCCTCTCTAAACTCGCTTTCTTCTACTATCATCCTAACTTGTTGCTTCCTAAACATACTGGCCCTCTGTCCATGCTCTAAGCTTTTTCCCATCTCAGGGCCTTTGCACTAGCTGTTCCTTCAGCCTGTAGAATTCTTTCTTCCTGAATCTTTCTATGCTCGCCTCTTACTCGTTCTTTAGATTTCAGCTCTTTAGAGAGGCTTTCTCTGACCACTCTATATAAATAAGTTACCCTCCTCACTTAAATTCACCTTCCAGCACACCACCCCATTTTATTTTTCAAAAGACTTATTCCTATAGACAATTATCATATTTATTTGTGCACTACTTCACTGCCTATCTCTCTCCGCCCCAGAATACAAATTTACTGGGAACAGGGACCATGTCTGTCTAACCCAGTGTCTAGAAAAGTACCAGGCAGTTAGTAGGTATTCAATAAATATTTGGTAAATAATTGAATGAAACTTCTCTTCTGGCTACCTTCTGGTGTGTCCATGATCCTTGCAAAATGTATTACCTAATACTGGAGTCACTACACGAGGTGATACCAGACAAAGATTTGTTGCAAATACTATTGACATCCATCAATGCAGCCTGAGATCAAATAAACTATTTTAGGAACCACATTCTAGTCTTGACTCGCATCATGCTTTCAACTCAAATCCCTGAGCCTTTTTTCTATATACTATTCCTGACACAGTTTCCCCCTTTCTTTATTTATGCTCATTCACACCTGGCTGGTGTCTTTAATTGTTCCCTCCCACCCATGCCTAAGGCCATTACAACAGTTAAAGACAGCAAAGCAACCATCAGCACAGGAACTGCCCCAGGCTCTACCTACAACCTGCCTCCCCCCTCTTCAAGATCTCTGTCACAGATCTTTATCTGGCTGTTTTTGTAGCCAGATGTTCCCTCCCTCTCTAATCTCTCTGGATATATTACTCTGTTGAATGACCTGGCCAGCTTTTGGTTTAGCATCTCCCTCAAGACAATGCCGCCCTGCCTTATATACCCCCAGCCCCCATGCCTGAATACTACTCTTCAGAACCCAACCCTCCCTCATCTGAGAGACAAGACCGCATAGTGCTAGTGTGTGTCTGTGTGTGTAACCCAGCGTGTGACTTTATATTTATCCTTGTTGAAGCCTATCTTGTTAGATTTTACCCACTGTTCCAACATTTCTGGATTTTTCTTCTGTCAGTGTTTTTGCTAAACTCATTCTGCTTCTCCTAATCAACAAAGGTGTGTCATGAATGATCTCAGCTAAGTCACTGATAACCAATATTGAACAGTACAGAATAAAGACAAATACTTTTCAACATCTTCCAGGTTGACCGTGATCCTTTAATCAGCAATCTCCAGGAACGGGTGGTGCAATTAATACTGCCTAAATACAGGATCACCTAATTCACATGTTCCCTCAAATTCATAAAAGAATTTGCCAATTGCCTTGCTGAAATTCAATATTTTATTTGTCCATGTAATTCTCGAACCATGCTTACAGGCAGTGTGTAGTTAAATACTCCTGTGAGGGTTGTGACCACCATTAACGTTAGCCCCATTTACCCACCAGGAAAGAATGTGGCCAGGGACCAAGATTAGGATGGTTATGTCCTTAGCCATCTAGACTGAAGAGCGGTCTCTGGCTACAGCTGGCAGCAATTCCTACCTGCCCAGTCTTAATGGGCTCTCCCCCACCTCTGAGAGAACCACAGAGGATCCAGATGCGTTTCCTTGACCACCCTAGTTGGATTTCTTGAGGAGGACAGATTGATCACACACCCATATGGCTGTAGTTCAAAGCAGTGAGCTAAGCAGCAAGGTGCCAGAGGGAGAGGATGTCTTTCTGCCAGAGCCAGAACATAAGCAGCTATAAACTTAGATGTCCAAACCCAAAAATGCTACTGCAATGGATTAGGAATGGGGAGGCCATTTAGGGAAGTCGGTGGTATATTTCAAAAGCATATTGTGTTATAAAGGAAGGAAAGATAAAGGCAAGAATTACTTCCTCTAGAAAAGATGGGAAGGCTGCCCTTAACCTGCCCTTCCCCAAGCTTCCATGGTTGTTATCCCATGTCTAAAGAGATATACCAAAAAGCAAAAGGGTAACAATAAAACAAACTAATTGTAAATTGCAATATGACGTGTTGGTTTTATACTGATAATTTCATTATACCTGCTCACCATTGACTAGGTCTTACTGGTAAATGACACATGTCTTTGTTAACATGGATCTCAACAGCATTTTTCTACTGTTTGAGGAGTTAAGGATTTAACATACGACAAATGTATCTTCTTAGATGACCAGTTAAATGATGACCGCTTTGGGTAAGTAGTATGAAAAATGTGAGCAGAAGCTATTGGAAATGATATGGACCCAGAATTTGTAGTCCAAATATATTTTACCCCACTTTTTAAAGTACATGGAATTTGGCCCTGCATTAAACCAGCAAAAACTAGGACCACTCATTTTCAAATTCCTAGGGGTGGGGGGAGGAAAAACAGCTGTAATGTTTTGTGGAGAAAAAAATCAATTTTTCTTTATTAACTGAACAGAAATAAGCATGAACCTTTTAACTACACAAACATAGCAGAATCATAGATGCCAAATATCAGAGGTATAAATCCAAGTCACTCTTTGAACGAATCAAGAACAAACATATCTTTGTTCATTTATTCAATAAGTATTTAATGGGTATTTACTATATGCAAAATCCTTCATTAACTACTCTGAGGGGGATGCCAAGGCAAATAAGGAACAATCCCTTTGCTCTGGAATTTTATAATGTTTTTATAGAGATAAGACAAACCTAAACATCTATAAGAATAGAAGAATTGTATATCATAGCACAATGTTATCAAATAATGTTTGTATCAGTTATCTCCTGCTATGTAACATATTACCACAAATTTACCCACTTAAAACAATGCATATTTATTATCTCATAGTTTCTGTGGGCCAGGAATCTGGGCACGATATAAGTGAGTCCTCTAATTCAAGGTCTCTCACAAGGATGCAATCAAAGAGTCAGCTAAGACTGGTGTTTCATACGAAAATTCGATTAAGGAAGAATCCCCTTCTCAGCTTATGGGCATATTGTCAGGATTTCATTCATTCTGGCTTGTTGGATGGAGGGACTCATTCTCTTGCTGGCTATTGGCTGGAGGCTCCCTCAGATCCTTACAATGTGGCTTACCAAACATGGCAACAAGCCTACAAGGAAGAGTGCCTGCTGACAAGACAGTAGTCACAACCTCTTGTAATGTGAACACGGAATTGGCATCCTCTCTAGACTGAGATACCCAACTTGTTAGAAACCAGGTACTCAAGGAGAGGAGGTTACACAAGGCAGTAAATATCAGGAGACGAGGGTCATTAAAGGTCATCTTAGAAACTACTTACCACATGTTTAAATATGAAAAATAGCAAACATAAGTACTTTTAAAAAATGGCACACATTCAAGTTTGGTCAACATTTTTTCCTTATTATATAAGGTGCTTAAAAACAGGAGAAGATGTGAAAATTTTAGTAATTTTTGCTGCTCCCTAGTGTTGGAAAAGCAAGGATCACAATTGCCCCAGAGGTGTCCCATGCAGGGAAAAAACAGGAAGAAAAGAATGGAGGAAAGAATGAGCCTCTACTGAGTGCTGCTCAGGCCAGGCACCAGAGAAGGCACAGAAGCCACCACCTATCCAGACAGCTCGGCAAAGAGCATCCCTATGGACTTGATTAGGCAAAGCATCTACCAGACATAGAGAATGGAAGTACTTTGTTACTTCGTTAGAAAAGTAAACATCTGGCTGGAAAATGACAGAGTCCAAGACTCCTTCCAAAGCCATCAGGTGATAGAAACCATCTGCCTTCTTAAACCTAGAGCAGTAGGCTCCGCCTAAAAAGACATGTGTCACATCAACTTTTCATGACTTAAAAGGCCACACTTGTACTCATCATTCCTTAATGTTATCATCAACAGCTGAACCTTGTGAAAATGCATAATTTAGAGTACTTATATTTTTGTTTCATCTTGCTATGTCTTCTATTTAAATGAGTCATAAGATACTCTGTCCCTTATAAACTTCTTCTTTGAAAATCATAATTTCAAAGCTAGTCTCTCTATCTCATTTGCTGCTTTCAAGTGTTCCAGCACACATGCAATGAATTGGAGGTGGAGTTGAATGGATATGACAAACCATATCCACAAGTAGCAAGTCAAAAACAGCTACATCTCCTATGATATACAGTGTTAAGGGCCAAACTAAGCCAGTAACAAGGAGAAGAGAGAGGAGAGGGCTAACTAGAGATCTTAGGAAATAGGATTTGGTAGCTGCTTCAATATGTCCTGACTTTCTGAATTGAGCCACAAAGTGAATGAATGATAGTGCATTAACTAATGAAGTGCATATCTGAGGGGTGCTGGTATCCCAGAAAAAGATGAAGTCCATCTGTGTACCTTCTTGGAAGAATTTTGTAATTATCCTAGTTGTAACATGTAACTGATTTTCAGAAACACCTCAGGATCTGAGTCGCAGCTGTTATCATGGAAAGTTTGGCTGAGTGCCTCCTCATCCCCTTCACTCTCAAACCGTGGAGCCATTTAGGGTGGCTACTAGAATTCTTGGTTATGTTTTAGGATGATCACCCTTTTTTCAACCAGAATCCAGATGAGCTTAAGAAAAATGCATCCTTTAATGCCTGCTGAAATGTTACTTTTCATCCTATCTCTGACCTCAGATTTCCAGGACCTAGGGCTCCTGCAATTCTCATCAAAAAAGAAGTCTTGGACTCACTATGATCTTCAGCCCAGAGGATAAGCAAGAATCCTGATAGGCTCTGGGTCACACCTGGGCCCACGTTATTTATACAGCAGTATATGGTGGTATTGACAGAAGACAAGGAGAATGGGGAGTTTGGTGGGGAACTCTACACCTAAATCTTTAGGTCATTCTCCAAAGACTTGTTTTCTGGAGACAAATTGCCTTAAGCTGGGTCAGACTATCCCTGGACCAGTCAGTAACCTCGTATCATCTGAAGAGCATCACACCACCCTCTCCTCTAGGAAAACAACGATAATGGTGATTTAAAATGCTAGGAAGTAAATAAACTGCTCTCAAAATTGCATACTACTTTAACATTCCATTGTCATATATTTTTTTTTTTATTCTGACAAAAGCTTAAAATTTTGTCAACACAGAGAACTGCAATCATGCCTTGTTACGCTGACATTATTCACACTTGCTAATGATTAACTCTCTTTGACACTGTAGTGCTGTAGACAGCAGAGTTGAACAAACAGCTTCAGGGGGCCCAGAAATGAGTTACACTAGACTGGGCCAACTGCCTTGGAAGAGCTCCAGTGCTATTTCCCTAGTTTAGACTTGTCCTACGGGGCATTTCCATTTGGGGACCCAAAGTTCTGGAATTCCTTCCTCTTCCTGGTTCAACAAAACTTTAATTTATTGACCTGCAGGGCACAATGTAAGACATCTGTTAAATTTGGCATTTCCTTGACCTGTACGGAATTCTGTTGAGTAAAAAAGGTTTGCCTTTTTTAATTCCAGGTTTTGTATTTACAATGTATATGCATCCAAGCTGTGATCTAAAGGAGGTACCTTTTTATAACCCATAACAAAAACACGTAACCCCTCTGTATCAAAGCTGACCCCAGTGGGTATCATTTCAATTTAGTTCTCTTTCAGTGAGACAGAACTTTGGATAAATAACCAAGAATCTTTTTTTTTACTATACAAAGGAAAGAGAAAAAAATTTATAGAACAGCAATTTTTTGTGCTTTACGTGGAGAAAATCAGTCCTGCAAGAATGTGAGAAAATTCTTGTATACAAGCCAAACAATCACATTATGAGTGCTGCCTAACAGCTCATGTTCACCTGGATGAAAAAGATAATGAAACATAAGCAAGCTTTGGAACTGAGGAAAAGGGACAAAAGTGCTTACAAAGCTCCCGATTTGCACCTTCTCCAGCCAACAACTGACAGCTGGGCAATGCTTGGCAAGTCTCAGATACAGAGGAAAGAGGCTAAAGGTGACACATTACCTACTCCAACTGAGAGGTCTCATGGGTAAAACTTAATATTGCTGCATCTCCTGTTTCCTATCTCTTGTTTTGCGATAATGTCCATGGGATTTAAGCTGAAAGAGGCCTGGGGTTAGATTTCTATAGCCCCTCTGTCAGCTAAAGAGAAAGGTGGGAAACTCACACAAGAACTGGTAGTCTCCCAATTCCTTCCTTCATTTTATCA
>NW_011888836.1:1908524-1982777 GCF_000151845.1 Pteropus vampyrus
CAGCTGTTATCATGGAAAGTTTGGCTGAGTGCCTCCTCATCCCCTTCACTCTCAAACCGTGGAGCCATTTAGGGTGGCTACTAGAATTCTTGGTTATGTTTTAGGATGATCACCCTTTTTTCAACCAGAATCCAGATGAGCTTAAGAAAAATGCATCCTTTAATGCCTGCTGAAATGTTACTTTTCATCCTATCTCTGACCTCAGATTTCCAGGACCTAGGGCTCCTGCAATTCTCATCAAAAAAGAAGTCTTGGACTCACTATGATCTTCAGCCCAGAGGATAAGCAAGAATCCTGATAGGCTCTGGGTCACACCTGGGCCCACGTTATTTATACAGCAGTATATGGTGGTATTGACAGAAGACAAGGAGAATGGGGAGTTTGGTGGGGAACTCTACACCTAAATCTTTAGGTCATTCTCCAAAGACTTGTTTTCTGGAGACAAATTGCCTTAAGCTGGGTCAGACTATCCCTGGACCAGTCAGTAACCTCGTATCATCTGAAGAGCATCACACCACCCTCTCCTCTAGGAAAACAACGATAATGGTGATTTAAAATGCTAGGAAGTAAATAAACTGCTCTCAAAATTGCATACTACTTTAACATTCCATTGTCATATATTTTTTTTTTTATTCTGACAAAAGCTTAAAATTTTGTCAACACAGAGAACTGCAATCATGCCTTGTTACGCTGACATTATTCACACTTGCTAATGATTAACTCTCTTTGACACTGTAGTGCTGTAGACAGCAGAGTTGAACAAACAGCTTCAGGGGGCCCAGAAATGAGTTACACTAGACTGGGCCAACTGCCTTGGAAGAGCTCCAGTGCTATTTCCCTAGTTTAGACTTGTCCTACGGGGCATTTCCATTTGGGGACCCAAAGTTCTGGAATTCCTTCCTCTTCCTGGTTCAACAAAACTTTAATTTATTGACCTGCAGGGCACAATGTAAGACATCTGTTAAATTTGGCATTTCCTTGACCTGTACGGAATTCTGTTGAGTAAAAAAGGTTTGCCTTTTTTAATTCCAGGTTTTGTATTTACAATGTATATGCATCCAAGCTGTGATCTAAAGGAGGTACCTTTTTATAACCCATAACAAAAACACGTAACCCCTCTGTATCAAAGCTGACCCCAGTGGGTATCATTTCAATTTAGTTCTCTTTCAGTGAGACAGAACTTTGGATAAATAACCAAGAATCTTTTTTTTTACTATACAAAGGAAAGAGAAAAAAATTTATAGAACAGCAATTTTTTGTGCTTTACGTGGAGAAAATCAGTCCTGCAAGAATGTGAGAAAATTCTTGTATACAAGCCAAACAATCACATTATGAGTGCTGCCTAACAGCTCATGTTCACCTGGATGAAAAAGATAATGAAACATAAGCAAGCTTTGGAACTGAGGAAAAGGGACAGAAGTGCTTACAAAGCTCCCGATTTGCACCTTCTCCAGCCAACAACTGACAGCTGGGCAATGCTTGGCAAGTCTCAGATACAGAGAAAAGAGGCTAAAGGTGACACATTACCTACTCCAACTGAGAGGTCTCATGGGTAAAACTTAATATTGCTGCATCTCCTGTTTCCTATCTCTTGTTTTGCGATAATGTCCATGGGATTTAAGCTGAAAGAGGCCTGGGGTTAGATTTCTATAGCCCCTCTGTCAGCTAAAGAGAAAGGTGGGAAACTCACACAAGAACTGGTAGTCTCCCAATTCCTTCCTTCATTTTATCAAAATAAGCTCCTCTAACTTTTTTTTAAAAGCTAAGCTTTTATCCCAAATTGAGAGATTTCTTTTTTAGTATATCCAGACCATAAGGGGAAATAATTCCAATTTGTTTATAGAAAATGTGGACACGCCCAGGGGCGATGATAAATTGAGATCTAGGTTTTACATGAGATTTGAGCCTGCACAGCTTACAATAATGCTAGACTACTTGCAATGCCTTTAATACAGACACTGTCCTCAGACCTTTCAAAGCTAGTATAATTGAAAATCGTAGGCAGGAGAAGATTAAGCTGTTTAATCACGGATAGAAACAGATACATTTTCATCAAAGTTTAAGAGAAGCCAGGAAGTTTTTAAAGATAGCAAAAAGTAGGTTTATGACTACAATTGACCCTTGAGCAATGCAGGGGTAAGGGACATCAACCCCCATGCAATTGAAAATCCTCATATAACATTTCACTCCCCCAAAATTTAACTATGAATAGCCTACTGTTGACTGGAAGACTTACCAATAACGTAAACAGTTAATTAACACATATTTTGTATGTTATATGTATAACATACTGTATTTTTACAATGAAGTAAGTTAGAGAAAAGAAAAATGTGATTAAGATAATCATAAGGAAGAAAAAATACATTTACAGTATTTATTGAAACAAATCTGCATATAAGTGGATCTAACAGTTCAAATCCATGTTGTTCAAGGTTTGAGAATTTCAGGAGTGAACACATAACACACTTCATGTAACGTGTTCATTATCCAATCATTTAAAATATGGATTTTTAATGAAGGTATTTTCTAATTTTTTTTTCACTTAAGCATTGAAAGAAAACAAAATTATATATTCTTTAATTATATATTCTTAAATGAACGTGTGATTATATATTTTCATATGTTTTCTAAGGTACCAGATAGAGTCCATAGAAAAAGAAGAAAGGGAGACTACTATGGTTCACATAAAATTACTAACAATAATAAAAAGTTTTAAACTTGTTAGAAGGTCAAAGATACTGCCCCAATGGGCCATTTTCTTTTAGATTTCCCGCAGTGGCAATGAAACTGCATTGACCTGCTCATATTATTTTTTTCTAAGAACAACTGCAAAGATTGGGTATTATCTATACAGATAGATAGTATGGCTAACTGGCATCCATCCAGATTTGAATCATGAGATTGGTTTTCATGGGCACCCTTCATTACACTAGAGTCAACCAGCAAAACATAGCAGGACATTCTTTCTGTTTCCTGCGGGTTTTGCTGATCAAATGCAAACTCGTGCCAGGTACTTCTTAAATAGTTTAGCCTAAACACTGTAGCCACTTGCAGTGGTAAGAAAAGATTTGAAGGCAAGAATTATCTGACTTTGAGTTGTTTCAACTTTTTATGTTCTGCTCCAAATAGCAAGTTTTATGAGGGCACTGACTTGAGAACCCACGTAGGATCAAGTTTAGGCTGCAAAAGAAATGAAAACAAGGAACAATCTGATTGAGATAGGAAAAAATTTACATGAAAAATCCACAGTTGTGTTGTTTGCTAGAGCTGCCATTACACAAGCTGTGTGGCTTAAAACACAGAAATTGATCTTCTCACATTTCTGGAGGCTAGAAGTTCAAGACCAAAGTGTCCACAAGGTTGATTTCTTCTGAGATGTCTCCCCTTGGCTCGTAGATGGCTGTATTCACCCTGTGTCTTCATACGGACTCCCCTCTGTGTATCTGTGTCCTAATCGCCTCTCTCAGGAACCAGTCATATTGGATTAAGGCCAACTCTAATGATGTCATTTTAATTTAATTACCTCTTTAAATACTCCTATCTTCAAATACAGTCACATTTGGAAGTACTGGTGCTTAGGACCTAAACATATGAATTTGGAGGGGATGCAATTCAGCCCATAACAAAAGTTAAATATCCTAATAAGCCCGTCAGAAACTACTGCAAGGAAAAAGAATCACAGACACAAAAATTAAAGAACTGCATGTGATTTCTCTGAGGAGATTCAACCCGCCATGCATGTAGCTAAAAGTTACCTGTGCTTGAGATGGAAACATGAAAGAGCACTGCTTCCTCACTCCCCTCCCAAAAAAGCCTGAAACCAATCCCTGAAATTATGTTAGAGAGTTTCAGAACTAAACAGGGCCACAAAGAATCATGTTCCATCCTTCCTCCAAGAAAAAGAGGTAGGTTTGTAGCTCTCCAGAGATGCCTTCTTATGATCCATGAGAACATGGATGGCACCTAGTATAGAACCTGGCGTGTAGTAGGCACCCTCAGTAAAGGTTAATTGTATTATACCTATCTGGTTTTAAATAGCATTTGCTTTGTAATCACAAATATTACAAGTAAATTGTTTTACAAACTTGGAAAATCTATGTCTTCTCAGGATCAGATGACAAATGAATTTCAGTTTCCTTCTCTGCTTCCCCTTTTACTATTACTTTATTAAATAAACATGTATCCAGTGTCTACTAAATTCTAGGAACCATACCAGACACTGAAGACAGAGTCTATCCTGGAGGTACTCACAGCTTAGAAGATGAAGCATACATAAAAACACATGGGTAACCAAGTAATAGACAACTATAAGGTACGTGTGATAGTTACCTTTATGTGTCAACTTGGGTGGGACACAGTGCCCAAATATTTAGCCAATCATTATTCTAGATGTTGGTATGAAGACATTTTTTAGAGTGAATTAACATTTAAATCAATTGACTTTCAGTAAAGCAGATTACTCTTAATAACGTGGGTGGGCTGCATCCAATCAATCGAATGCCTTAATAAAACAAAGACTGATCTCCCCCAAGAAAGAAGGAATCCTGCCAGCAGATGGCCTTTAGACTCAAACTACAACTCTTCTCTAAATCTCCAACCTGCCAGCCTATACCACATCAGATATCAGATTTTGGACTCATCAGCCTCCACAATTGGTTTTGAGCCAATTGCTTAAAATAAATCTCTCTCTCTCTCTCTCCCTCTTTCTCTTTCTCGCTCTCTCTCCCCACCCCTTGAGAACTCTGACTAATTTAGTAGGTTTAATTGTTTTATCCCCCCAGAATTACAGAAAGTTTCACAGAAGAACTGCTGTCTGAGTTGGCTGTAGACACACACACACACACACACCATTCATTCACATTTTTTTTAAAAGAAAAGATCTTGATATTTCAGTAATTCTAGAAAACAGTAGATTAAACTAATACAGTAATCCTTCATTTACAGTCATCTGGAAATGCTGCATGAAAATTGAATAGTTGAGCTTTGAAAAAAGAAAAAGAGAAAGAAAGAAAGAAAGAAAAGAAAGAAGAAAGAAAGAAAGAAAGAAAGAGAGAGAGAGAAAGAAAGAAAGAAAGAAAGAAAGAAAAAGGAAGAAAGAAAAAGAGAGAGAGGGAGAAGGAAGGAAGAGAAAGAGAAAAAGGGAGGGAGGGAGGGAAAGATTTTAAAGAAAATGGTAAAGATATCGATTACTTACAGATTTAGTCTGGTCAAATAATCGTTTTAAAAATTTAAGGATAGCCACTAAAATAATGCAAACTAAATATTTAACAGAGGATAAAGGGAAGGGAAAGAAAGTAGGAAAGATGGTAAAAAGAAAGAAAAAGCAGGCAGAAAGTATGAAATAAGATGGTAGAAATAAATTTTAAATATCAGTAATCTCAATCAAATATATCAGATTCACCAGTTAATAGACAGAAATGCTCAGATTGGATAATTTCCATTCAAAGAAAATACAGGGAATTGTAGATCAAGATAAATGATATCACAAAGGAAAACACAGACTTCCAAAATGCAAAATATGGCCATTCTACAGGAAACTAACTCATTTCTGCACAAAAGAAAGAGGAACTGCTCTATATCAAGAGACCAAAGAGACATTCCAAAATAATACATTGATTTTGTTTATATTCTGATTCAAATTACCAACTGTAAGAAAGCATGAGAAAGTTGGAGGAATTAGATTATAGATTGGGTAATATATGATACCAAAGGATTATTATTAATTCTGTTGGACACGATAATGCTATTTTGCTATATATGAAAATGTTCGTATTATTTAGAGATACATACAAATTACACAGGGTGAAATGACCTGATATCTGCGAAGTGTTTTTGAAATTCTTCTGCAGAGAAAACAAAAAGAAAAGGAACATTTTTAAAGGGTTTTGGGAAACAAATGTGATAAAATCTTGATAATTGATGAATCTGATAAATGAGTATATGGATGTTCATTGTACTATATTCTCTACTTTTGAATAAGTCTTTAAAAGGTTTTAGTCTAACTATAAGCTGTTTTCAAAAAACATTTCTAAAAGTCAATAAAACACAAAATTTTGAGGGTTATTTACTTATTTATTTATTTTAGGCGAGGCAACCCTTGGTTGACCTCACAGATTGCAAGGACCTTGTCAGCTTACAATCCTTTATTTTTTATGCCTACAGCACCTGGTCTTCCTAGGTGGTCTCCCATCCAAGTACTAACCAGGCCCAACCCTGCTTAGCTTCTGAGATCAGATGGAATAGGGCTTGTTTAGGGTGGCAGGTCCGTAGACAAAATTTTTAAATAAAATGATAGAACACTAAAAAGGTTGGAAAAACTATATTCATATCAGACGACTAGCTCTTAAGGCAAAAAAAATTTTAAAAATTGGGAGAGCATAAAAGAGGTCATTACCTAATGATAAAAAAATAATAATTAATGGAGATTTGATCCTGCAAGTACCTCACTAATAACATCACCCCCAAAATACATAAAATAAAAATTGGCGGAGACATGAGGTTTTGAAAATTGACAGGCATGGTGAGAAATTTTAACACAATGTAGAAGGTTGAATGGTGACCTCCAAAAGATATGTCCTCATCCTGCCCAAAACTTGTAAATGTGACCTTATTCGGAAAAAGGGTTTTTGCAGACGTAATTGAGGATCTCAAGATGAGATCATTCCGGATTATCTGGTGGACGCTAAATCCAGTTACAAGTGTTCTTACAAGGACAAAAGAGAAGACCCAAGCGCAGAGGAGAAGGCCATGGGAAGGTGGAGGCGGCGATTAGAGTGAGGCAGCCACAAGCCAAGTCTAGAGCCACCAGTAGCTGCAACAGGCAAGGAAGAAAGGAACCCCACCCCACCCCACCCCACCCCTGGCCTTTGGAGGGCGTATAGCCCTGCCATCACCTTAATTTCAAACTTCTGGCCTCCAGAACTGTGAGAGAATAAATTTCTGTTGCTTTAAGACACCAAATTTGTGGAGATTTGTTAGGCTGAAATTAATAAAATATATAAAAGATTTGAACTATAAAATTACCAATAAAATAATGGGCATATGTGCTATCCTGCACTCAATTATTTTTAAAAAATACAGTCTTTTTCATTAAACATGAACTGTCCATATAAATTTTTGTAACACAAAAATGTAAGTCAATATTATAGAGCTGAAATCATTTTTGCCCTCTAAAAGAGCAGGTGCATTGCCCAAGTGTGAGAAAAATTGGCTTAGAACTTTCTGACCCTTTAATCTGCTAGAGACAGCTTGCCTTCTTTGTGCTTAGGAGAGAATATAGTTCACTAATTAGCCACAAATAAACAACTACACCCAGCCTCTTAGTTTTATCTATTTGGGATGACACATAGGAATTAAAATTTTCAAGGACACATAGATTTCATTGTCATTTCGAAGTAAGCACTCCTGCTGGAGTCATTGTCATTACTAGCAAGATAATTACTCTTAAAGTAACAGCCCGGAAGCAAGAAGGTTTTTTTTTTTTTTCCTGGTGTTGCTGATCAACCCTGAGGCTTCATAAGTAAATACACACAAAGTTAACATGCTTAAATAAATTTTGCATGAATCAGATCATACATTTTATATGCCTCTCACAAAAAGAACTAGGTTAACAAGTGGAACTCATTGAACAGCTAGGCAGGAAAAAAGTGAAGATAATTTTCAGCGAATAGCCATACCTATCTTTCTTAACTGGTATACCAACATAAACAAGAATCAAATGGAGTTACAAGATGGGAGGATACTGACACTGCGCTGCCTTTTCCTTTCTCCTTGAATTGCATCGTTCATACTGTTACCTCCTCGGGGCAAGGACTAGGTTATTATTTTTTGGCACAATTCTATTTAACCATGTGATGCCTGTACACTTCCCACTTGTAGAAATATTAGGTAATAATTTTATTAAAAGGAAAAAAACTCTTCATTACTTCTGCCACCTAGTGTGTCTCCTGGCCCCCAGTGAAGGAGGAAGTCTTTGGAACTGAATCCATTCTAAAGGAGGAATATTTGCCCAGTGAAGCATAAAGTGTGTCCTCGGATATCTGGAAGAAAGGTCACTGTGCCAGGGTTTCCATTTCATCAACTGTACACTGTCTCGGCATTTCCTGGAGGGATTATGTAATGAATTTGGACAAAGACTTCTCTGGTTGCCCACTCTTAGGAAAAAACAAGCTTTGGAAGGAACAGTTAAGGGATAAAAAGACAATTCCTTAGGGCAGCTTTGCCGATAGAGCCGCAAAGTCTTGTGACCCATAAAATACTTGAAGTACTAACCAGCTTTTGCCACAGAGCAGTGTCAGAATCACAGCTAACAGCATGAGCCGCATCACGTGATGGGTTCCAAATTTCGGTTTCATTCTCACTCTGATATTGTGGTTTCTTTTTGAACTAGAATGATTGCTTTTGAATTCTGAACCTAAAGACCTATGCTAATTTGCACGCTGCCTTAAAGGGGTAGAAGGATTCCTTCTGAGAAGCCATATCAAATGTTAGGTAAAATCTAATTCACTATGCCAAATTTTCAGAGCAAAATTGCAGTGTTCTAATTGTCTTTTCGGAAAATAGTGTGTGTGTGTGTGTGTGTGTGTGTGCACGCGTGTGCGTGTGCGCGTGTGTGTGTGTGTGTTTTAAGAGATTGTCCCAGGCAATAGCTTAACAGCTGATTATAAACTGATGTGTGAATTCTATTCCTTGATTTTCAGGAGTAAAGTGGTTTGAACCAAAACCTCGAATTAATTACATTGTGTAAATGTTTCATGGACACACAGAAGCACATTCCTTTCGGAAGGTAGATGTTGTAAGCCAGGTGATGCCAATAGGCAAAGAGAAATACTTAGAGCTTGGTGCTGGGAGAAAAAGGGCTCTCAGTAAAGGAACACTCCACCCGTTAGAAGTCCTACAGACCGATAGCTCCCGAGGTTGTCCCTTCTTGACTCTTATCTGGACCCTTACACTTTTCTTCTCCAGCAGGTTCTCAATGTCACTGCTAAAGGCTATCTACACCATTGTTTTCAATTATCCACATTTCCCATTGCCCTAGGCATCAAGACAGTTTCTCCTTCAAGAAATTGGGCTCTCCCTAAGACTCTACAAAGATTCTACATTCACAATACTCTACAATTCAAAGCCTTTCAAAGGCCACCCCAATGGGTTTCCCTTGTCTCCTCCCTTACTTTGCCTATTCTCTGCTCTTAGGACCCCTCCCACCTACTGTCCCCAAAAAAGGAGATAAAAGAAAGGTGCACGGCATGACATCAGTCATGTTTAAGCAATCCTAACCTCGCACCATCAGCATTTAGGCTAGCACAGCCCTCTGCGAGATAAAGAGGTCCCAAGTCCTTTCTGTCCTGTTCCTTCCTTCGTATTATTAATAATAAGAGCTTTTCCAGCCCTGCACCAATTTTTTTTTTTTTTTTGTCCCCTGCTGTATTCCCAAGTCACCTCCACCCACTGGATATCCTTATTCCTCAGCTTTTTAGTGGGTGCCTAGCAGAGTAAGATAAACATGAGAAATTATAATGGTTAAACACCTTGACAGATTGAATCGTGTGCCCTCTCCCCAAAAAGGTATGTTGAAATCCTAATCCTCAGTACTTCAGAATGTGACTTTATTTTGAAATAGGGTCTTTTTGTAAGTAATAGATTTAAAATGAGGTCATTGGAGTGGTCCTAACCCAATATGACTAATGTCCCTATAAACGGGGGTAAGTTGAGATACAGACACGCACTGAGGGAAGACAATGTGAGAAGACAGTGTGAGATGACCACGTGACTAGAGCAATGCATCTATAAGCCAAGGGATGACAAGCATGGTCTGCAATCATCAGAAGCTACAGGAGACAAGGAGGGATCCTCTTCTAAAGCCTTCAGAGAACACGGCCCTGCCGAGACCTTGATATCAGACTTCAGACTCTGTGAGACAATAAATTTCTGTTTTTTTAAGCCACCCAATTGTTCTTAACTATTACAGTGGCCTTAGGAATCTAATACACTCATGTTCTCTATTTCAGTGTAAGTTTATAACCTCTTTTATAAAAGTAAACCTCAGCCTAGTCTCCCTCAGCTAGCCTCCAAGTAAATTTCTGTACTGCAGTGGTTCTCCAAGTGCAGTTGCTGGACCAGCAGCATAAGCATCAGCGGGGAGCTTGTTAGAAATGCAAATACTCCAGTCTCACCCCAGATCTAAGATCAGAAACTATTTGAGCAAATCTTCCAGGGGACTCTTGTCTGAGAACCACTGCTGTACTACAAGTTTCAGCCAATCTCCCTTTGCCCCATGAATGCTATTATATTCCAAGTATTAAGGATTATTAGATATTAGTTCTTATCTTCTTAAATATTATGACAAAAATAAGCTATAGCTTTCATATTATCATCTCCCAACTGACCTAAAAAGGCCCAACAGAGTTTTTTAGAAGGGCCTTTAATTCTTCATTGACAAAACTGGCAAATGCCTGAAGAGTAGAGTTTTTAAATTTTCTCTCACAGTTAGCACTGGGCCTCTGCCTCATCTATAGCATGTCTATCCAAGTTCACCAGACCACCCCATGAAGGCTTGTCTTTTCCTATAATAAGCCATGATGCAAAATTCCCTTATCTCTCTCCTATTCACTCAGAAAATTAGTCTCAACTAAGTATTTGGAGGAAACTATTGATTAATTTATATAGAAATATTAATGACTAACAGACTTCTCTCTTTAATAAGCCCAGGTTGTATGACTTTATTTTAAAGGTGATTTTTTTTTTTTAACCCAGAACTCTATTTGGGCACATTTAAAGCACAGTATGAAAATAAAATCAAGATCTACTTTTTCTTTTCGATGGTGGGTTTGAGGAGTAGATGGCTGGTGCCCTTTAAATGACAAGTTCATGGAAAAAACACTCAGCTCACATGAGGCCAGTCCTGTTTGGCAACTCCCTCCCATTCCTGGTCACCAGTCTGCCAGCTTGTTGACCTTGAAGAAATGGCAGCAGGCCTATCCTTCTACTTTTGCTGCATTCCATATTGGGTGGTTTTTTGGGTATTTCATTTTCTTAACAGGAAATTTTAGCTGCTGGTTTGAATCTAATTGAAGTGTTTTCTATGCACACCCTGAGACCCCCCAGGCTAGGGTGTATTTTTAATAAATCAAATATATAAACCCTAAGCTTTGTACTAACTGAAATGTCCTCATGCCTTTAATGGTGGCCCCCTAAATGAAAATGCTAAGAAATGCAAGAATAATACCTCCTAAGTGACAAACAAACTAATAAAGGAGGGACAGGGTGCCCAAGTTTAAAAGAGGAATAAAATTCATGGCATAAATTGTCCTGGAAATTGGCCCCCAGTTCTCAAATTGCAGAGATTACTCAGAACCTAAGGCTATGGGTAGAGGGAAAGGGAAATTAATGTTTAATGAACATTGTGCCAGGTGCTTTACTTCTGTTATGAGACATTTGGATTAAGAGACTTGAAACAATCAGATATAGCCCCCTGAAGAGCAACCCCAGTTCTTGGTCAAGCTTTAGGACTGATCTATATTTGCCTATATAAGGGATCAGGCAAGGTTAAATCATGACTAAGTTCATTCTCAAACTAACTTTTACTCTCAAACTTGAGTGGAAACCAAACCAGCCATCGGAGAAATGAAATCTAAACCATTCTATCAGTTAGGATTGTTTTAAATAATCAAGGAAGTTTCTTGGCTGTTATCATTGGAATGTCAGTGAAAAGATAGGTTTCAGAGTATTTGATTAAGTAACTCAAAAAATGTCATAAGCAAGGCCTATATGGGTCCTTTCCATCCTTCCATTCTGCCTTCCACAAAACAGGAAACCAACCCAAGTCATCTTCATAGTGGCAAAATGGCACCAACAGTTTCAGACTTTACACTGATATACCATAGTAGCCAGAAGAAAGACAAGGCCTTTTCTGATACCTCCATCAGAAGAAGTGAGGAGATTTTTTTCCCCAGAATTCCTCAATCAAATTCTGTTTTATTTCTTTAGTATTTATTAAGGATCTGTTATGTGGCAGGCCCTTGAATTCATCAGAAAACAAAACAAAACTTTCTGCTCTAATGGAGCTTAAGTTGTAGCAGGAATTTATATTTTAATGTCTCTTGAGTCTCAGTTGAGCTCTCCTATGAGCTCTTAAATTCTGATAACCTCACTCCTTCCTTTTGACCCCCAGCCTTAGGCTTGGTAGCTTCTTTCAGCAGTTCCTGACCTCCGGTTAGCTCTGCGTCCTCTTTTTACTCTTTCAACCTTTAAACATCTGTGTAACCATATTAAGCCCCCTCTGTTTGAAATAATAAATATGTATCTCCTTTTGTTATGGGACCCTAACTGATACAGGATGAAAACCTAAACAAAGATCTAGCTACTCCTAGAAAACATTGTGAAGATGAATCCTATGCAGGCACCCAATCACTGTTGTAATCACTGATTATTTTTCACCAACTGGGAGACTTCTCAGCAAAAAGCCATGAGTCGACAATACTGATAGGAATTTCTGATTACTGAAAAGGTGGCCCATGTCTGGGTATAACTGGTAAATTGATCTCTCGACATCTATCTGCATGAACTGTTTGAGTTGAATGGAAAGAAACCTTCTAGAGGACTTTTTTCTGAATAGGCACTTAGAAGCAGAGAAGGTGTCAAAAAAGAGAAGGGATTATAGGAAGAAAGCACAATGATGTTTCCTCATAGTTTAGGCCTGTGCCCCACAGAGAGACAGGGTACAAGCTACCGCAGAGAACACACAGTGCTACTTAAAGCCTAGGTGACAATTGGTTGGTACATTCTCTGACTTTGCATGGAACACAGCAAGCTCTGGCTCATTCTTTCTTGAGTTTCACCCTAATTGGGCTTACATCCCCATCATTCTACCAAGACTGCTCTTGTGAAGGTCACAAATGACTTCTGAATTGCCAAATCCACTACTCAAATGTCAGTTCCCATCTTACTTCAGTATCAACACTGCTAATCTTTTGTGTTCTTTTCCAAAAACTTGTATATTAGAGACATTCAGCTGTTCTGAATGAATGCCAAATAGCTAAAGGAAAATTAATCCATCTAATAATTCATTAATAAGAATAATGACAACAATAATAGCTAACATTGTTGAGCATTTACCATGTGCCAGACACCATTCTAAGCACCTTATGTGGATTTACTTCTCACTGCAGACCTGTGAGATGGGTACTATTTTCATGTTCATTTTACAGATGAGGACTCTCAAGTATAGAAAGGCTGAGTAATTTTCCTAAGGTCACACTGATGGTGTGCAAATAAGTGGCAGAGCCAGGCAGTCTCCATATTTCTATTATTTGATCTCAAGCAAATCAAATTCTACATCAGAATTTTTAAATTGTCATAGATGTGTTTTGGTAATATCTATATCAGAAAGCTAGAAAACCAAGCTCAAGGAGGTCAGATTTTGGAAGGGTCTCCACACTATTTTTCCTTCTTCACATTGCTGGCATTGAAGTTCAAGAAGCCAAGGGTTCCCAGAGCAAGGAAGAGAGAAACCTCAAGAGAGGATGATGCTCTGGTCAGAGGCCAATGGAGAAATCTTTGGAGCGTCTCAGGGACCCAGATTCCAAGTTGGGGTCCAGGGGTAGAACTCTTACGCCTGGAAAAAAAAAAAAGAAGAAGGAGGAGGAGGAGGAGGAGGAGGAGGAGGAGGAACAAGAAGAAGACTGGGAAAACAAAACAAAACAACACAGGAACACTAAAAAAAATTTTTAGCAAATTATATAAACACTGAGAATTGAGAACAATGGACAAAACACAAAACCATAGACTCCAGAAGAGCAGGGAACCTCTTTGTCCTACACCATCATATCCCCACACAACCTGACACACACCCCATACTGGTCTATGAGTTCCATTTATCCAAACTCGAGCCAAAGACCGGGCACTAAGAGTATGTTCAAGTTCATATTCAGTGAGCTTTGAGCACATGTGGCAAGAGACTATGCCAAAGTGCCCTCATACTAGATCTAAAAGTGCTGGGCTACAATTTCTTGACCTTCTACAGCCTATGGATCTATGAGTACTAATGAGTACTAACTCTTACAGTACTAATATGAGTACTATATGAGCACTAAAGACTAGGTTGAGGTTAGGTCAGCAGTTTGGGGTCTTAGAGCCAAGATGAAAGAATGTGAAGGATACAGACTAGATAGGCCGAGCAATTTTCTTTTATTTTTCTTTCTATGAGTACAGCTCATATTTCTAAATCTCCATGTCATTGTTCATTCAAGTCATACTGCTGACAGAAGGCTAAATGTATCATTGAGCACTCCCAAAGTCTGATAAAAACTGATGGGATAGTTTGATATTTTTTGAATAACCTTCACAATGGAATCAATTAAGATCGGAAGCAGATTATTTCAAAAATCTGGGTTTTTTTTCCTTGGTAAATAACCTTTATTTATTGATTTCAACCTGGCTAAAATGTTACTTTGACATTTTTGACTCTTGTTGAAAATCTCCACACAAACGACTAAATTCTAAAACTGAATGACTTCAAAGCTCAAATCAACCAACTGAAAAGGGGTTTATTCACATGAGTTCAGAGGCACCTTTTATTTTTATTAATACATTGGTTTCCTCCTATCCAAAAATGCAGAATTGTGCCAGACTATGAATTAGTTACAACACAACTTTCCAGGGCTCTTAAAATATATTTCATTTCATTGTGACTATGGTGTACTTTCTTTTCTTGCAGTTTTATCATCCTATGAATCAAAAAGTCTCAGTCTCAATTATCAAAATTTCAATTCTGTGAGACCCCTGCATCAACAGAAAGTTCATGTTACCCAGAAGATAGCATTTAGAGCAAATGGTCCTTGCTCATATTCCATTTTAACTCTCCATTTTAAAACTCTTATCTTACAAAAAAAAAAAAAAACCTTCTATTGTAATGAACGATGAAAGAAGGGAATAGATCAAAGAGATTGAGTAAAAACCCTGCAGTCCTAAATTTAAATTAGAAGCAACAGGATAAACTCATTATAAACAAAAAGACTGTAAAAAATATATGACAATTAAAAATATGAACACTGACTAGATATTTGATAATATTAAGGAATTAATGCTAAATTTTTTAGGTATAATAATGATATTATGTTTGTATTTTTTAAAATAGTCTTTATCTTTTAGAAAACTATACAAAATGTTTTTGTATAAAATGATATGATGTCTGAGATTTTCTTAAAAATACTGCAGGAGTGAAGGAAGCAGGTGTTTAATTTGGATGTTGAGTATGTGGGGTGTAAATGGTATTAACTGATCTAGATCAGTTTGAAGTAGTTCAGATAAATTACTGTAGTCATGCCTAACTTGCCTTATAGCTTAACAATGTTTTTCTTGAGAAAATACTCTTCACATAATTTTTGCAATTAAGATACTTAATTCTCTTTTTAACTGAACTATCATAGGGTTTCCTTCCACAGATTTACATCCTTTTCTTCCACTCATAAGGAGAAGAATCAAATTGAATATGAAAAAAGAGAGACAAATTAGACAGTAACTCAAAAGAAAGTCAATTAGATATATCATTTCAGGGGCAAGGCTAGAACTAAAACACTGGATTATTTTTTATTTTCAAAGAAATTACTGTTTATTACTTGTCTTCAATACTAGCAAAATCCCTTGACCACTGCATCACCTAAGACAGTCCTAAGACTTCTGTGCATCTGGGAAAATGTTAGTTCTGCCAGCTCTGGTATGCGAAAGGCTGTGTCTTTTGGTGCACTTCCAGAACTTCCCCCCCAGTACCTCTGAGGTACCAATAGTCGGCATTCCTTAAGAAAAGTAAATGCCAGAAGCAAGTTTCTGAAGACCAATTTCAGTCACTCTGGATGGAAATAATAATAATTGATATTATTTCCGGTTTCTATATATATATATAAGGAAACTAATGTTGAGGAAGGTTAAGTATTTTTTTAAAAAAAATTCAATAACATGTGAGAAACAGAGCCAGGATTTGAACCCATGTCTTTCAGGCCTGCTTCCAACTGCCAAATGTCACCAAGAAGAACACACATTTTTATTTCTTCTCTAGATTCGTGATCACGAATCATCAATGGGTATTCAACTCTTGTAGGAAATCCAGCTACACTCTCTTATTTGGCTCACTTTCCATAAAGATGATTTCAATGTTCTCTCTGCTCAAATGTCCAGCAACCCCTTCCTATTCCCTCTTTCATAGTTGTTGACTTTTCCTCATGCTTCTTTGGGAAAATAAAATCCATGAGAAAGGAATTCCAATGTCTCCCTCAAACAATTCTGGCAGCCTGCCCCCATCTCTGTCAATGTTATTCTGTCTATTCTGTTATTGAGAGAGACTGCTATGGTATATTACACACAAATTCTCCATTTTTTTTCTTTTTTAACGCCTATAGCACCTGGTCTTCCTAGGTGGTCTCCCATCCAAGTACTAACCAGGCCCGACCCTGCTTAGCTTCCAAGATCAGATGGGATCCGGCGTGTTCAGGGTTGCATGGCCACAGACACACACAAATTCTCTTTCACCCTTCTCCCCTTCTGGAGAAGTTTATCCCTAATTACCATTTCTTCCCTGCATTTCAAAGACTCTCCTCTAAAGCAGCCCATCACACAGAAACATACTCTATTGGCTATCTTCTATAATAAATGAAACAGCAACACAGCCCTTTACACACAGCCCTTTACCACACATCTCCCTCCAGCTGCTGCCTCATTCCTCTGCTCTCCTTCATGGTAAAATGCCTTGAAAGAGCTGCCTCCAATGGCATCCTCCTCTTCCTCCAGTGACATCCTCCTCTTCCTCTAATGACGTCCTCCTTTTCCTCAATTCCTTTTCTCTCCTCCATTCACTGCAAGGAGGCTTTCATTCCCACCAGAATCTCTAATGAACTCTGTCTTCCTGAAGTTACTCAACATACTCAAACTCTCAATAACTCTCGACACAGTTGGCCATGCCCTCCTTCTTGAAATATTCTTGTCTTAACCTGCTTGATTCCAAACTTTCCTGTACCAAGACAGAGATGAGGTGGGTATATTCAAGAATCAGCAAGAAAATCAAGTGGCTGGAGTGTACTGAATGATGGGAGAGTAAGATGACATGAGGTTGGATGCCAAGGTGACATCTTTTAGGTGAGGGGAAGAAGTTTGGAAGATTTTTAGGGGATTTTAAGCAGATGACCGACATGCTCTTCAATTCCTTTTTCCAGTGGACTGCATATCTGTGGAAAATGGACTGCATAGGTATGAGTGTAGGATCATGGGCAACAATAAGAAGTCTCCTAATAAATTCTAAATAAGTGTTTATTGGCTTTAATTGAATTAGGAAGATAAAGAAGGCACTAGTTAGCAGAAATGTCTGGCGGACAAAAATAGAACCAAAGAAACTCCAGGGGGCAGATAAAGAGCTCTTGGAAACCCTGTTTCTAAGTTTCACCCACGGAATTTGGCCCAGTACCCAGCAAACCAAACGAATTGTCCAATACGGCACTCTGTGTGGATGTGCCCATGGAGCATACTTGCTCTTCCAAATGATGAACACGCGGTCTTCTTCAGCACCTACGATTCCTATTGGGTGAAGTGCTGCATGCAGCAAGGCTAATTTGACTCATTATCTTCCACTGTGTCTGTCATGTTACGTTATTTTTCAGGTCCTGACAGAATACTCTAGAGGCATGATGCATTAGGATTTGACACCAGTTATCCAGTGCTGTGCCTCATTAGAAGGAACAGGACAGGCAGGAGTGAAGGGTAACCCACTTTGTACTATCCTGATTCTCTATGACTTCATTAGTCTCTTGATCTTTTTGTGATTATCATTAGGGTCTCAGTTTTATGCCCTGGTCAATTTCCAAATGACAGCTTTTATTGTCAAAGTGATCAAGGAGATCTGCTTTCCCCACCCCGCAATGACAATAGCAGACAATCACAGGAAATTGATCATGTTGGCTATACTCACCTGATCCTAAAAATGATATTGGCTTCATGCTCCAGGGCAGGGCAAAAACAACTGAAAAATAATTGCTAGTACACCCCAGAGGGACATTCTTTCCCTTCTCCAAATTTGACAATCAATCTAACCCAGTGCACATGACTAAAAACCACTGCTGTAAAGAACTTAATTCCATTTACACACCAAAATACCATGGCAATTTGGTTTGAATTGGGGGTCATTCTCTCTCAGTATTTATTCTTCCTCATGAAAAATTATATTTCCAAGAGCAACAAGGACAACAATATGAAAACAGCTACCACTTCTAGAACAAATAAGCATGTGCTGACATGTTCTTATCAATCCTGGTTAGATTAACTAATCTTTAACCATGTTTTGATTATTTCCTCTCCATTTTTAAAAGATTTTTTAAAAATACATGGCACATTGCAAGGTCCTTTCCACTTAGTCTCAGAGTTAAATGTGCTGGCTATCTTCAGAAAGCATGCCACATTTTATATTATTTTAGACTTTCACATATAGGAAAGTCTCTAGAAAGGGTTTATTCGTCTCTCTGAAAGTGAGGATTCCAACCTGACCGATATGATTCAGAGAGAGGCTTTCTGCAACCAGAAAAAAGAGTTTGCATTTCTTTACATTTAATTTCCAAATGCAACCAGGGCTTTTAATCTTTGCAACCTTTGAAATTTTAGGGAAGTATCGGGGAAGGCACTTTGGGTTAAGTTGCTCTCTGAATTAGTAAAAGAGCCTGCAGGGTTAGGTTGTGGCTCTATAGTAGTGTGTGCTGTCCTTTGAAAATCTTGAACTAATTAGGGTATGTCAGCTCATCACTTACAATACCTGACCTTCCATAGCGAAATCACCTGGTGCTCATTTGTATGTTATTTTTAATATAGTCGATTTGCAGTTTTCTCTCTGAATGCTCTGTTCTATCCCCATGCCCTTCAAAGACCATGCTTTCTCCTATGAAGCCACCTGTCAGGCCGGTTTGCCTTTATACATCCTACTTGGGTATTTCCATCTAGCAAAACTGTCCTGAATAGTGTGCAAGAAACCAAGTCCTGTGGAAATGACAGCCAGGTTTAGAGTCCTGGCAAATGAACCAGGATCAAATTCTAGAACTGTGTTTCCTAGACTCTACATTGTTTTAATAGTTGGAAGGAGATTCAGCAGCCAATAAACATACAGGAAACTCTGAAAGTGTTCAGTGAGAAGATTAATTAATAAAGAGCAAGGGAGACATTAGAAGACAAATGACAAGCTTGCCCATTGTCATCCAAAGACAACATCTTGCTATAAGCAGTTGTGTCAACAGTATTTCTTATCCACAAAATATAATCTATTTATCATCTATTTATTTACAAGATGGGTATCTCTGTTTTTCTTCGCATCTTTTCCTGGTTCTATAACAAAGGCCATAACTTAGAAAATAAAAACTACAGTTGGAAATTGTATGGTGTGCATGGTTTCTTAATTTGTATTAAAGAGCTTCATTAGAGGTGTGTTAGAGGTCAAGTATTTTCTACAACTCTTATTGAGTGATATAAGATCTCAGGATGAATGATGCTATGTCAACTAGTTAGGCAGTATGAACTCAGGTAGAATCCCAGCTCCCCTGTTGATTCATCACTGTATTTCTTTCCACCGGCTTCCTAATCTCCCTGTGTCTCAGTTTCATTAACTTTCAATGGGCCAATAATAACACTCACAGGGTTATTGTGAGGATTTAATGAATAATATATGTAAAGCAACTAGCACAGTTTCTGGTAGTACATTTAGGTGATTAATGATACTAGTTCTTTCCCCTTTTATCTCCAGATAGGTTTCTAGAGACATACATTATTCCAGGTTTATAAAGTTCTTACAAGTCCATACCTATATTTAAATATGTTCCGTAAAAACATAACTATGAAATGTTTTACCTTTATTCTAGATCCCGGTTTATATCTTCCCATTGACTAATTGAGGACTAAAGCTAAAATGTCCATGCCATCCTAGACAGTAACCACATACGGCTATTGAGTACTTGAAAAGTGGCTTATACAATCTGAAGTGTGCTGTAAGTATAAAATACATGCCAGATTTCATACACTTGGTACCACAAAAAAATATAAAATATCCCAGTAGTAATTTTTCTATTGATTAAATTTTTAAAGGATAACATTTATATATGTAGAATGAAATAAAATATATAATTAAAATTCACTTTCTTTTTCCCTTTCTAATGTGGCCACATAAAAATTAATTTGTGTATGTGGTTTGCATTGTATTTCTATTGGACAGTGTTTGTCTAGACAGTAAAGATCCTGAGATAACCCAAAGGATCATCACCGAAGGTGAGGCGTTTGCCCAGTTCATCAATACCCCGAGGACCAAACTGAATTCAGGGCCCATATACCTATGTAGCTCAGTCCCCTATCACATCCACACATCACAAAAAGCACTTTGCTTCTGGCATAGTCAACCCTCCATTCCTACTTTTTTTGATGATGAGAACAACCTCTAGACAAAATGCTCTAAAGTAGTGCTGTATTCCAGTCTAGATGAGCTACACTGCAATTGTTCAACAGCCACAGGTGGTTAATGACTACCGGACTGGACAGCTAGGCTACAAAGTGCAAACTCCTTATATTTTCTTGACTATAATAAGTGGGGCAAACTGTCAAAACAACAGAAATATAGCCTCCTCAGCAGGACTAAACTCAAGCCATTCCCTCAATCCTAACCAAGCTCTAAATTTTTATAGGTTACAATAATAACTTGTATTTAAACAATGGCCTGTAGTTTTAAGTTTTTGTCCCATAGCAGGCTTACCAAACAGAAAGGTACACAGTCTAAGAGGAAGCAACTTAATCTCTCATTTGTTACCACACCATTGCCAGATTTTGCATTTCACCCTGAAGAACTCAGAGGAACACACCTTGGCTAATTGCAAACTGAGTATGAGACCTAGTAACATGGAAAAAATTAGTTATGTAAGGAGTCCTGAATCAAAGGGTCTTTTTTAGGATTTAGCTGCTATTCCTGCCTTTCACTAAATGACGAGACTTAGATATCATAAAACACCATGTAGTGTGCTTCTCAGGTTTCTGGGGCTCCATTAGTGGAGTAGTTCTGTGTACGAAATCGCATGCAGTCTGCACAACCGCAGGAGTTTATTTTGCACTGAAGATTGTATATGTAATTTTCAGTGACCCCTTCAAAATACTGAGGAAATAATGGTCAATTCTTTCCATACAGTATTCTGGTAACAAACACTTGCAAAGGCATTAATTATTTACTACCCTGGAATAAATAACTTTGAGATTTTTCCCAAAAGAGAGAAAGTTCAAGTAGAAATAGTGAGCATGAATAACAAGGAAACTATTGTGAACCAATGTTGTGCTCTGAAGACTAACTTTACTGCTTCTCATTCTTTGATTTGACCAAATAATTTAAATTGATTTATCCACTTCATAAAATACATTCACTTTAGAAAGGCAAATATGTATTTTCTTAAAGAGCAGATGTTACTTAGCTGAGCTGTTGGACCACACAGGAAGCACAATGGTAAGAACAGTGGGATTAGGGGGGCTGTTCTCTTCTCCATCTCTCAACTCTACCAGAGTAAACATGAACTAATCACTTAACCCTCTGGGTCTCTGTTTCCCATTAGTAAATTGAAAGCAACAACTCCAGCTCTTCTCCACCACACAGACATCTGCAAGGCAAGCAGAAATAAGAGTTTGACTCACTCTTCTGTCGTAGCCACACAGAGAACGTAAACCTGATCACTCACCCCATTTCCTAATCCCCCTCCTTTTCCTAGCACCCCATCCAGCTCAAGGAAGGAAGCAGATAGGTAGAAGAGAGATTTGTATAGCAGGACTCAACAAAGAAAAAATAATGAACTGAAATCAATTAATCCTTAATGATTTCAAGAAAACTCAGAACTCCTAGCCAACTTGATCTAACTTCATAAGTCACTAAATGCTCAGTGCCTTTTTGTCTCCATCACCATACTAGCTTCTGCAGGCAATGCAAGAGACGCTCCAGACATGATGATCACACCTTATTATCTTGCCATGGAGAAGACATACATTCATGAAGTCAGAAGAGCAGGTATGGACTTTTGAAAAACAAGGTAACGAGTTATCTGTTCCTGCTCCTCTGCAGTGCTAAGGATGAAAGGAGAAGGAGAGTAATGACTATGACTAATCTCACAGGAGGCTGGCGCATGTGGAGAAAGTGTGGTGGGATTCTGCGTGGACCAACTCTTGAAATCCATTGTGTGCTGGGAGAGAAGTAGAATATAGTGATGTATCTTGACATTGAATATGAAGAATAAATTTATTTCAAAATATAAAACATACACAATTATTCATGGATTTTTAATATAAATATCAGACTTTAACAAAAGGTTTATAGCTTGCTACTTCAATTAATCCTGCTCAAAGGGACATGTTCACTGCCCTTTGCCTTTAGGGGTTCTTTGGTATATGTTTCTCAGAAGTTAATTTCCTGAATTTTTCTAATATCACCAGTAGTACTTGTCACTCAACTCTTTCGACAGATATGTCCTCAGAGAGGGTCCTCAGAGAGGCACAGGGAGAACATGCTAACCTTCATTCTTCTAAGAAACTAATGCAAACAAGTCAAACCAAAGAATATGACCAACCTCTGTGAGGTCCTCAGAAGCATCAGGCTATGCTATGGAACATTTATGGAGACAAATACACACATCCATGAAGAACTCAGTGTGTGATACCAAACCCATCTTTTTAATTTTCAGTTACTCGTCAAGAGAACTGAGTTCAAAAAATCCTGGAGTTCTAGAAGGCAAATGGGTTACACTAAAGATTCTTTTTGGAAGCAAAGAGATGAAAGATAAAGAATTTGCCTCTAAGTTTCTTCTGAACTTGTTATTTTCCAACTTTAAAATGCCTTTGATAGGAGGAAATAACACAAAAGACAGGACTTCTGCTTGTAGATGGAATAACAGAAACCGAGTTTATCCTCCTGCCTTCAACAACAGCATCAATAATAACAGCAAAAACAACAACAGCAAAGGACAAAACCTATAGTTTTCAGATATTAAGCAACAGACAGTGTAGAACTGTGATCCCTGAGCAAATGGTCACTGCTGACAATCGATGAAGGCAGTTTTCAGGCTGTAGGGAAGGGACAGAGAACCTAAACAGAGGCCAGCTGTCCTCCTAAGTTAAAGAGAGAAAGATCAAGAGTTTAAAGAAGGCAAAGCAGCTGAAATTTAAGGAATAGAAAACCAGGGGTAAAGGAACTGCATAGTGAGAGAGCTGCTGGTATCTGTAGATGGGTTTCCTTGAGTTTTTGGCTGCGTCCTGATCTTCACATGCAAGAGAAGAAATTATCGGAGTTGAGAAAGAGAAACACCAGAAATGAATGCACAGAACAATGTCCAGGCTCACAAGGTACTGGGGACAGTGTGTGCCCCCCATCCCAGGCAAAGTGGGAAGACATTTTAATATGGAGCATCAAGTAGAATTCACAAAAGGATATCACCTTTTGTCAGGGATTAAATTACACCTAGACTAAACTCTGCTCTGGACTTCCCCTAACAAAACCTATAATCAAATCAAAAAGGCAAACTGATTCTAAGTCACTGAACTATGCACCAGAACAAAATCCAACAATATTTTTTAAAATACAACAAAATCCACCAAGCAACAATGTAAAATCCATAATGTATAGTACTTGATATTATACCAAGTATCTTAAAAAATTATAAGGCACAAAAAAGGCAAGGAAATATATTCTATAACAATAGAAAAATTAATGGAAACAAGTCAAGAAATAACAGAGACAATGAGACTAGCAGATAAAGATGCTAAAATCAATGAAAAATAATAATAAAATGACAATGTATATCTAATAAGTAAAAATTAAAGATAAAATCTAACCATAAAAATTCATCTAAAAGGCGAGGAAAGAAAAAAAATAGCAAGATTGAAGTTTTAAACTCAATTAAATAGATAACTACATTAAATCTATATGGTCCAAACACTTAAATTAAAATATAGAGATTTTCAGATTGGATAAAAACAAAATAAAAAACACCAAAATCTAACTTTATGCTGTCTATAAGAAATCAATTTTAAATATAAAGACATGGATACATTAAAAATAAAGGATGGGAAATTACATACATAAAAAAATACTAATAAAAAATATTGAAGTGGCTGAACTAAACAAGATAGATTTTAGAACACAGAATATTATCTGAGCTAAAGACAGAGTTTTCATGATAAAGGGGTCAACTCATCAAGGAGACATAACGATCTTAAATGTATGTGCCCAATAACAGAGTTTCAAAATATATAAAGCAAAATTGATAAAATTCAAAAGAAAGATAGACGAATCCACATTTACAGTTGGAATGTTCAAAACTCTTTTCTCAGTAATCGATAGAATAAGTAGACAGAAAATCAGTACACATACAGAAGACTGAAACAACCTTATCAATGAACTTGACCTAATTGACATTTATAGAACACAGTACTTAAAGTGCCTAGATCAGTCACCAAGGCAGACTATATCATGGGCCATAAACTAGTTTATATGTGTGTGTCTGTGTGCGTGTGTGTGTGTCTGTGTGTATTGTGTGTGTATTGTGTGTGTATGTGTATATAATTGAAAATGGAAAAATTATGAAAACGAAAGTTGGTTTTTGAAATGAGGAACAAAATTGATAAACCTCTAGCCTGACTGATGAAAAATAAACAAAAGAGGATACAAATCACCAACATCAGGAATGAAAGATAGGATATTATTAAAGATCCTACAACTATTAGAAAAGATGATAAGGGAATGGTTTGAATTTGATGCCAATAAATTTGACAACTAGATAACCTGAATAGCCTTATTTATAATTAAGAAATTTAATCCATAGTTTACAAATTTCACATAAAGAAAATCCAGAAAACTTGATATGAGAAATTCACTGATAAATTCTTCCAAGCACTTAAGGAGTAAATAATACAAATACCTGCGAATTTTTTCACAAAAATTAAAGAAGAGTGAACATTATGAGCCCAACATTACTCTGATACCAAAACCAGACAAGATATTACAAAGAAAAATAATTACAGACCAATTTCCCCTATAAACATAAACGTTGAAATCATTAACAAAGTTTTAAACATCAAATCCAGCAATACATAAAAAGGATAATACCTATGACCAAGTGAAATTCATTTCAGGAATTCAAGATTGGAAATATTCAAGACCAACTGATATAATTCCCCAACTTAACAAACTCAGAAAGAGAAACCACAAGTTCACCTCAATGGATTCAGAAAGAACATTTGATATAATTCAACATCCATTCATGATAAAAGCTCTGAGCAAACTAAGAATAGAAAGAAACTTCCTTGACTGGATAAAGAGCAGCTACAAATACCCTACAGCAAACATTACACTTAATGGCAAAAGACTAAATGCTTTCACCCTAAAATCAGGTAGATTTCTTTCTCTCAGAGACTGGGAGAACATATTTACAAAATATATACTGAATAAAAGACTCGTATCTTTAAAAGCTCAATAAGAAGAAAAACAAACTAATTAGAAAACAGGACAAAAAATTAGGTTAGATATTTCAATGAAAGAAGATATACAAATACAATATACAATATACAATATACAATATACAATATACAATACACAATATCCTATCTTTCATTCTTGATGTTGGTAATTTATATCCTCTTTTGTTTATTTTTCATCAAAAAATTAGGTTAGATATTTCAATGAAAGAAGATATACAAAACACACACACAGGAAAAGATGCTTAACACCATTAGTCTTTAAGGAAATGCACATTAAAACCACACTGAGACACCATCACACACCCACAGAATAGCTAAAAAAAATTTAAACTACACTGACTAGGATGCTGACAAAGATGTGGAGGAACTAGAACATATATTCATTGCTGGTGGGAATGTAAAATGTAGAGATCCATTGGAAGACAGTTTGGCAGTTTTTCATAAAGTTAAAAATACACAAACCATATAACTCAGCAACCTCTCTCAGGTATTTATTGAAATGAAAATATACATTTACATGAAGTCTTATACTCAAATGTTTATAGCAATTTTATTTATAATAACCCAAAACTAGAAACAATGCAAATGTCCATCGACTGTTGAATGGATAAACAAATTACAGTATATTCACTTAATGAATCCTACTCAGCAACAAAAAGGAACTAATGATTCATGAAATAACATGGACGAACCTCAAAATTTTATGATAAACAAGAAAAACCATTCTCAAAAGACTGAACAGAATTTAATTTTGTTTATATGAAATTTTAGAAAAGAGAAAACTATAGTGATAAGGAGCATATCAGTGATTGTCATGTAAGAGGGAAGAAGATGAATGTGCCTGCAAAGGGGCACAAGGGAACTTTGGGGGTAATTAAATATGTCACTACACACATTTGCATCCAAGTTTTTGTGTGAACATATGTTTTCATTTCTCTTGGGCATATCCTTAAGAGTGGAATTGCTGGTTTGTATGATAACTCTAAGTTTAACTTTTTAAAGTATATCATAATTACAGTGGTGGTTATATACTAGATACATCTGTCAGAACTTACCAAATTGTACATTTAAAATTGGTTAGTTTTATTGCATGAAAGTTTTACCACAAAACAGCTCATTTTAAAGTAAGAAAAAAGCATATTGAGATCAAACAAAAATATCATGATTAATCCTGAATTATACAGCTTACTAATGCACAGTGTTCAAATTAACAAGACACTGCCAAATCTCTACTCATTTTGTACTGTGTAGACCGACCCAGCCAAGTTCAAAGTCTCCTGTGCCTGTTCAAGAAATTGCGACAGGAACACAGGCATTAGAGAAAAAGCCTGGGTTTCACTCCTGGAGCCATGATCTCCCACCAGAGGGGTATGTAGTCTGCTCATGTAGGTGCCTCCAAATCCCCCTGCTCCGAGTACCCTCCACCCCCACTTGGCACCTCTCCAACTCTTTGCAAAAGCAGTCTCTGTGAGCATTTCAAATTGTTTCCTTCTTTAATCTAAATCTGTCTGCTTTCCATTTTTCTAGGATTCCTTATAGTTTACGGTCCACTGGGAAGACTCCTACCCTTGTGTGTATGTGTGTGTGTGTGTGTGTGCGTTCTGTCATTTCTAAGGGCCTGGAACAGAATACTGTGTGTGCTTAGTCTGACTTCTTGTATCTCTCAGAGCTCAGTTTCCTGATCTAAAACTATAATATAGTTTTCTCTCAATTTTTTAGAACAAAATAACAATGATGTAAAAGAACTGTGTAAATGGAATGTAAGTAAAACACTAGTAATTAAAGCGAATGTTCTCTCTAGAGTGAGTTAAAAGCCAAAATAAAATTTCTCATTAAGAATTTAACTCTTTTCACTAATGAATTTTTCTTGCCTATATATGTCCTACTTGAGGTCTCCCACTCTTCTCTGGAAAATCTTAAAGTGCATTACCCAGAAAGACAAATTAAAGTAATACTGGATTTTTAGGATGATAAGTAGGTGAGAGATAGATGATAAAAAAGGATAGATGATGATGATAGATAGATAGATAGATAGATAGATAGATAGATAGATAGATAGAGATAGAGAGATAGATAATGATAGATGTTGTTTCTTATTTTCTAATGTGTTTAAAGGAATATTAAATATACCTGTATGTGTCTTTATTTAAAAGTGATAAAACTGAAGTCTTGTACATAAGAAAACCTTCCCCTGGAGTGACCTCCTAGAATTCTGCCTTAAAACACAAATGCAAATACGATTGTCATCTTTTCTCCATCATATGACACATATTCAGAATTCTCAGAAGCTTTTTTAGTTTCTCTCAGCAAATAAAAGTGGGTTCTGTGCCCTTAGTTTTACCAGATCGCACCACAGACACGCACTTGATGGTGTCTGCTCGGTCACGCCTAGAGTTGCCCAGCCAGAAGTTTTCTCAGGACAAGAAAAAGTGTCAGAGGAGAAAGAACTGACAGGAAGCCGATGTCAGAACTTGCGGACACCCTGAGACAAGAATGGTGGTGTGGGCAGACTGTGCTAACATATGAGGTCCAAAGTAACACTATTTAAAACACTAACAAGAGGAACTTGTCATGCACAAAGGTGGGCAAATATCGATTCCAAATGCCAACCATATTTAGTTAACAAAGGAAAGGTTGAACTTAGCCAGAATGATCAAATACAAAAACCAATTCTCAATCATTTTAACATTTCAGTAGATGCTGGAAAGTGCCCACAACCAGGAGGCAGAACAAGGTTAGTGACTCAAACCACTGTCCCACAGAGCGGTTTTAGCCCATCAAGCTGAAGTAAGAGGGCAGTTGTGAACAGGACATTTGCTCCCAGGGCTTCTCCAATGCAACAGAGACGCATGCGAATATCGAGTAATAGAGAGTGACATTCCTTATGTTGTGTCAATTTTAAAATCCAGCGAGATGGAGATATAGATGTCAGCTCCTAGGACAGGCCGGCTTCATTGCCCATGGACATCACACTGCCAGCACCTGTCTGCTCAGCAGGTTGTGTGCCTTCAAGCGGAGGAAGACGCATGATTCCTCCCCAGCCTCTCCTCCCTGGGCTGCAGTGGCCGTAGAGCGGGGCACCTCCCCTCAGTCTGTGCCAGCACATGGAGAGCAGTCAGGAGAGACCACTTATAATTATTTGATGCAGATGGTCACTTCATTAGCATATACAGCAAGCAACCTGCTACAGGGTGTTGAGCTGCCTACCAATCCCTCCTCCTGTGCAGGCAATATATTTTAAGCAAAGAAGAGCCTTCTTATACCACTCCGGGGGCACATTCTGTGAGACAGGTGGAGGTGTTTTACGGAACCCTAAAAGAATGACAGGTTCCTGGGTTTGTGCAACTTGAGAGCCAGATGCAGATGCAGAAACTCATCTGTTTCTAAATGAGGTCATCGGAGTGTGTGGACCTTGTCATTAGACCCGGAAAATTTCTTAGCCCCTATTCCATGGGTTCAGACCATGTAAATTCATAGCACATTATGAATAGTAGAAATAGGGCTTCACCATAGCACTGAGCTAAGACTCATCTTGACAACTCACCTCTCTTGACATAAAGAAAGGGCACCAGATGGCCAGGAATGGCTGGAGACTCAGGTCTCGAATTTTAAAATGAGAAGAGAACTAAGAGACACACAAGTTCAGTGGTTTTTCAAACATACTTGAGAAGCAAATAACATCTCATTTATAAATAACATCTTTGAGTGAGTACCAATATACAGAACAGGAAAAGCAAAACGTTTTTGAAGGAGGTTTTGGGGCCTGGAGCCACACCCACCTGTCCTCCCCATACCTCGGAATGCCATCCACCTGTCCTCCCCATACCTCGGAAAGGAAACCTAGGACTCCTCAGAGCACAATACGGAAAACACTGACTAGAGATGATCTTACTATGGAGAAGGAACAGAGACTGGGGGAAAAAACCTCGGGGTCTGTAATCTAGTCCTCCCTCTCCTCCAGCCAGGCAGGGGCTCCATATCGGCCCCATGGACTTGGAAGTGTTGCTAGAAAAAGAGCAGTGACCTTCTTGGACCAAGAGCAATTCAGTTCATCCTTAGCCCTGAACTCTCTCACATATACAGTAGGACCCCACTGAGGGCTTCAACATATGGACCATCCAGCGCATCCTGCAAAGCCCCTCAAAAATTACCTTAATCTCACCAGCTGCCCTGCCTTCCAGCCCTGTATCACCAGAAGCACACACACCTTGCCCTATGGGTGCTGTATATTCTGTGATGAATTTATAAGTAAGTTCTAGTGAGTGCCCATGTATAGAACAGGAAAAAGAAATGGAGAGGCAGACATCTAAACCTGATCAATAAGGACAGATCATCTATAAGAATTTATGACTCTCCACTCCTTCCCACCCTCCCTTCCACTGGATTCTGCTGCCTGAGTTATCTAAATAATTGCACTTTGCCTGACCTTCTGTAGAAAAGATCTACGGCAGGAAAAATATCGCTCTTCCTCATGAATGGAAATTTCTTCAGATTCTTACCCATCTATCTTCTGTGCATTTTAAGTCTTTTAACAAAAATTTGTACCATTCATAAAAAGTGCCAGCTATCTGAAAACATATTTTAATCTCGGAGTACAGGGTTGATATATATTCCTAGGCAATCATGACTAAGATGCTGCAGCCACATTTATTTCATGGTTCACATAAGGCTCCTTGCCCAGTGCAGTCTCCATGCATCTTCTCACTAGTCAAGTCAACATCAGTGTCTTTTTAAAAACACAGTAAATCTCTTTGATTGGGACTTGAGGCTGCAATCATTCAATTTGTGTTCAGCTAAATTGTCTTATCTCCTTGTGTGCCAGGCTGTCCCTGGCATGTCCGGAACTGCATCCCTGGATGCCAGCGCATGAAAGCAGCAAATGGGAGCATTCAAGCAGGACAGACGGGCTTTCTCTGGCTCTCTCACTACTGGGATCCCAGTGATGACAGACAGGAAACTGTCACGTGATCAGTACTCCAAAAATAAGAAGGCTGCTCCTCCCATAAACAGACAGACAGCAGCCTGAGCACAGATCTATTAATTTCAAAGAAGAGACAGCTGCACATATGTTGCCTATGAGTGATCTTAGGCAGAGTCTCCCAAATGCCAGAAAAAATATTTCTGTTGGGAACTTTTTTTAAGAATAGCATTTCCCCTGAAGTTTTAATGCTCTTTTCTTTTTTATTCATTCATTCCATCACCATCACATTCATTGAACAACTACTATGTGGAGTATCCGCATTTTGGATATTATTCATCTGTAAAAAAAAAAAAAATGAAGTACTGATACATCTTACAAGGTGGATGAATCTTGAAAATACTATGCTAAGTGAAGGAAGTCAGACACAAAAGGCCACGTATTGTATGATTCCATTTGTACAAAATGTCCAGAATAGGCAAATCATCCATAGAGACAGAAAGTAGATTCTTGGTTGCCAGGAGCTGGAAGGAGGGGAAAAGGGAGAGTGACTGCCAAGGGGTACAGGGTTTCTTTCGGTGGTGATGAAAGCATTGTAGAATTAGACAGTGGTGACGATTGCACAACCTTGTGAATGTAATAAAAGCCACAGAATTGTATACTTAAAATGGTGCCTTTTATGGTATGCAAAAGACATCTCAATTTAAAGAGAGAGAAAGAGATGAGTGAGCTGCAACAAGTCAAGATGCCAGTGAGGATTCGGCTTCCTCCTCCCCTTGTAAGCCATGGCCCAAGATAAGCTTCACTGAACGGCCCCTTTACCAACTCCTGTTGCTTTAGCTGCTCACATTAGGGAGCGGAAGTCACTCTGAGGGGAACCTCTCATCCCTAATGCAGAGATGCTGTGAGGGAGCCCTTGGCAGAGTTCCAAAGCAGGTGACATTGATCCCTCTGGTTCTCAGCATCCTTGCTCTGAGCCTGCCCTAGACCACACGTAAGAAGACCTTGGTCCCAGTCTCAGCTCAGCCACTGACTTGCTTCTTGCCTTCAGACAAGTCAGTGTTCTTTCAAATAGGCTATATTCTTCAGACTTTTTGCCTTAAATAAATGAATGGGGAAGAAATGGATTATCTTTTTCCTTTTTTTTTTCTACTTTAATATAGTGGCAGCTGCCTACTTAACCCTGGGTAATACTAAAAATCAAGAAAACAGCCGCTGGATGTGAATGTAAAACCCCTTAGCACTCAGCCTGCCAGTTCTAAGGTGGGCAGCTGCAGACCTGAAATCTCCTTCCAAGGAAATGCACTTCCATCAGGGGCACCCCGGGAAGCTGAGAAATTCACACTGTCCCAAGAGGGCCGGCCGGGTGCTTCCTTACATTAAGTCATAGATCTTCTGAGCTGGAAGGGTCTTCCAGATCATTTAGTTTAGGCCCCTTGTTTCATAAATGAGAAAGCTGAGCCCTGGGCACTGAAATTCTTTATCCCCAAGTCACAAACTAATAGAGGCACAACCCTATTCCCTCCTGCTTCTAGCCCACGGCTCTTTTAAACCCAGCACACTGCTTCTCTAGAGTCCTGTCTCATTCGTAGAAATCCTGTGCCCAAAATGGCCAAAATACATTTGTCCCAAGACCTTTGTCAAGCCTGAACTCTCTGAACCCGCTGTAGTGCAGACATGAAATTTCGCTCATTCAGAGTTTGTTTGCAGGTTCAAGCAGAGCAGGACCCTAATTATAGGAAAGTTAAGAAAAAGCAAGAAATATCATTTAAGGGAAAATAAATGCTACCTCTAAAATCCTTATCTTAATTATGAGAACATTAACCCATAAAATCATTCCTCACCATCACAGCATCTGTTCCATGGGTTAAGGTGATGGTTTTTCTTTTTTCTTTAAGATTATGACTATTATCTTGATTGAAAGTAAGGAAAAACCCAACTCGAACTAAAATATATATATGTATATTTATTAGCACACGGAGGTAGACTAGGCAAGGCTTGATCAGGGCTTCAAAACTGTCACCAAAGACTCGGTGTTTCTCTATCTCCTGACTGCTCTTTCCTCCATGGAGGCTCCATGCTCATGGAGACCCACGCCATTCCAGATTTATATGCTCTTACCTTCAAGAGCGGTGGAGAAGAGTAAGCATGCACTTCCTTGAGAGATCCAACAAGAGTCTGAGAATGGAGTCTCACTGCTTGACTTGCCTACCAGAGTTTTTTGGTTTTTTACTCCTTCCATAGAAATATTGTAGAGTTTTCATTCTCTTTGTGATACTACAGACTAATTACCAAAGGGCTATTAAACACGGAAGAGAATTCTGTTACTATTTGGCTTATATTTACTAATAAAGATAATCGCAGCATCAGAGCCCACCTTCTGAAGAGTGGCTTCCTCACTCAGCTTGGACACCAAAATCCATTAAAAAAAAAAAAAAAAAAAAAGACTTACAGGAATCCTCTACCAGATCCTCTCAAAAAAAAAAAAAATTTTTTTTTTTTTTGACTAAGATTATTCTCTGGAGGTTGATAGTACTAATTATAATACACAGTTTGAGGCCTTAAAATTGATCTAGTACGAAAGCAGACTAAAGCCTCCTGCTATCAAAGCCAGAAAGTATGCCTCATCACCCCCCATAAGAGGAAATTGCTGAAAAACATGTTATTTTTATAGAGTAATTTGGCTGAGCCAATACGTTCATGTTAGCTAGGGCCGGGCCAGCCCCAGATAAAACGCAAAGTAAGAAAAGTTGGCTCTTCATTATTAACAACTCCCCTCACCCCAATCTCCTTTCTGAGCAAAACTTTTCTCACTTTTCAGTAGCCTTGACCATTTCAACATGCCCACTAGTACCCTCATGCTGCTTCCAAGATGCCCAGAATTCCCCTCTTTGAAGCCTGGGTCTCCCCTCTCCTGGAAACACTACCTCATCAAAAAACATTAGTAGAACACTTATGCTGTGAAAGCATTTATGGTGTGAGTTGAACATGTTACTTTCTGGCTACCCTATATCACTTTCCTTGGGAATCGGCCTCTTCCCTATTCCATGCAATTCCTGTGGGGCTGTCAATCAAGAATAACCATATCCACACTGATGACATGGCACCCCCCTTGCCTGCAACTCCACTAGCTTCATACCTTGGTTTCCTCTAAAAACTTTGTCCCAGATCATTTTGGAAGTATCTTGCTTTCCCTAGCAGACAGCAGACTTTCAACTTTTGTTCTTCCCCTTCTGGATATTAACACAGGCTTTCTCTGAACAGGTCCCTGATGCACTCAAACCTCAGTCTCATTATGGTTATCACACATCCTGAATCACTACCAACTCCACCTCATTCTATTTACCTCCTAGGATATCTGGTCCCAGTCCTTGTAACACAAAGATAGTTGTATAGGATTTCTCTATACAACTATCATCATCAAAACCACCATTAACATCATCACAGCTACCATTTATTTCTTGAGCATTTATTATATACCACTGTGTTAAACAATTTACATGTGTTTTGTCCCAACTTGCTCCAAATAACATAGGTACAGTCTTTCCAACTCACTGAAAAGAATGCCAACTGAAGGTTCACATCTATTTAAACAAAACTAATTCCTAAATCGATAACCCAGCTGTCTTCCTCACTCTCCAAACTCTGTCTGTCCTTGCCTTCATACCTATTGTTGTATATTTCATCGACATTCCGGGCTAAATTTCAAGAGACCAAGAACATGTTACCCAGACTTTTGATCTGAATTCATTATCTCCCACTGTGGATTTCCCCATATGACTTATTGCTATTGAGAATAGGATTAGCACCACATTGGGCCAATATAAAGACCTCAAGCATAAACTTCAGCTAGTGATGAAGGATGAACAAAGGGAAGAAACCTAAAGTCAGAGAGGAATTTCCGATAATCACTTTATAAATAATAGATAATATTTACTGAATGCTTACTACATACAAGGCATTCACTCTTCCGTATTCTGTACACATATTATCTCATTTAATCCTCATACTACCAATGAGTTGGGTGCTATTATTCTTCTCATTTTGTACTGAAGAATCCAAGGCACAGAGATGTTAAGCAACCTGCCCAAAGTCACATAGCTAGTCTAGTTGCAGAATGCTTGCTATTAACAATAATGTAGTACCACTCAATGGTGTCATAAGTTAGAATATGACCCTCTTGATATGTTCATCTACATAAATGTCAGTGGAGGTTGGCCTAAAGGTAGAGCAACAGTCAGTTGTGTCCACCTGTTTTATTTTATTTTTCTATTGCTGTATAATAAATTACCACAAGAATTAGAGCTTAAGACAACATATACTTAATATCTCACAGTTTCCACAAGTAAGGAGTTTGAGCACAGCAGAGCTGGATCCTTTGCTGCAGTCAAGCTGTTGTCCAGGACTTGGGTCTCTTCCGAGATTCAGGATTTTTTACCAAGCTCATGTAGTTATTGGAAGAATTTGCTTCCTTACAGCTATAGATGCATTATGGCTTGCTTCTTTTCCAAGACCAGCAGGAGAATCTCTATGACCTCAGGGAGGGCCCCAGTCATTTTAATTAAAGGGTTCACTTAAGTCAGGCCCACCCAGTATTATCTCCCTTTTGACTAACTAGAAGTCAACTGAATAGGGACATTCTCCTTTGCCATATTATATAACAATCACAAGAGCGATATTCCATTACTATTGCCATAGTCTATTGGTCAGAAACTTCCTACAGGCCTTACTCACTCCCAGTCAAGGGAAGGAAATTATACAAAAACATGGGTCATTGGAGATCATCTTAGAATTCTTACCATGCTTACCATGCCATCCACACCAGGTCTTGGGTTGATCGAACAGTTAGATTTGCTGGCCACAAATTGGACCATTCTCCAATGACCCAATTCTAGAAGTCTGAACCTGATACCTAGTGTCCTGCCAAAAATAAGTATTTTATTTTTATGACCAAAGAGCCAGAGCCATAGTAACAGAGAGTGGTACTAGTGCCACTATCTATTGCACCAAAATAGAAGCACGACTACCCTACCTGACAATGGCCCTACAGTGATTCAATGCTCAATGTATAACACCATGTGTGGCCTCTGCATCAAGAGATTGAGGATCATCTGGACAATAAAACCAAAATCAAAGCCAGGAAGACATCAATCCAAAGGGAAGCAGCAGAGGGCAGAATCCAGGTAAAAGCATCATGACAGAACCCAGGATGCTGCATTGACAGGCCACAGTCACTGATTCTTGCTCCCATCCAAGTTATCCTCTCTCTTCCTCTGGGTTGCTAACCTGGTTCCTAAGTACCACAGTAGCTGACACCATGTGTACAATTAATAACTGCAACAAAGATAAGATTTAATAAATGAATGATAGAAGTAATGAGTGGTAGGAATTCAGATAGAGAAGAGCTCACTTTTTCCCAGGTAGTTCAGGAAATACTGCAGAGAAAAGACAAGAATGCAGTGCAGTGGACAGTTGAGGTGGAGTTGAATGTCAATGGCAGCAAGGGTACATTTAAAGCAATACAATATACACTCACAAAGGCACACAATTAAGACAGCAAAGGGCCAGTCGAAAACACCTTTTCCAGACCCTTATCCAATCAAACTGGATCTCCTACCTCCCATTCCTTGGGGCTCTAATCCCTTTCCTCCTCTGATCTGATAAACTAATTCTTGTTAAGGTGCAAATGAATTAATGAGTAGCATATTTACATTTTAATAGGGATCTTCTGGACATAGAGCCTTAAATCAAATAATGGCTACAAATACTGGTCATTTCTGGTACTATGATAAACTGGTAGGGGAGAAGTTATAAGGCAGGTAAGTTTTGATTTTCCATCAAATCACTCTTTTGCATGTAGAGCTGGTGCTCTTCTCAGAGTTTTGAGTTAAAAAACAAAACAAAACAAAACTCACTTTGTCTAGTGAGTCGCATTTCTCGGAGTACTTATATTCGCATACCAGACACCCAAAACATAGCTGTGTAAATAAAGTTTACTCAAATCTCTGGCTTTTTCCTAAATACGCCACAGGCAAAATGATAACTTTATACCAGCCAGAACTGACCTTTGTGCCAGGGACCTGTGATACCTACTGGAAAAAATAAAGAAGTCCCTTAAATATTTTAAAATGCTATAAATATAACATGTTACTTTGAGATTTCTTTATTCTAAATTATCTCAAGTTTGAGAAATCTTGTGGAGCAATGATTAGCTATTAAACATAAATTACCAAAAAAATCTTAGTTATAAAAAATATATACATATAAATATAAACAAGTCTTTTACTGTATAGTTTTCTTTTTTTGGTTTTCTTTTTTTTCTTTTTCTTTCTTTTTTTTCTTTTTTTTTTGAGATAGTAGTAGTAACTGCAGCAGCATTGTTCTAGAAAAAATGTTCTACCCAGAAGTAAAATGGGAAACAACTATGATTGTATTTGCAATTTTCTTACTCTATAGCTCACATTCATTTCTTTTAAACACAAGTATTTGCCATCAAATCATAGTTAAATATTGTGATATCACTGATACTAAACTAAATACATTAATGACCTACAAAATACATCATGACTATCAGAGTCCCTGATGGAAGAACCCATGGATTAATTTTTGAGACAAGAAGAAAAGGTTCGTTTGGATGTTACTTCAACTTCTTTAGTGACATAATTAAGTTCTTTAACATTTCTGGACTTGACTATTTCCCTTAGCAAAATGTAGGTGATGCCTGATCAACAATAAAGTAGTGTCATGTCATAAGAGTTTGTCAAATGGTCTTTTTTGAATATCCAGCTAAATACAAAGTTTAAAGTATTAATTATTTTGTATTATTTCACTCATTACAATTCAGCTTTAAAACATAAGGGACTATATACATGGTTACTTTTGTAGGCATTCTATAAAGACTTCAAAACCAAAATATAATCAAGTATGTAATTAACATTTACCACATCCATATGATAAAAAAAAAACAATTGGCTTCCTCCAGTGTCCTTTATTGGGACATTGATTAAAGGCAAGCCCAAAATGGCTGTTGTTAGCTAAAGAGTAATACCTGATATTATACCAAGTATCTCTGGTTCTCAACAGGGCAATTTCAGAGAATTTTTGTTTTAATTCCCAGAAGATCTGTTGTAAGCTTCTAACTTTCTCTGGAGTTTAACATATGTACAATTTCAGACCAAACACATTTCTTTTAAAAACCCACATATCAAAATTGTGCACTGCATCTTAATGCCGTCTGTGCCCCAGTATGTAATTTGTTTGGGGTTTTTCTGTTGCTTTTTTGTTGTTGTTGCCTTACTTTGAATAAGTAAATTAACCAATGAGTGCCTGAGGACATGCAGCACATGTTCAGGGTTTGTGACACAGGAGGGCATAAAAGCAAGGATGGTAATATCTGCTAATAGAACTTCCCATCCCACGAGGGGGTTTTCATTTCTTTTGTTTGCACAATTGAAATAGGCAAAGCTACCCCTTTAAATGACACGAACCTTTTGTCCCTATGAGATTTCGGTTATCAGGCCACAGTCTGTCAGTTTGAAACCATTTCCTTCCCAATTAGCTTGCAGTTGGGTGGTGCGTCGTGCTGTTTTGCGGTTTCTCTACCTTCATTTGACCTTCAGCATCATCTGCAGTGCTCTCTGTTTAGCACCAAAAATCACAATCAATGCAGAGAGGCACCTGGTATGTTCGCTCAAAAATTTTGTGCTTGAAACCTTATAGCTTGAGAGAATTTGAGGACTGTGGTTTGTCTGTGTTGAAGATTTCCTCTGTGACCAGGATACCTTCTCTTCCTCTGGCTGCAGGGAGTAAAAACCTAAGAAATGCTCCCATACTTATAAGGCATTAGCAGCAGTGCAAAGGAAAACACCTTTATCAGCAGATTCTATCTCTCCAACCCTTATCTTGTTTTAACTGATTTGGGTTGTCTATTTCCCCTGAAGACAAATCTTTCTAGCTATTTCTATCTCCCTTTCTTCCTGTTCCAAAGTGATTGCCTGCAGACATTCTTTCTCACACTCTCCTCTCTCTTTACCACTGCCACCCAATTGCAAAATACAACTGGACAGCATAGAATAACAATCTAAGTGGGAAAAAATCAACAAGTCCAGTGCAGACACCCAGTCTGTCCAAAAAGATCCCAGAGCAAATGCAAAATAAATACCAGTTCACCCAGCATCTCAGCAGTTTGAGGTAGAATCCTCCCTGGTGAGTGAACTGTAGTATCTGATAACAGTCAAGGGCATAATTAGGAAAACCTTTAAATCAAAATGTAAAAGAGAGACTTGTTCCCATGAATACATCAGGGTATCATTAAAGTGCTAGAGGGGATGTAGGAAATATTACAGGATCACATTAAAAACTTTTAAATTAGAATCTTTATCTTAAAGCTTTAAAATCTTTCTTAACTTCTAAATGAAACAGAAATTTGTTTAGAAGAAATTTCTTGAAATTTCGAAAAGACATAAAACCTTAAATATAATTTGTTTCAGCCTAGTTGTTTTGTACATGAGGAAACTGAGGCCTAAAAAAGTAAAGGCACTCATCCAGATAAATGAAATGACCCAGCAGCAGAGCCACAAAGCTAAGTGGGAAGGCCAGCTCGGTTAACTCCTAGCTTTTTTTTTTTTTTTCATACAGTTCTGTGGGAATCAGAAAAGGTTTGAGAAGTTAACAATGACAGAAAAGAAAGGTCTAAGTCTTCAAAATCGTTTATTCTGCATTTTATTTGACATCTACTTCTTTTAACATTTAAATCATCAACCTTTTCCTGGGTGAAAACTCTGTAAAGGAAGAGAAATTGCAAGCTGGACCAAGAAGTGTGTCTGACAAAGAAGCAAAGCTAAGAAATGTCACAAGGGTTAAAGCTAAACATCCAGGCAACACAAAGAAACCCTAAGTGAGCTTATTGTACTAGGAGCATTAGCCTGAAAATCAGTACTGCCCCCGAGCACTCCCATCTGTCAATCAGAAAACATTAGGGCGGGTACTTAGAGAGCTAAAATCATGAGTTTCTCCATAAAATCTAAGGAATATCAGCTGTAATTTGTGCTAAAGAGAGATCATTCACTCCATTTTCCACCTAGACACCCACCAGAATGGCTAAATTTTAAGATAGGCAACACCAAACGCTAGCAAGTATATGGAGCAACCAGAGCGACCATGCATTATTGGTGGGATTATAAAATGGGGTGACCATTTTGAAAGGAGTCTGACAGATTTTTACAAAACTAAAGATACATCTATCCTATGCCCCAGCAATGTTTTTTGCAGGCACTTACCCAAGAGCAAAAAAAAGATATACTCACAAAAAGACTTATATAAGAGTATTCATAAAAACTTTATTCATGAAATCCAAAAACTGGGAAAAGTCCATCAGGGGGAAATGGATAAACAAACTACAGCATATTCATACAATGAAATATCACTCAAGAATAAAGAGGAACAAACTACTGATACAACAATATGGATGACTCTCAAAAATATGCTAAATGGAAGAAGTTTCTAACAAGAAGAGTACATCGGTGGAAAATTGGAACAGGGTTTTCTCTGTCCAAGGGAGAGGGGAGGCAGGAATGACTGGGAAGAACATATTCAGGTGATGGGAACATTCTGAGGTGATGATAATCTTTTATACTTTGAGGCAGATTTGGGTTATACAGAGATATGCATCTATCAAAACTCAGCAAATGTACACGTAAATCTTATATCAAAAGAACTATAAACAAATATTGAACTTTAGTTAAATATGTGCATTATAAAGTATTTAGGCAAAGAATACTGATGTCTGCAATTTACTTTGAAATGCATCCAAAAAAGATAGACTCATAGACGATATAGATATAGATAGATAGATGATAGATAGATAGATAGATAGATAGATAGATAGATAGATAGATAGATATGATAAAATAAATACAGTAAAATATTAATGGAAGAATCTAAGTATACAAATGTTCACTATAAAATTCTTTAACTTTGCTGTATATATGAAAAGTTTTATAATAAAATGTGGGGGACAAATTTTTTGAGATTGAAGACTGCTCAATCTGTATTAGCAAATCGTTCTTTGGTTTCTCTATCTCTGTCTCCTCTCTCTCTCTCTCTCTCTCTCTCTCTCTCTCTCTCTCACACACACACACACACACACACACACACACACACACACACACACTACCATGTTCTCTAGGAGTTTCCAATCCTAAATGTGAAGCTCATTAATTTGAATATGAACATATCATGAACACATCAGTAAGAATTTTCTCTAAGGGTCCTTTCAGCATGCATAGGAAGATACAGGGTTGGCCCATGGCAAGCTGGTGCAGTTCGACCATTTTGGGCTTAGATCCTGGATCTACTACTTAAAAGAAATTGTCTACACTCTCTAAGCCTTACTCTTCCCATCTATAAAATGGCTCACCATCATCTACCTCTGCAAGTTGGTATGAAGATTAGAGATGACTGTGGTGACCTTGTCACAAGCCAATCCCTGACTCCTACAAAGTGCTCAGTATATGGGCTCATCGGGTTGGACATTCAACAAGCAGCACGCCACGTTGCTTGAGAACAGGTTAACTTCCACACACTAGGCAGTTGTTCATTTATGGAAAACTATGCTTGAGAACTGCGCTATTTGGAAACACACTGTTTTCACATCCTAACTTCCTTCAAAGTTTTTCAAATACAACAATCTGGAGGCGGTACGAGACTCAGATAAGAAGGAATGTCTGTGTGCTTTGTACATAGCACAGCACTACATACATCAAAGCAGACAAAATAATACCATCGCTCCGAGGGCTGTCAGGGCCCTAGCACTCCTTGTTCATTTTCTGTAACTTTTCTCATGTTAAATGCACACACAGTACATGTACACCATTGTCTTTGCACTACTGGAAGGATGTCTTGAAGGGCATCCATTTGGTCTCTTAGTTTCTCGTGAGGATCTCCTACCTCTCACCCCTTTGCGGAGTGTAACTACTTCATCAGCATTTCCTTGGCCTGCACAGGGCCCTGACATGCTGAACAATAAGCTCTCTGTTTCTCACAACTGTGCTCATGCCAAAAAAAAAAAAAAAGCTCTTTGTGCCATGCCAAGATTAAAACCTTTCCCTTGTTTTATGTAAATGCCTGTGTTTCAACATTATGAATTCTTAGAGGAAGCCATAACTAAGTCCTAAGTGGTATATACTTATCATATATATCATATTTTTGTGGAAAGTATATTGAAAAAAATGTTGTTCCTGGAGACTCTGTTCCCATCCTCCTACCTGTAAAGCCAGAGTACCCCCAGGTAAGAAGGCATGTGATACTGGTAATTGCAGACAAAGCCACCAACATGCTCTGATTAACACTCCTTGCCTATTGAGAACATTCCCTTAGAGGTTTCATATATAGTGTGCATTGTTTTGAGACCACTACCTCTAATTGAAGGATTTTGATTGATTATGGGTTCAGAGGACAGCCTATATTAAGGAAGTCTGAGAATTGAGAACCAGGGTGGCTCGGTGGTACCCATCCAAATAGGATAACTTGTAAGCTGAATATAAAACTGCATGTTACATGAGAGTATAGGCTGGCCTTCTCTAGAAAAGACTCTACACTTTCTTTTCCCTATACAAGGCTGGGCCCGATTGAGCCTCTCTGCTGGGGAACTGGGCCCTAAGCAGACATCATGTCCATTCGCCTTGGCACCACCTTCCCCAGAACACTTCGAGACACAGAGAGCCCTCGATAAAGGTGGGTTGGACTAAATGGTAAGGCTGCCAGATAGAAGCAGGGCAGTGCAGTGTTTATATGCCCAGGGCCTAGAGCTTCTTTAATTCAAATTCTGGCTCTGCTACTTACTAACTATGCAAACTTGGACAAGCTATTTAACCTCTGTGCTCCTGTTCTTTTTCATTTGTAAATAGAAATAAAAATAGAACACCAATCTCAGGGGGATGTGAGGATTGAATAAGTTAACACATGGAGAAACACATAGAACAGTGTTTAACTTAGAGTAAGTGCTATATTGATGTTATCTACTATTTTTATTTTATCAGAGCAAGTCAACAAGAATCCAATTTATATGAGAACTCTCTAGACCTTCTTGGGAAAAAATAAGACTAATAATTGGGCACCTGACCACTACCTCTAATAAAATTGGGCACATTGGAGGAAACACCAGAAAGACAATCTTGACATCTCCTGTTGTTCTGGTATAATTATTCATAGCACTTCCATTCACTATCAAAATTGTCACAGTTTGGACCACAGATTATATGATCACCTTACACATGATCTGCCTTCAGACCCTGGTTCAGAATGAGTGAAGAATGCAGCTGATGTATCTCCAAATGTGCCCTTTGAAGACCTGCCTTCTCTGATTATGGGGAACTCATTCTAAGTGTTTCAGTAGAGGCCACTACAAAATGCAAAGAGCAAGACCCTTCAATCGCCAAAGAGTTGTAAGTAGTTGGGGGTACTTTCCAACTCTAAGAAACCTGGAGCTAGGATGATGGCACTTAAAAGAGGACAAACCATAAAGAGGGACAATCTTGTGAGAAATGGAAGTGCAGGGAGAGCAGATGGGAGAACCCATGCTGGCAGCTGTGCTGGAGGAAGCTTACAGTTGACAATGGCTGTGATGACAGACAACAGCAGTAACCAGGCAATTGTAGGTGCTGAGAAAGACTATCAAGTGCCCCTAACTATATCCTTCAGAAAGGAAGAGGACTTGGGAAGTCGAAGACTTAGAGACCCAGGAACCATAGTGAGACAAGTGCTTGCATCTTGCATTTAGTATGTAGGTAACAAATTCTCCTGAAATCCAACTCCAATCACTCTATCCTTGACCCTTTTAGCAAACCTTACTCATCTGCCAACAAAACATCTGCTGGTTCCTAGAGGTAAGCTGCAAGTGTGTAGCCAGGAAGCGAGACAACTGGTCAGATGACTCTCCCTTGCTTGCTCATCACATATTTGAGGTGTTGACTTATCACCACAGCTCTGAGCTCATGGATCTATAAGCTGAACCTTCATGCCCGTCTCTGTCCCCTCTCGTCTGGTATTTGTTACGTAATCCTGGATATCAAGCCTTGGATTTCTCTAGACTGCAAACAAGCTGGCCTTGTGCTTTTCAGATCATCTACTCCATAGTGGCAACTCCCTAATCTAGGCAGGTTCTCTCAGAAGCAGCAACTAGCACAGCAGCTGCCACAGAGCTGGCACTCAGTACCCCTCGAATGGATGAAGGAATGTAGTTGGGGATAATGCTTGTACCTATCCCCATACAGAGGGAACTGCACCTGCGTTAATATGCTTCGCCTCTCTGTACATTTTCTCTCAGTTCTCACCAGGAATAGTAAAATATCTAATTGGGAATCTGTCTAGGAATACTGACTCAATTCCTTGTTCTCTGCCATTTGATGAAAGGGTCTACAGGAGAGAGAAGGTCTGCTTTTTCCAGAGACACATGTATTGGGCGGGTAAGTCTGCAAAATCCTGGGTTTCAGGATTTCCAGCCGTCTTGCTCACAGAGTAAAGCCATGCTCTCCAGGATCAACTATATCTGTATCACAACACTTCTTCCTCAGCAGTCAAGTGCAGGGAGGACTTCTTCAGGTCCACTCTAAAAAGTACTGTGGCCAGGAATGTATATACATATAAAAAGTTCTTTTTCTTCATCACTTCGTGGCAAAATGACCTACAATTATTCATTTTTAAGGCATGAGTTCATCTCTTCATTATATTAGTTATGCTCATTCCGAAGCCAATTGGAGGACAAAGACCAAAACTTAAGTCTCTTCACTTTCATTTCTTGATTAAATCTCTGGGCTAAGCACACATCCTCGCTGTTTATATTGTGCAAAGGACTGTGGGGCGCTTCACGTAGACACCCACTGGAAGAAGGAAGACAGGTGGTAGGTGGTGCCACTGTATTAGAGTCAATAAGAGAGAATGTGCTGTGATCAAACAGGGCTGCAAAATGCAAAAAGTAAACTACCTGGAACACATACATGCACCTCACCTGGGACACTTGACTTGAGAGTAAAATCAAGCTATTGGCTTAGAGAGGAAGAGCCGATCTTTCCAGAGGTTACATGTCTCTAAAATGTATTTGCCTTCTCTAAGGATCACTACTCCTGCAGTGGTTCCAGAACACATAGATCTTCTTTAGAGAAGTGGTTATCAAACTCTTCGATCTTGGGACCCCTTAACATTCTTAAATGTCAAAGAGAACCCCAAAGATCTTCCATGTAAGTTGCGTCTGTCTCTATTGATCGTATTAGAAATTAAAACAGAAAAATTTTAAATATTCATGTGGTAGTTTGTTTTAAAAGAATAATAAAGCCACTACATGGTAAAATAAAAGACACTTCGATAACATGAATAGTATTTTTACTTTTATTAAAAAACTGTATTTTCCAAAACAGAAAATTAGCAAGAGTAATGCTGTTTTACATTTTTGTAAATCTTTTTAATGTCTGCCTTAATAAAAGATAACTAGAGTCTCATATCTGCTTCTGCATTCACTACCTGCAATTAGTTGTTTTAATTGATGAATTTGAGAAAATCCAGCCTCACACAGATATTTGGAAAGGGAAGGGCCTTAAAGACCCCCCAGGAGGGTCTTACAGACCTCCAGAGGCTCCAAGCCACATGGGAACTAGGCACTAGCAGACTCTTGAAATCATAAAAGAGACTGACTGAGGCAGGGTTCTCCCACCAACTCTCCTTTGCTGTATTTTTTTTAATTTCCATCCCTTTCTGCTATGCTCTCTTCCTTCTCAATGTTGGTGATGAGAAAAAGTCATATCTGAAAATGTCTTCCACTTGGGAGGCCACCCCCACCCACCACTGCCAGATTACCAAGCAGAGTTTTGGTAAAACCAAACTAGCAATTTTCCTGGAATAACCCCTGCTATGAACATCCCCTGGGAACTCATGTCAACAGCTTATTCCAAATCCAACCATCCAAACATTTGGTTATGTCTTTTTCCATCAATAATGTCATTTCTTCTCCTCATCTGCTTTTCCTCTCTTAGTATCACCCAACGGTCTCCCCAGGTATGTCTATAGGACACTGGTGGTTTTATAACATATGAGAACCGGTGGGTGAGACTCATCCAAAGAGGTAAGGAAAGTTCCCCAGAAAGAGATACAGAAACCATTCTGAGAACTGTTATACAGAAACAAAAGTCAAGGATCCAAGAGGGGAGATAAAGAAGAGAGAGAGAGAGAGAGAGAGAGAGAGAGAGAGAGAGAGAGAGAGAGAGGAGTATGTGTGTGTGACTTTTTCATGTGTTCTATTATAATTCCAAGTGAATTATTTTGAAAATAATAATTTTATAAAAGGAAATATTTTGGGCCCAGAGTGAGAATAAAAATTTCACTTAAGAATTACAATATCCATGTCAGGGATCATTTCATCTTATAAATAAGCAATCTATATTGACTTCCCAGGGAAGTCTTGACAAAAGTTAGCCAACTGACAACCAAGTCATGTGAATTTTTCACCAGCATCTCCTAACAGTATGATTGGTGTCAATGTCTGTTGGAGGTTATAACAATTTTTATAGACCTGAGAATCCTTGGTTTTCCCTTCTTATTGAATATTTAGCTGAATGACTAAATGATACTTATTCCAATATCTCAAACAAGATGATTAGCCCCTGCCTTAAATTCTCAAATTTTCTGTAGTATGATTGCTGAGCTATCAGAAATGCGTGTGCATCAACTCATAGCAGTGGTTTTAATGTTTGCATGTGCCTCAGCCACTCACAATAATCAAACTTTGAAGTGTGTGTGCTCACATAGACCCCATCCACACATCTTTTCTCTCTCCAGAGAAGACAAAAAAGTAACTTTCCTCCTCCTGCACCCAATTATCTCTATCCCGCTAGTATGCCTCTCATTTGTTTCCCTTTCTTTAGAGCCCTGAAGCTTTAATCTTAGAAAGAATAGCTTAGGGACACCCTCCCCAGTCTCTGCCCTGGAAAAAAAGCCTTTAAACTCTCTGTAAATTGTGAGGAGGCTAGGCATAGGGGGTTGAGACTAATTCTCAGTCACCTTTCACCTCTCACTGCTGCCAAGCTCAAAGAAGCACTTTTTATCAGCTCTTCCCACTCCAACTTCAGAGAATATTATCAAGCCCCAAAAGAAAGCCTCGATCTCTCTCTCTCTCTTTCTCTCTCTCTCTGTCTCTCTCTCTCTCGCTCTCTCGCTCTCTCGCTCTCTCGCTGTATGTCTCTCTCTTCTTCTCTAGCTGTGTGTCATCAGGGTTAAATCCTTCTTCAACCTGGTTTGTGGGTCAGAAATGTACATTACACAGACTTGGGTGCCAGCAGAAATATACAAGCATTACAAATCTATTTTCTACTTAGATCCTACTCACATGCTGGGTGCCCCAAGTTCTTGTGCCCCTGGGAAGTCCTTGGTAGCCCACCCCATGCCCTCCAGGAGAGAACAGCCCCTCCTGCTGCCTCCACCACCCTCACATGATACCTCATTAAAAGGGCATTCAAAGAAGAACATTAGCTGACAGGGCTCTTTGAAGAATTTTTTCCATTCCCGTAAGAGTATCTTCCCAAGGGGAGATTCAGATCACTGCCTTGGTTTGTTTAGTGCTTTAACTTTAGTTTGCAGCCACTCCTTTGCAGGAAATCAATCAACAAATATTTAATCAGCATCTACTCTGTATCTATCACTTGGAGAGGCTCCGAGTGAGAAACAAGGGAAACTAACGCATAATCTTTGCCCTCAAGGAGAACGTGACCTATTTAGGAAGAAAAAGCAAACACAAAACAATTAAATGCTACACTGTGTAGATCTAAATAAGGGAGAGAGTAGTAGGAAACTATATTCTAGAAAAGATAGAATTTGTCTTAGGACTTGAAAGATGTATAGGATTTAAACAAGGAGAGGAGAGAGGTCACTAAAAGCAAGAGGAGATTGCATAATTAGGGACACTAAGGAGACTGCGCCAATTAGAAAGAAGATAACACCCTGGGAAGTCTTGGGAAATAGGGTGATTAGAGACCAGAGTGTGGAAAATCAGAGACTTTAGTAAATTTGAACACAATCTTGACATTTTTCGTACTTCATAATTTTAGATTTTCCCTTCGATTCTTTCCCTGAAAAACAGGGCATATTATCACCAGATTCTGGTGGCTGAATTCCACATGTGTGGAATTACATGAAGTATATTTTGCCTGAAAGTCAGTTTGTTAGCTATGAACATTGGCCTTTTTTCAAAAATATATTTTTTTAAAGTATCATTAAAACAGTCGAACATCAAACAGTAAAGACATTCATTCTTATGATTCTTTAGGGCAATTGTTTTCACCCTGGTTCCCCTGAACCCTAGGATGTTACAGAGAGGCCTTTGGCACAACCTTGAGAGATGAGATAGAGATAAGCCAATAAGGGCCTAGATGCCTGAGAGTGAATCTGCTCTATCCACTCATTATTGGGTTTCCACTTAGAATTTTCAAACAAATACATAATTAAATCTCTGGTGCAAAGAAATCCTTGGCCATTAGTCATTTGTGTCATCCAAGCACTAATCAACTTATTGGGGTTAAATCTTTCTTTTAAGGAGACACACAAATACACACACACACTGCTATAAGTATAATAGTACCAATGGATTCATTCTCTTATTCCTCAAGAACTTGTTGAGGGCCTGCTATGCACCTAGCATCTACTAATCAGCATCATATAAGGCGGTGCTCCTACGAGGATCTAATGCCTAATGATCTGAGGTGGAGCTGAGGTGGTGATGCTAGACTGGGGAGCAGCTGCAAATACAAACGAAGCTTTGGCTCACTTGCCTGCCACTCACCTCCTACTATACAGCCCAGTTCCTAGAAGGCCACGGACTGGTACTGGTCCATGGCCTGGAGGTTGGGGACCTTTGATATAAGGGATGAAGCCAGATTGGTGGACTTTGGCCTCGAATGCCCCGATAAGGACATGGATTTGAAGAGTCCAACTAATGACAATGACGATGACGACGCCACCAACACTGAGCACTTAATGTGTGGTAAGTACTGTACACCAAATGCAATATATCTAATTTAATTTTTGCCACCATCTTACAAGATATTATGGAACTGAGACTGACTGCGGTTTAACATATTCCGCCCACAGTTATGCAGCTAGAAAGAGGTGAAAACTAATTTTGAGGGTCATGCTCTTATCCACAAGGATTAACTAGTTTTGTAACAGACACACTACCAGAAATATTCACTTGTTCTTTAAACATTATTTACGCATGTGGATATTTTCTGAATATTTTCTTTATTAACTTTCAGACTCACAGGTTAAATAAGCACGCTTCAGCACTCAAACAGGGAAGGACACTCCCCACCATATTTCTTCTTGCCCTGCCAACCAATCTTACCCTCCTGTCAGAGTCCATAATCAGCCAAGCCTGAAACAACACATCAAAAAGGAAGGAAGGAAGGAAGGAAGGCAGGCCACAATGTGGACAAAACTTGAAGACCATTTGGAGGGAAAAGAGGAACTACCAGACTCGAACACCTATTAACTTCGCCTCATAGCTAGTGACACATACCCTGTAACATTGTTAGTCCAGAACTCAAGCTTGGAAATCACATTATTTCCTAACAGGATTTAGGTACTTGTTGTTGTCACACTGCAATAAAAGAAGGAGAAGGAGAAAGAGGAGAAGAAGGAGAAGAAACACATCTTAACTGCTCCTGGAAGAGGGGAATTTCTCACAAAATTGCCCACTTGCACCATGAGTTACCATTACTTTTACAGTCACTGGGAACAAAATCAGGCATACTTTGCAGAAGTCAGCAAAATTAACCAGGCCCTAAGCAATTCCTTATTTGTTAGTGTCAGCAATGTATTATCAACAGAGGCAGGAGGAGGAAAGATGCCATGAAGATGTTCCTTTGCTAGAGTTATTACAGCACACTATCAATTCCACCCGAGAGCTTTTAAAACATTTGCCTTTCTCCTATGGACCAGGTTGTAGTGCATCAAAACAAAACAAAAAGTACATTATTAGCATAAAGCAATATTAGCATTAATAGAAAGGGAATCGGGATGTTTGGAGGTGGGAGAAAATAGCTTACATAAGTGGCCTTCTCATTTCAGTCGACTTCACTGTAGCTGATAAACTGTGAAATTTCCATAATAATATAGAGTACGGAAAACAAACAGCAATTTTATTTGATAGGAAAATTGCATCCTGTTACTGGATATAAAATTCTACAGCATGTTCAATGGTATTTTCAAAGCACTGAAAATGTAGACATATGTTTTCATTTTTAAATGCAGTTGTAATGTAAATAATAAATCCACCACAATTTGGCTGGTCCAGAGACTTCTAGCATCATTAACTTGGAAACCCAGAGATACGAACACTCTACTTATCTTGCTAGGCCCTTAGCCAGAAGTCCCCTATAACTCTGTGAATGTTCATACATGCCCTCTGTTTCATCTGCATTTCTGTTTTGAGTAAGGGTCTTCTGGGGTTCCCTATCGCTATTTTAGCCACTCATTGCTCTTTGATGCCCTTCTTTCTCCTTTGCCTGTACCCCTTTCATTTCTTCCTACTTCTCTGCTCACTCATTACAAAACAAATCAAGCCTATCTTCCTTCAGTTTCCCAATACTGTCTATTCTGGTAAATTGATTGAAAAATGGCCACACTTCTCCCTCCCCTGTATCCATTCCTTTTGAAATGTGACTTTGCAGCCCCACTCATCAAGAGGGCTAGCTTGGGCCAATAGCATGCCATGGAAGTAACAGAAAACTAGACCAAGAGTAATCCTCATGAGGCCTTGTGGGTTTCCACTTTCTTTAAAGGTCTGTCACTATTGTGGGAATAAGCTCATGATAGCTTTCTAGAAGGTGAGAGATCATGTGGAGGAGAGCTAAGGTGCTCCGCCTGACAGTTGTCAACCCCCCAGAAGACCCACCTAGTCAACCCAGAGTTTGCAGCAGACACATGAAGAAAACCAAAATGGAGACAGCCTAAATTTCCAATCTCCAGAACCATATGTTAAGTAGATGGTTGTTGTTTTAAGCCACTGTTTTAGGGTGCTTTAGTACACAGAAACAGCAAGTTGATACATTTCTATTGTCTTGTTTTCCTCTTATTTCTCTGCATTACTCACACCTGACAGAACACTTTTCTTCCAGGAATACCAGCACACCTTGGAAAATGACACCCATCAATTAAACAAATCATATTTACCGCTTACTCCCACATATGAATGTGCAGGTAGATGGTTAGTCACCAAGGGAAAGGGATGTAAATGCTATTCCCAAGTTCTACCACCACCAACCCCATGGGCTTTATTAGATTTCCTTTTCTGCCTCAATATCCTCCAACATGGGAATGGACATTATATGTACTGACTATGGAGAAATTACTAAAAAAAAAATTTTTTTTTCAAAATTCTTCATAGATTACATGACATTCATTAAGTTTCCTAATTTTAAAGCTGAAAAATTCTTACTCTCTTTCAAATTCATCCAGCAATGTAAAGTACCTCTGTGAGGCAAATAGAATCGATTCCATTGATTCCTATGTAACTGATTAATTTCAGCCCTGACAAATACCTGCAGAAGCTGAATCATAGCTATTGTGAGACAGGTGCTCTCAGGCAGTGCTTATGCCATTAACAACATTTATCCAAACTATAATATGTATAAAACCTTACTTTCCATTTCTCCCCTAAAATATCCCAGAATTTCATCTTCAAGCATGTGGTTTAATTGTTTGTGACTCTAAATAAAATTTGTGTATTACATTCACATCTTTATCATTGACAAATGCCATTGACCTAGCACAGCACTGGGCATATAGGAAGAATTGAATCGTTTTGTCTTGCATTGAATTTAACTTGGACATTGATTAATATAACATATATGGAAAGAATATATCAACATCTTATGGACTTTGCATACATTAACTGTACCCATTTTTCAGTTTCAGGATAGTCAAAAAAAGATTGAGAAAACAATTTTATTTCTTGTAAAACATATTCTTAAAACTGCCATCAGGAAATAATAGTTAGCATTAAGCTTAACACCAACAAAAACTCAAAAATACTGATTTAAACAAGATAGAGATTTATTTCTTTCTCAAGTAAAAATTCAGGTGTAGAGGCATGCCAGGACTATAAAATGACTTGTTCCCTGAAGTCCTTAGGCTCATAGCTCTGCCACTTCCTAGACAGAGCTCCAGTCTTATGGTACAAGATGGTAGTTAGAATTCCAGCTATCACATCCACATTTTAGGCAGCAGATGAAGTAAAGGCTAAAGAAAAAAGGCAAAGGGCGCATGTCAGAAAGTTACCTGGAAGAGCTGTTTAAATCTCACTGTTCAGAGTTTAGTCACATGACCATATTGAATCACAAAGGCGTCTGACAAAGTCTTTTTAAAAACTTGGTCATGGGCCCAGTTATAATCAGGAGTTTAAGAGAGAAGAACAAATGTCAGACTAGGTAACTAGAAGCCTCTGCAGAATACACTCTATGTTAAGGACATTGCCTTTATATTTTCTTAGAGTACAAAATTACCCATAATTTGCCAGTTTTCCATTTTGTCCTTCTTCTGTATAATAGTTTCCTAATGGAAAACTCTAATTATAACATCCCAGTAGTGGCAAGAGATTCTTCTCTTCAGGAGTGGTTTGATTTGGTCTCCACTGATGCCACCAAAACCCACTTTCTGTCCATGTCTCAGCTGGGCTCTGCATTCCTCTACTCATTGGCCTCTTTCTTATTCTACCTGTGATGACGAGGTGGCAACCGTAGTACCAGTGCACATACTTCCAGGTTCAAGTCCCTAGGGAAAGAACTACAGTGTCATCGTAGGTGGCTCTGTTTGGGTCACTGGGCCAATAAATGAACCAACCACTGCAATCGTAAAAAAAAATAGCATGCTGATTGGCTGCAGCCTAGTTGGCACCCACCCCTGGTATTAAGGAAGGATTTGATGCCTTTTAAACTATGTGGACTGAGAGTGGGTGGTTTCCCAAAGGAAATTTGGGATATCATTTTACCTTAAAAATAGTAAATGGATACTGAGCAGACAAAAAATTTCTGCTATGGAGACACATTTCACACACAATGTGGGATTCAGTTGTTTTTTTTCCCATGACTCAGGATATAACCACTTTTCAAGACATTCCCAGGACCACAAGGCTAAGAATAAAACTAACTTCACAGGCTAGATATGATAATTAAATGATATAACATACTTGAAAACACAGAGTATGACAGAAATAAAACTTAAGATAGCATTCCATGAGGGTTTCTATTATCTATTCTCCAGATTAGGCCACTAAAAACTTGTCATCATCATTAATTGTTCCTGACATTTAGTAGTGTCCTGTTAGGAAACTGGCGAGACCCTAAGCCAGGTCTTTATGCTGTTCCTGGTATTCTATTCTCATTTGGTCATCTGAAGTCTGTTTCACCTGTTGAGTCTTTTTTGTATCCTACTCTGTTACATCTCTTTTATGAAAACGTTTATACTAATACTAGAGAATTATTAACTCCTCTGTCTTCAGTGGCCTGAAGTTCCTATTTCATGTACAGTCTTCATTTCATGAATTTCGAAGTATATTTGCTATCATCCAACACAGAGTCTCTGTAAAAATGCCAGCTGTAACAGTTATCTGGAATAGCTTCTCTCTGTAATTCCTACACATATTTCCTTTTTCTGTCTCATCCCCCAAGGAACTCTGGAAGAAGTTTGCAGGCCCTGGGTTTTGGGCAGAAAGTAAGTTTTCAGGTTCAGGCCAACTTAACTGTTCCCACCAGGAACTTCCCCATATTTCCTTAGCAGCAGCAAATCAGCACTTTAAGGTTTAGCCTTTTATGTACTATTTGTGGATTCAACAGCTATTTGTAAATGGTGAATAATAGTAATTATCATCTATTGAACATCTATCATATCCCAAACACTCCTTGCATATTGTTTATTTTCTCTCAGACCCAGCATGTTTACAATTAAAATTTCTATATCACAAACAAGGAAACTGAGCTCACAGACATTCAAGTTTCGCCAAACATCCCATGAGGGTGTACAATGAAAATGATCTGAAACCATAGTTGTCTGATTCCAAAGTCTCTGCTCAGATATGTTGCCGCTAAAAAGATATTTCTTGAAAATTCCAGTTAGGTGAAAAGCAATTTACTTTTGCATTTGATAAATTATTTCAAATAGAATTGTAGCTATATGAGATGATGTTTCATCAGGGCACTGTCTCATTACAAATCAGCATTACCCATGGAGTCAACGAGTATTTCCCAAAGATACTCACCCTTCGCCAAAAAGAGTAAGGAAAGGATTGGACAGCCTCTGTGTTTGGGAGCAGCTGGGCTCCAGGACATCATGAATGGAAGATTATGCAAAGCACATGAAGGAAAGAGATACAGATATATAGATTGCTTCCATATTAGACCCTGTAAAAGTCATTCTCAAATGTTAGTTCCTGCACATCCCAGTCATGTGGAAGCTGGTTACAGTGCTGATTCCTGGACTCCACTCCTGGTGATTCTGTTGCAGGTGGCCCAGTGACCACATTTGGAGAATCAATGTCCAGGATCTCAAAGTCCAGTTTAGAATCAGGAGTGGCCGAATGAGAAATTGATTCTCCTCTTGAGCACACCTTAGATTTGAATCATTTATTGGAGAGGATGATTCTGTAAAAAATTGTATGACCTGCAGTGTTTCTAGAAAGGGTTTTGAGAAAGAAGAACATTTTTTTCTTGGAAAAGATTAGATTCAACCATTTCGATCAAAATCAATTTACAATTTTGTATATTAATTTATTAATTTATTACTGAGGGAAAGGTCAAAGTTTAAAAGAAGCCTGCTGTGGATGACCTTATAAAAAGAACCTTTTGTAAAGCAAATAATGGCCTCTGATTGGTCTACTTTGAACTTTCGGTATTTATTTAAATCGGATGTTGTCATAGCAGGACACACCTGATATCAGGTTTGTCTAAATACTTAGAAAATGAAATTGTCCAGTCACCAAAGTCCCGCCGTCATTTCTCAAACATGTATAGGTTGGCTTTCAGAAGCCACTCATAGTGATGTACGAAGACAAAACCAACAAACAAACAAACAACAAAAAACATTCTTCGTGAGTGCATTTTCACAAGGTCTTGTCTAATTTTCTTTTTCTAATAGATAAAGCCAATAAAAATGTTTGGGTCCGTCATTGCCTTATAGTTTGAAATTCCTCGCCTACTGAAATCCTAGACAAAATGCTTTCTTTAGTTTTGTATTAAATTATCCCATTTGGTTGGCTGCCTTAATCAACTTAACTGCTATTTACCAGACCACCGTTTCACTAGAGCTGGGCCCTAGCTCTATTTTTTTTTTCCTACACGCTCAGACTGTCTCCCATCTCACTATTAGCAGCGCCCTTGTCCAAAACCTCAGGTTCACCATGCTTTGCGGCTTTATTAGGTTTACCTTGAAAAAAAAAATCAGTAATTTCCAATTTTTATTTCCTATTTTGGGGAGAGATGATTTGGGGGAGAGTTGGCGAGGTGACCGAACAAAACCAGTTGAACAGTTAATGCTTTAACCTTGCGTATAATTTATACAATAAACAAAGTCACATGCTCCCCTAATAATTTAGATGTAAGCAAATGTTGATTTATTCAGGAAGGCTACTGCCAGAAGCACAGCCTGCAGCACTAAAATTTGAATTAAACTAGGACAGAAGCAGGCTACTCTATAATAACATTTGTATAATTTTATTTTTGCCCTTGGCTCAGTTCATTTCCTCATACAGTAGATGCATGAAATTGGTTCTTCAGCCACCTTTAGCTGATGTTCATTGATATCCGGGCAGGCAGGGAAGTCAGAGAACGCACCTTTCTAAGCTTTGTGTTTTCAATCATAAGGCCTGAAATTCCTAGGTCATTTGTGACAATGATTATCTTTCTCTGAATTGTGTTTTTGACAAATATCTCAGAATAGCTTCATTTAACCTCGAGATACGCTTTTTCCCTCTCACTGTGAGGGGGCTCTTGGAACTGAGACTGTTAAATAGATGCAAATGTTGTGCTGTTTTTATTCCTTTATTCAAGCCCCGGGGCATGAAATTTGAGTTCTCTTACTCTGCTTTCAGCAGTGAAATAAGGGCCTTAGGAAATTCTTTAAATGACGGTGAAAAATAAACATTAACGAAGCAGTGAGGGACCAAACCCTCTTTCACTATTAACCTTTGACTTAAATAAAAATTAGGAACTACATTTTACAACTGATCTTTTTCGTTAGGGACTGAGGCTCCTTTGGAGGGATCAGGTTTAAGTCAGTAAATAATTTGCGAGAGCTTCTGAAAAGTCGGCGAAGATTTTCACCCAAACAGAGCGAAACTTGTTTTTCTCACAGTATTTCCCTGCAATCAACATCCACAAACATGTGCAGTGTACAAAAGGAAGCATTCTCAAAACCCACAATCAGAATTTTTATTCAATCTCCTCCATACTTTCATTTCAGGCAAAGTAACAGCTCTTTGGGAGGTCAAAAGGTCTGAAATAAAGAATTTCTTCCCTTAGGTCAGGAAATCAAATATGCTAAAAATTCTCCTTTGCCTTTTGTTTAGAGGGAGTTAAGAAGAGAAGGAAAATATCCTGAAAATTAGAAAGGAAAGAATTGTTATTTGCACCTTATGTGAAATACACATTTATCTCTCACTTCTTCCAGCTCAGAAGGTAACCAGCAGCCTAGTGTTTTAAAGGCAAATATTGTTCTGTCCTATTCTTGGTAACAAAATCTGCTCCCAGGCCTTCTCCATCCCTGTCTGATTGTGCCCTGGGGCTGTTGCAAGCAGCCAAAGGGAGCCTTTCAGAAAATCCAGGCCATGTTTTGACTTCATTATAAATTCCAAATAGAACAAGTTTTTGCCTGGCTTAGGCTTGGTTATGAAAGTTTCCCACAGCTCTTGAAAATATACAGAATAATAAATGGCTGGGAAGAGAAATAGAATGCAATAGTAATTCCATCAAAGGTTTCTAGTCACATCATAAACCACAATTGCAGAGCCTGAGGAGCTTATGTCACTAGGACCCAGAGATAAAATGTTTTGCCTTGGGCCCTGAGGTCACGCGCTGGGGCAGGAGCTTTGAGGTTGTCCTTTGTTCTCAGGCTGGCAGAGAGAAGGGCACTTGATCCTCTGACTAGGAAGAGAAAGAGCGCCTCTCTCCCCTACCCTGTAGCCTCCTAGCCTTCCCTGAGGACTGCCACCCTGAGGCTCAATGGGCATTGTGAAACCTCATCTCAAGGGCTGGCTGTGAAGCTTCAAATGTTTGGGGGCATTTCCAGAATAAAAGCAAAAATTGATGAGTTTCAGTGGGATAAGCTATGAGGCGCAAAGGAAAAACCCCTAAGGCAGTGGGTGTGAGGAGGAAACTTTTTATTGTCTTGCTGCGGATTTCTTCTTTCATTTTTCTTTTCTTTTCCTATTGCTAGTCTCTTTATTAAGTCAAGATGTTATATGAACACCCAGTTAAATATTGCATGCAAATTTCTTCAGGGAACCCCTTCCTCTTCAGTTTACAGATGAGACTCCAGTTTGACCAAATATTCCTGTTCCCCTCCTCCCATCTCCCCCATTCCGAGTTCTCCCTTCTCTCATTCTTTTTGGGGGGAAAACAATGCTTTAATGACAAATTCTAGAAAGCCACATCTTAGGAGACCTCCAGATATTGATCCTACCAGCTTCCACAGCCTGCTCTTCTTTTCCCACACATTTTTTTTTGAGAAAACATGTATGAAATACTTTAAATAACTCCATCAATGGGAGATTTACATGAACTCTTTCCCCAAAAAAGGCTATTAACATATTTGTCCCTCCCTAGAAACAGATTTCATTGACTCCTTACTTTTTAAAAGCCAATAACTGTTAGCCTAACAATTCCTGATCCATCATTCTGACATCAGATTGGTGGGCTGTGGTTTTATGACATCAAAGCCATTAATTATGGCTTTTTCATATGTGGTTTTCAAAGCAGTCATTGCCATTATCCATACATTATACTCTAGCCTCTTAGAACCACTGAAGTAATGAGAGAGGCATGCTGTAGTTAGTGATTAAATACTGGACACAAAATTATCCCAAAACACATTTTTAAAAAAGTCTTTGGATGTGACTAAAATTTATTAATGAGCTTTGGCTAAGAAGAACACAATTGTATCTCTAGCTTTGTTTCCCACATTTAGTTAAACTTGTAAACCTATCCTCTAGATGGCTTCCATTGATAACTATAGTCAATAGTCGCGTTAGATGGAATCTATAAGAAAATATTAATTCCTTTTCTATTTATATACCATCTAATAGGGAATATACACCTTCAATAAATAAGGATTTAGTAAATATTTCTAACTTCACTTGATGGGATTTACAATATGAAGAGAAACTGATTGGAAAATCTACCATTTGCCGGGGGCAGTCTGCAGGCCGGTGGGCCTGGGTTCATACGTCTACATTAAGACAATGGAGGAAAAGCAGCCAGGAACAAGGGTGAAAAGAAGTTCATTTACTGTCTCAAGGAAATAAAGACTTCAGACTTTTAAAATGAAAATATACCTTTGGCATCAGATACTAATCACAAGGTAATTATTTTTAAAGAGGTTCCTGAGTAAGACGCATGCACCTAGGACACCCTTCGGCTAATATATGCACCTAGAGACTAATTCTGCCCTTGGTCGTATGTGAGTAAGTCGTCCTTGGAGTGAATAAAAGCTGCTTTCCATGTTACTCTACCCTCCTGTTAAAAAAAAAAAAAAAAATGCCACTTCAGAAGGTATGGATAAAAATGCATCAGATTAAAAAACACTCCTCAAGGGCAATTTGGATGAAAAGTTAAGCTGGGCAACATCAAACTAGGCCCCTTCCTGTAAAATACATCAAATTCAAAGAAGTACTTTTTAAGTTACTAATCTTTCTAATGAATCTCAGACTCCATCAGCCAAACTACTTTTTTGGTAAGAACAGATTTTATCTATGTAAAAGAGAGCAAGGACTGATTTAACAGAAAGCACCCCAAATATTAATCCCGTGGTAAAATATTTTTTTGATTCTTTGTCCAAAGAAAACGTCTTTGTTGAAGGAATTTTGATCTAATAGAACTCCCACTCTGGAGAGGGTGGTCTCTGTTGACCCAGGTAACTTGCTATCTTGGGTCTTACCCCTGAGCAGCCCAGGCAGTGGACACTCCGAGAGCTCCTGCCCTCTAGCACATCTCCTGTATAGTCAATGGAATGAATTGCAACACCAGGTCATCTCCCCAAGACCTCTCCATGACTAAACCTTCAACAGTGTAAAATAGCAGATGCTGTGCCAGATGTCATAGGGAATTTTTTTCAAGTATAAAGATAATTCCTGACCTCATTAGGCCATATTTTAGACCTATATATGTCCATATATTATACCAAGCCCATAAGCCATGCAATGTTCTATAACTCTCTTTGGAGTTGTACTGTAATCAGTATTTTACTTTCATTCATTCATTCATTCATTCATTCACTCATTCATTTATCCAATCGATACCTATTGAAGTTCTGCAATGTGCCAGGCACCACTGGAAAATTAATGGTGAAATAGATAGATAACATCCCTCTCTCAAAGAGTTTATTTTCTACCAGACAAAGGCATCAACAAACCAGCAAACAAATGAAGGCAATAGTTTCGGACAGTGACTAGCGAAAAAACAATAAAAGAACATGATGATATAGAGTGAGCTAACACTCATGGGAAGGCCTCACTAGGGAGGTGAAGATGTTAAGCTGAAACCTGAATGCCAAGAAAGAACCAGTTGTTGGGAATCTAGGACGATGAATTCTGCCTGTTTCTTAGTCATGACATTTACTCATGTTATTGTTTAGAGTGTATATCCTCAAAACCATTGTCTCAGAAAACTCACATGATTCCCAGCAGAAGTCTTAAAATCCAGGCAAAGGGAGAACACTTACCTTTTACTTACCAGCAGGACAACCCCAGGCATTATTTCTCAGCTGAGGGCACATTTAATTACCAAATGTTCTGCAAATGTCTTCCAAATTGTATAGATAAAGCCATCTAAATTGCTGACTTTCAAGAGCATACACTTCTTTTATCATAGAAATGCCCATGTTCCCTGATGAATTTACATCTTCGAGGATTTAACTTGTTTTAATTTACAATTATTTTCTTCTGTTCTTCTAAACAAACAAGTACTTGCAAAGTAGGCTTGCTTTATGTCATTAGATAACTAAGTTCATTGCTACATGAGCAATTTTACGGCTGAGAAAAAAATTCGGCAGTGCTGCTATTTCACTGTTCAGGCAGCATACTCGCCACACCAGCCAGATTTAGAAATGATTACTTTGGTTTGTAGCTTACAAGCAAAGACTTCATATCACATGTTAATTTTTAAAATGTTTTCTTAAGCCCCTTTTACCCTCTAAGGCTAACCCAAAGGCCAGGTAAAATATGAATTATTATAATATGGTTTGTTTAAAGGCATAAAAGTTTACCACTCCTTTTTCCCCATGTCACATCTGGACACCTCCATTATGGTTACTTAGGTGTCTGATGGTTTGTCAGAAAGCTAGTCATAACTTAGGCGGAAAACTGGACTCCATTAAAAAAACATTAAAAGCTGAGAGGGAGGCAAGTTGATGGGGCATGGCTCCCAGCAATAAGGAAGCAAGAGTGCATGCTGCAGCTTAGAAATAGAAAGTGATGTCCTCATAAAAACATGGCTCTAGGCTGGTGTGCCACTAGAAATTCTTCTGTCAGTTTAGAATATTTAGCTCTAAGGGATTTCGACTTTCAAATGTATCTTTGGATGCAAAATAGGTTGTACAGGAGGCGATGGCATTGAAGAAAGGAAAGAAGCATTTGCTCCCAATTATGATCAGTTTACGCTAAACTGAAGATTTTTTTTTTTTTCTGATAGAATATCTGATCAGAAACTGTGCAAGTGGGTTAGATGAGCTACCTCTCTGACATCAAGCGATCCGCTGGCCTTTGTTACTAGAAAATGTTGCTGATAACCGATAGAGCTAAACAATATTAAAAGCTTCAGCACTACTGGTTATCAAGGGAAACTTTCAGCCTAATTGGAAAACTCAAAGCTTCAGGCAACTAAAATTTTTGGTTTGGGGCTCTTTTAGGGCATTCCGATGCTGTATTGCCAATCAATAACGTGATGCTATGCACAACACCATCACAAGTCTTAACTCCCCTGAGTTTTGTATTTGACTTGTTAAACTGTAAAAACAGTTAGAGAAACAAACAGGAAAGAAATATCTTGGTCCCTAGCTGACAAAATATAAAACAATCAAATAAACAAACTCCAATGCTCAAAGAAAACTGAAAAGGGCAAAATGGGAAATACATACAGATGTATTTTCACATACAAAACATGAGCATCTTAGATGACTTTCCTCGGTAGGATCTGTCCTTCTGGGTCATCTCTCCAGGCAGATTGAATTATGTATTAAGACTGAGTTATGACAATGTAGATTCCTCCCTAAAAGTTATAGACATGAGACTTTTTTCTACAACAGGTTGTGGTATTTTTCAGCCCATCCTAGCTATAAGCAGTGGGTTAGGGATGCCACAATTACAGTATCTCAAGGAAGTTCAGTACAGTCAGTGCCTTAGAGCGACTGTCATCGGCACCTGGGATGCTTCACGATTTCCTTCACCAATCTCCTTGCACAAAATCAACAAGCAGAATCTTCACACTCTGGCAATTTTGATATTTATGGAATTGTATGTTCCAGAGAACTTCTGCTGAAATCATCAGAGAGTTTTGGGATTGAAACAAGACCAGAACAAGGTCTTCAATGGGTTTTAATTTTCCTTTTCCCCCAAAGATTCACCAAGCTGCCTTCATCAGTTTGAAAACGAACATAAGAGACATTAACAGTTGAGTGAGAGGTAAGGAGCTGAAAAAGTTGGAGTACAGATCAAATCCAGCATCTGCTCATGCCCTTTGGTATGAAACATTGACTTCTGGAACCAAAAGAACCTATGTGTCTTGGGTAAGAGAGAAACAGACCTCAATTTAAACCTTGAGACAAATATTAACTCACATTTTAATATTTCCGAAATCTGAACACATCTTACAAAAGCCGTCAGCCAGCAGTAGTTAGCCATTGTAACCTTGCTTGTATACAGCATAAGACTTGTGGAATAGCTCAGAAGGGAATCCTAGAGATAATAGTGGAACAATCTTTTAAGAAACGCTCCATCACCAATGCTGTTGACAGCATAGAGGATGAGCCCATGAGTGAACCATGAACATCGCTGACTCCGAGTTGGAAAATAATTGCTAAGAGTCACACTCTGAATGTGAAGTAGGATAAATACCTCAACCAATTTATTTCATTTATATTTTTATGTTTACATATGCACCAGAGACATGTAAGAGAAATCAATGACAAAATAAGTTCAAGGACCTTTCTAATAAGTATATAACAAAAATTCTAAAGCATAAAAAAAAATCATTGTGCAACAGTTGTGAGACTAAATCTTGCTTTCTTAGTGGTACGTAAAATCATGGTGGGTATTACAAAGATGATGTATAAAATGCACTGGAATACAAAATTTGTGTGACCTAATGTAGTTTACTTAATAGCTCTGAACTTCGGATTTCTCTTTTGAAAATGGAGAGTCAGAACCCTCACATCCTAGAGATGTGGCACATGGTCTATTCCCGGTCAATGGCAGTAAATATCATTCTCTACTTATTCATCTACTTCAAACAGGCCACAATACAAATAACACAAACAAACTCATTTACTTATTTCAGTGTGATTTTTCTTTGTTCCTTTAACTTGCTAACTCTGCATCAGGTGGAATAAAAAACACCAATAAGGCCTTGACGACGAGTGTAATATTTGGCGATCTTCTGTGAAGCAGATGAAAGGAAATGATTATTTGAATTCAATGTTCTAATGATAGAATGATTGTGGTATTAAATCCAATTTTTAAAATGCCACTTCAGAAGAATAGAAAAGAACACATCAACCTCAAAGTGGGTGGAGGGGATTGTTATTTATTTATTTAGTTAATCGATCAACTGTAATTGAAAAAAATATTTATTTTATTTTTTCAATTAAATTTGCTGGAGTAACCTTGGTTAATAATACTATAGAAATTTCAGGTATATAACTTTATAATACAACATCTGTATGCTCCATTGTGTGCTCGCCACCCAAAGTCTAGTCTCCTTCTATAACATATATTTGACCACCTTTACCCTCTTTGTTCTCCCCCAAACTCCCTAGCCCTGTGGTAACCACCATTCTGTTGACTGTATCTGTGAGTGTGTTAGTTTGGTTTGGTTTTGTAACTCCTCTCCCCGCCAAAAATTGATAATCAGAGAATGAGCCAACTAAAATGCTGAAATGTTTTTAAGTTAAAGATTGAGAAATAGTTTTCTCTGGCTCTAAAAGTCTCTCTTTTAGAAAAAGGAATGAGCAAATGAGAAATCTCCAACCTAAACTAAAAATTTTCAAACTAGTTTTTATTTTCACTTGATTTTTCCTCTTTGAAAATTCATTTTTAAATGGCTGTTTCTTTGTCAGTGGATAAACAAAGAACCTATGGCTTCCAGCGCTGTTTTTTTTCTTTCCTTATTAGTATTTTCCTGCACGAAGCCTCACCAAGATGCTGTGGCTATCTTCATTTTTGTTTGGTTCGGATAACTACGGTAGAGTCATAATACAGAAAACAGCCAATTTACGCCCTAACAAATGTGCAACACTGCGCTTCTAAACAGCTAGATGGCTTTTCAGAGAGAGAAAAAAATCAAAATAGAGACTATCCAGACAAGTTAGCAATAGTTAATGTATTCTTCGATGTATGGCATTTACTACTAAATTATAATCTCATAATTTCAGGTCAATGTACAGCTCGAACAAAGAAAATCTGTTTCTAATACTCAGGGGAAAAATATAATATAAAATATAACACCAAGAGAAAATAATTATACCCAATAGATACTCATGGAAGAGTGAATTGAATAAGGAAGCAACGGGACATCAGTATATTCAGCCAAAACCTACGATCTTTTCTTTCCCTGGGATCATGATGCCCTTATCCTGAGAGTAAGAGGGGTTTGGAACAGGCAACATCCTAAGACTATAATTTAAGTCTTATGTTATACACCTCACAGCCTCTCACAGTATTTCTAGTTATTTGTGGACTGACTATAAGAATAAATCAATGGAAGAATGAATGAATAAGATGAGATGCATAGTAATATTCTCAAAGCCCCAGAAGCCCAGGACAGGAGCTGGTTTAGAGAAGGCTGTTCGGGATCAGCTGTTCGGGATCATTGCTAGTCCCAGGAGCAGGGACATCTGAATGATTTTAGGGTGTAGGAGCAGGGTCACGCTCATGACCGCAATAGATTATATACTAGACCTGAGTGGTTCAAGATCTCCAGATGTTCTCAGGCCCCAAGAACTCCATGGAAGTCCTGAATATTTTATATATATTCGAAACAGACTGAAAGATGGAAAGAAACCTTGAGGCTGATTTAGGGCCGAGCTGTTCTGCTGGACTAGGAAGTAGTGACAGGCATTTCTGGAAAGAATGACATTTGTAAAGGCTCAGAATGAAATGCAGAGGTTGGTTTTTCAGCTCACTTTGAGGACTTAAAGAGTGAGTAAAGTCTGGATGCAGTGGATGGGGATAGGCAGTTAGGAAGATAAGGAAAAAGAAAGCCAGAGAGTGATAAAGACACTTCCACTTCCACTTGAAAGGCAATTAGGAGCAACCGTCACATTTCTGATAAGGGAAATGAAAGGATAGGAAGGAATAAAGGAAGGGAGGAAAAGAGGGATGGAGGGAGAGTTCCCCAGAGAATGAAGAAGCAATCTATGATAACTTTTGCTACCCAAGAAGAAGCACCCTGAATTCCCTTCACGCCTTCCTCAAATCTCAACAGCCCAAGTTGTATGTGTCGCATAGGGGCAAATCACTTAGAAAAATTGAAAAGGAATACATTAGGTTTCAAAGCCCAATCATCTAAAAGACTATTATTTTAAAAATTATAGAAATATACATAAACCTAGTCACCGAACAGTAACTTGAGTTGTTAAAACAGTAGTAGAAACTAGAACAGCAAAGATTCTCTGGGCTTTTTCCTACAAAGCATTCTAGGTGCTGTCAGGGGAGGCAATGTACCAGAGCCTTATAAATGACTCCTTCTTAATACAACTTGTGTGGGTGTCGGCTAATGCGGAGGAGAGAATTCATTCCGTCTTATATAACATGTGGACATTTGAGTGTAGGAGCTGCAGTGGGCAGCTAGATCACCACAAGAACTGGGTTTGATATTATAATTGAGGGTGACTTCCAAGAAAAAGGTCTGTAATGGTGAACTTGAGGCAAAAACTAGGAATAAGAAGAAAATGGTTAATAGCAAGCTGAAGGACAAAGAGAGGCCCAACCCTCAGAATCAGCTGGAGGCTAGTTAAGACACCGTGGAGAGGTGCTCAAGGTCTTTGTGCCTCTGAGCACAAAACCAGAAGCTGAAAGAGGGAGGTAAACTGGGACTGTTGAACAGAAAAGTGTGTAGATTTATGAAAGCAGCTTTTAAAAACTGCACTTTATCAGAAACTAATAAAATAGAAGAATCCTCTCCCTCCTCCCCACTATTCCTTTACCATCGCTAATCAAAAGAACTGACAAATGATATAAAGATCTTGACGGTTTAAAGGAGGACAGAAAAAGACAGACAGGGAGGGTTTGGTGAAGGGGAGAAGAGAATTCTACATTTGAAGACAGAATCCTACAGGTGAGACTAGGGGCAAGAGTTTCCAATTACAGGGAAAGGTGAAAATGGCAGAGAAGATATGAAATATCATATTTGTGTTTGTTCTGTACTGAAAATGAGGATCTTCCTACCTCAAGGACAATTTTCACAGAAAACAAAATGAATTGTGAGGGAGGATGGGGCTCTCTACACGTCCACCAAGCAGCCCAAATGGGGCTGTTCCACCTGCCTCTGAGAGTGCCGACCGGATGCCAGCCCCCACACCTCCGCTATGAACAGGCCCAGTCATGACCCCCATGGGTCCTTCACTCCAGAATAAAGTGTTCACCATTGGGACTAAAGACCCAATTAAGCATGAACACACACCCAGGAAGGTGTCTACTCTTTTGTGAGAAGCTACTACAGTTCTTCCTCTGATTTTTTTTTCTTCCCTGCTCACTCCATCCATGATTTTCTGAGAAATCTGAAAAACTTGATCTTCTCTGACCTTCTTACCACCCTAGGAGGCCTCAGACTGCCTCTCAAGTAAACTCTGAACTAGAACGCTGGAGCTACTACACATCAGCGCTCCACCCGCTTCCACAAATCTTCAGTGTAAGCATTCTCTCTAACCCAAGCTCACGCCATGCTTGGATGACACGGTCCATTTCTCATCTGCTCTGCCCTTCTGCTCCTCTCGACCTGTCCAAATACCACATGTCTTTTAAGATTCACCTTTTTTTCCCTGCTTTATTGAAATGTATTTTACATACTATATAATGAGTTCATGCATTTAAAATGTACAATTCAGGGGCATTTAGTATATTTATAATGTTGTGTAACCATCACCACCGTCTAATTCTAGAATATTTTCATCACTCCGAAAAGGAGTCTCAAATCCATTAGCATTCATTTCTCTTCCCCCCACCGCCCACCCCATCCTCTGGCAACCACGAATTTCCTTTCAGTCTAGACATCTGGATTGTTTCCACTTTTGGGCTATTATGAATAATGTTGCAATGAATATTTGTGTACAAGTTTTGTGTGTATGTATGTTTCCATTTCTCTTGGAGTAGAACAGCTGGGTCATATGGTAACTCTATGTTTAATATTTTAAAGAACTACCAGGCTGTTTTCCAAAGTGGCAGCATCATTTTACACTTCCACAAGCAATGTCTGAGAATTCCAATTTTTCCATATTGTTGACAACACATGTTATTATCTAAGATTCTCTTTTAACAAGAAACATATATATAACCAATTTATTGATCTTTTGCTATGTGTCAACATCTGTTCTTGACGCTCTATATATGTTATCTTGTTTAGTCTTTACAACACCCTGAAAATCAAATATTGTTTTCTTCTTTTTGCATATGAGGTAATCAAGGATTATATTTTAGCGACTGAACAAAAATACTGGTGGTAGAGCGGGAACACATCTCCATCCGTCTGCCTCCAAAGTCCACTTTCAAATAATACCCTAAGAAATCTCCCAAGATGTCTTTCCAGGCCAACCCCTGCCTCTAGTGTTGTTTCATTTTCTGAAAAGATATAGCTATTTAGTAATGGTTTGCATACCACCTGGTATTGTTCTCTGGTTATTTCCTGTATAAAACATTATTTTCCCAACTAGACAATAAACACTGTTGGCTTGAATTCGTCTTCTCCCATTTTGTACTGGGGAAATAAAATGTTTAATAAACACTTAATGAGCTGACAATATTTTTTGAGGCTTTGACATGTTTGCTTTCTTTTTTCTGAGATGTGGGGAATAAGCTGAGGACACACGATTTCCCTTTCAGTTTGTTTCCATGATGTTTGAGTGAAGCAAGAAGGAATAGACCATGACAATGCTTAACTCAAACTCAGATAACCCTTATAAAACTCTAAAAATTTGTGTTTCAGAGAGTGTTACTCATTTTTTTTTAAAGCAAGATTTTATAATAGAAAGGCTTGGCTTTTCCTTTGCAGCCCAAGATATACACACACACACACACACACAAACACACACACACACACAAACACACACACACACACACACCATGCATACACGTATGTACCTATGTGCATAGCAGGAGTATTTTTTTGCACGTGTATTATATACCAGGAACTTTACATAGGTTTTCTCTTATCCATCGAACACCACCACAACATAGTTATTAATTAGCCCAATTTTATACATAAGCAGCTGATGCTCACAAATTCATTTGACCAACGCTCAAGCTGGTAAATGACAGAACTAGCCCTTAAGCCGATGTCCTTTTCACTGCACCACTCTGCCTCTCTCAGATGTCCAAGAAGGAGCCATGTAGGTTGGCCACAGAATTCTATTTGTTTGTCCTCTTATCTTCTTTCAGCACTTGGCCTGTGGCCACAACCTGCACCACACAGTGCAGCTCAGTGTAATCTAGTCCTGCACTCCTATTGCTACATCCTCTACACCCAAACATCCTGATCAAACCCCAGATGATGACATAAAAGCATTCTGGAGTAAGAAGCAGGTGCAGTTTGGATTCATGCACCGGGGCCTTCCGATTTTGAAATGATGTGGTAAGACTGGATGGTTTTCAAATAAACTCTGAAAAACATACTCGGCCTCAATGGATGCTAAAGTGTTACCCAATAAACCCTGGGGGGTGGGAATAATAGTTTCCACAAGTTAAAATGGGATCAACTTGATCATATTCTCATTAGTTATATCTCCTAGACAAATGTGAATGAGCATCATTGAAAAAAACTTCAACCAAATCTGGATAGCTTGGTTTTAATCCAGTTTGACATTAGTCCCTTAATCTCCTTGGGTCTCCATTTCTTCCATTAAAAAAAATATTTGAATGAATTACATGATCCCTAAATCTCCCTTTAAATATGAAATTATATGAATCTTTAGTAATGAGAAAGGGGACTCTCTGGGAGGAAGACGATTGAGAACAAGGTAATGTACCTGGAGTCTACAGATGTACTTCAAGGAGACAAGATCACCTCTGTGGGTAATGTGGAAAAAAATCAGAGTTCATATTGAAATAGAGAGGATTTATGGTTTCCTTGGACTCTCAATAGAATCAGTAACCTCCCAGATTTGCCAACTACTAGCTCTAGATTGGAACTGAAACATGGTTGTGGAGAATTGTTTCCATAGAGGACTGAATTCAGATCAAGGGCAATCTCAGGGCCCTCTCCTTACTCCTCACAAAGTATAACACAAAATATTTAGACAAAGAACACAGACTAAAGCAAGCTCTCTAAAGGCAGCCAGTGAGGTAAACCAGTATTTCTCACTGTACAATGATGCTCACCTGCATCAAAATGGCCCTAAGTGACAGTTTCAGATGCAGATTTTCATCATCACAAGACTGACTTGCTGAGTGAGCCTTTCAGGACTAGAGTCCTGGAAATCTACAGGGGATTTTTACCTACATTTGAGATACCTTCCACATTCCTTTGTGCATCGTCCTAAAGAAAGTCTAGATTTGTCTTTATATTGTCTCAGATCTGTTGATCTCTATAGATAAATGATAGATTAGATCTGAGAGTCAATTAAACATACAAATTCAGAGGAAGTACAGAAATAAGAGTATTGGTTTCTCCTAGAGTTGCCTCTAATTTGAGAACGGCTTAACTCAAATGAAGGTTTAAATGGGATCGGACTTCAGGAATGCTGTTTCGTTGTGGAGGCGCAACATTCTGTTATCTTGTTATCAAAGGAGAAGATACCTCTGCAGGAAAACTATGGATGCGTACATTACATGTGTACTGGTCCTTACGCCACCACTCAACATGAGGGCTAAAGGAAGAACTGTCTTTTAAAAACAGAAAATGCAAAATGAAAGGTAATAAGTATTTTTTAAACAGTATCATATAGGTACAATAGGCTTTCCTTTTAAGCAAATGGACTCTAAATTTGAGGGCATCTTAGATGTGTGTGTGCGTTTAGCATTTCCCTGATGTTTTAATTGTGGTAAAATATACATACAACAGTATTTATAATTTTAACCATTTCTGAGTGTACAGTTCAGTGGCATTAAGTACATTCACATCATTATGCAACCATCACCACCATCCTTCTCTGGAACTCTTTCATCTTCCCGACCTGAAATTCCATACTCCTTAAATACTAACTCCGCATTTCCTCCTCCTCCCAGCCCCTGGCAAGCACCATGTAACTTTCTGTTGCTATGCATTTGACAACTCTAGGTACATCATACAAGTGGAATCATACAACATTTATCCTCTTGCTTCTGGTTTCTCTCATTTAGCATAATACCGTCAAGGTTCATCCATGTTTAGCATGTATCCGAATTTCATTCTTTTTCAAGGCTGAATAATATTCCATTGTGTGTATACACCACATTTTGTGTATCTGTTTATCCAATAGTGGACATGTGAGTGTTTCTATCTTTGGGCTATTGTGGTAAATGCTGCTATAAACTTTGGTATACGAATACCTAATTGAGTTTCTGCTCTCTTTTCTTTTGGAGGAAGAATCTTAGATTTTAGGGTAAGTTGTCCAGGACCTTGGAAACCTATGACAAAAAAAACACATTAATACCAAACTCATAAAATCACCAGATCCCAAGGGCACTTATTCCTCCCCTGTTAACAATCTTGGTCATTTCATTCTTTCAGTTATTTTCCTAATGTGTCCTTTCCTTTATATTCATTCACTCATCATTCATCTTTTTCCTTCATGAACAACTGTTTATTGGGCACCGACTGTGTGCCAAGCATTATGTTAGGCCCTGAAGACACTTGTGAGAAAAAGCAGATATGGTTTCTACTTTATGGAAACAGATGGTAATCAAATAACAAACAAATGCATAATTGCAAACTTATTAGTACTCTAAAGTAAAAGTCCAGAGAACTATGAGTACTTATAATACAGAGCACTGAACTGGTCTTGAGGGGAAATAAGATTCCCTGAGGAAGTGGTGTTTGAGCTGAAGGAGGAGCAAGAGTTACTAAGATAGAAGAGAGGAAGAGCATTCCATGTACAGGAGTTACCTCCAATGCAAAGGTCCTGAGGCAGTGAGCTGAGTGGGAGGGGCTAAAGGAGACTCTGAGTATTAGGGGCAACCCAGAGTGGGGAGAGAGAAGTCTCTCGTGGATCCAGAGAAGATGGGCCAGATCAAGCAGGCCTTGAGAAATTTTGGTCTTTATTCCAAGAGCAGGGACAAAACATTGAAGAGATTTGTTTCTTTATTGAAAGCCTTCTGAGGCCCAGGCCCTTTCTACCAACAAGAAATAGAGGAGAATCTCTATTGCAGCATGTATCTTTCCTGAGCGTGAAGGGGAGAAGCAATCTCTCTGCAGTGGTTGGGGACAGTGGTTGACTGGCTTATTTTCAATATTAGGAGTCATACTGTTTTGAAGCTTCTCTTGTTATTGTCCAGACAGCTAACTGCTATAGCTGTGAATGTGGAGTTTAGAATTCCACATCAGCCAGGCCTTTTGTTGACTACCAAGGACATGTGGAATTAAGCAAGCCAAGGGTAATCAATTCTGCTTTAGGCTATTAGACCACCCGTGGGGCTTGGGAGAGAGATTTCCTCTTTATATAAAATGGTACAATTGGCTTTGTGTGCGAGGGGCTCTCCTCTCCCTCATCCTGATGTATTTATTACATTGTGGCCTCTGCCAGAGGCAAGGTACCTGACTACCCAGAATAGGGTCCAATTCAGTTTGGGAAATCTTAGATTCATTAAAAAATAATGGAATTTGTTTTCATTTGCAGGAACCATTTCCTTTTCCTTCTTCAAAAGGAAATGTGCATTTCTCTACCCTAATTCACATGAAATTGCACATAGAGACATAGTACAGGCAAAGAAAAGAAAACTGGGAGAATCTGACAACTTTAAAATGTTAGACCTCTGCAAGATTTTTCTGTGATTTGTTGCATGAGGTATAACTGGGCACGGGTGCGAGGCCTTCATCTTATAAAAAGTTCCATTTTTAACTGGAGCTGGAGTTAGATACAGTCATTACAAAGAGAAAGAGCCATGGTTTCCTTTGAATAGTAGCTGCTCTGTGTACACAGCTTGCCTGGGGAGGCAGTGTCAGCGCCCCCATCAGGTTTTCCTCATCTAATTAGGAAACATACACAGTCAAGTTTGTCCGAAATTAAGAGCCAGCTAATCAGGCTGTGAAGATGTTCCTCTAGAACTCGCTTTGGTCGGGAAATGTCTTTCCCTTTATTTATCACCACCATAGGGGAGGTGCTGAGAAGGAGAAAAAAACTGTGATGCAGGATTAAAAATAAAAGGGAATAGAGCATGAATGGGGTATCTAAAGAATAGAGACCTTATGCTCTGCCCTCTAAAGTTCATTTTCTATCCATTCAGCCTCCAGACATCCGGCATTGGGCCTTAAGAGGAAGCTAAGTTACAGGGATTATTCTCCAGCACAGTGCTGCAGGGGTATTTATCAGCATAGCAACATGAGAAAGATATTTTCTGCTACTTGCCTGCCTGCATGTCTCCTTTATTGTTTCAAAAAATGAGGGTGGGCATGGGCAATAGAAAAGCTCAACCTCACCATTAATAGTTTCTCTTCCTTTAGGGTAAAGTAACCCCTTTCCTGCTCACCCACAGGACAGAAAGGTCTTACTGAGGATTCCAAAGACAGCCGCACCTTGTTTGATGTTTCTGAGATGTGGATCTGACTAACCCACTAACGTATCAGAGCACTTAAATTCCTCCCAGGAACCAGGCTCTGTGTATAGAGAGATCATCACAGAATCTCAGGAGATCTTACAAGGGGATGATATCAAAACAACTACAAGACTCAAAGTCTTCATAGAAAGAAAGAGAAAAAAGGAGGAAGAAGTCACCTTCCTGTTTCATCATCAAAACTAGGAGCTTGATACCCTATGAATAAACTGAATATTGTGGCATAGAATGAACTATTTGAAATGTTCATTCACTATTTCAGTTTACATATGCTTCCTAGAAGAGTCTGGTTTGGTCTAAGAAACCAAAAATGGGTATAGAATAGAAAAAATTGAGCGCAAAATGACAAGTTATGACTAATACAAATGCGAGTTCTCACCTGGTGGAAAGAGCACTGGTCTTGGCGTCAGAATAAGGCTCTTCCCTTTGCTACACAAATTTAGAGGCTCACTCCTTCTCTTTCCTTATCTTCAATACAGTTAAGATAACAATACCAGTTGAGAGGACCAAATGAAGTAATGGAGGTGACAGTGTTTGGTAAATTGTACAAATATAACTTCTAATTGTCTCAGTCTGAATAAGGAAGTTAGAGAAGAATAAAAGTCATAACAAGACAAGGCAGAATAGTGGCAGAGCTACTTAAGGCTAAATTTATTGTAGATTATCATATAGACTCAAATCTGTGTCAAGATGCTTTGAAATTAAATATGTTGCCCCAAAATGGAGATTAACATTATCATCTTAATTTACTCTTTCTAGTTTTTCAGGGAATGACTACGGTAACTTGTGACTTCTAAGGGTCCAAAGAAGAAAAGAGAAAAGTAGGTTTATTCATTCTCCACCACCCAATCCCAATTCTACTCCCCATAAACCTGCAGAGAAGTGGACAGCTTGAATTGTGTCTGTCCCTTAATTATTCATTATCCATTTAATTTTTTTCTTAAGTTTCTACCATAGAATTAATTTTTTCTAGATCAAACACAAGGAAGAAACTTCTCATTCTGTTCAAGACTCTCTCTTTTACTTAGACAAGCTTCTGGGAGATCTAAGATACAACTCCAGGAGAAGAAGTTGAATAATATCAAAATCTAGAAAAGGCATATGTCTAATGTGATTATGATAGGCCGCTTTGCCATTAGCACCAATGTTCCTTACAGAGAAACCACAAGAAATAATAAAAGATGAACCATAGATGAAGGCCAGTTTTTAAGTTAAATAGATTTAAAAAACAGAGAGTGACACTTCTATAGGGAATGAAGGTAACAGGGGAAAGATGTATTTTTAAAATCCATTTGGAGGGGAATAAAAGGAGACCAACAAATCTATAACAAGTTACTATGAGCTCAAGGGAAGGGAGTATTTAGGCTGAATAGACAGATTTAAGTATCTTTTGATGGCCACAGAAATTAAGCAAGAAAACTAAGGCTGTGGCTATATGTGGTTGATCCAATCCAACCCACAGCCCAAGAGGAATTAAAAAGGAAAGAAGATAGATTTTTAGTTTCATGAATTTTAAAAGCAAAACAAGACAAGACATCCAGTTCTCTGATTCCCTTCTTAACTAGTGTTGCATCTATAACATGTAACAAATGATTCCATTTATTTAATTGTTTTACTAATCTACAAGCTGTTTTAGATTTTGCATTTTTCAGGTACAGGTCATGTCTACAGAAGGACAAATGTGTAACGCATATCTAAAATATCGTGAAACAGCCGACTGTTTTGCCTACATAATTCCAAGTGTCCAGACACACAGATGCTTTCTCAATGATATCTCTTTACTACATAAAGATGTTTTAACTTACGTATTTGTTGCAGACCAAAGGTTGAGCCCTTCTCACCTCCCAAAAAAAATTTCTTTAAGTAGGCTTTATAGAAGGAGGGAAAGCTAGAAAATTGCAGCAATTTCCAAGGATTTGACCTGACTCAGACTACTCAAGTTTTCAAAGAATCTTCAACAAATAGGGCATTTTAGTTGAATTGGGTACAGAATGGTGAAGTGGTCTGTCTGAGCTTACACTCAGATTGAGTCTTCAGTGCAATGCTGTGGTCAATACAGAGAGCTGGGTTTTCTGGCCCACTTCTTGATAAGCAGCCTCAGCCAGGTACAACTCATCGACCATGTGTTATGGATATAACACTAGTTAAGAAGATCAGAGAACTGGATGCCTTGTTTGGTTTTGGTTTTTAACATATTGTACCCACTCACCATATTTTTTTAGAGATATTTGTATAATTTTTTTTCTTTTTTGTTGTTGTGGTGGTAAAATATAGATAAGATAAAATTTACTATTTTAATCTAATGAAATGTTTATAATATTTTTAAGTATACAGTTCAGTGGCATTACATACATTCACGTTGCTGTGTAACTGTCACCACTATTTATCTCCAGATTATTTTCATCTTCCCAAA
>NW_011888836.1:1984001-1986303 GCF_000151845.1 Pteropus vampyrus
CTGTTTCTTTTTCTTTTAAGTAAATCTTACATTTTTAACCACAGGACGATTCCATTGCATAAGTTTTATAGGATTTTTTCAGGGGTGGAGTAGGGGAAGGTTTTTTAAAAATTGAAATATGACATCTATATCATTAGAGTTTTAAAGTTAGTAATATGCTTAAGGCGGATATTTTATGGTTAGCAAAGCTGAGAGGTTCTGACACCCAAAGGATGCACGAAGAGATAACTTACATAAATGTATATGGTGCCCCCGAGGGGCCTTGATTGTATTATGGGGTTTCTCATGAACGGCCTTGGTTCAGACAGAACAGTGAAGCACAGCTAAGTGTTTCTCTACGGGATGGGCTGTGCATGAGACGCATTACACTGCAAATAGAAGTACCTTTCAGTGCTATATAGTTACTATGAGGCACTAAAATATGAAACAAAACAAAATATCTAATGAAATGTTTATCATATTAAAAATGTTTCCTTAAAATAACCATTGCATAGCTTAAAAAATGGATAGTCTAGCAGATGAATGGAACAATCTGAAAATAATAAGGTCTAAAGCTTAGGAAAGAAGAATTTACATAAACTAGAGATTGTAGAAGATTGGGTAATATGATATGATTGATTGATTGGACTATTTCTTAGAAATTTGAATAAGCCTTAAAGTTCATGGCTTCTGGTTTTCAAATGTATATTTTAAAAATTTTATTTTTAAAGCACTTGCTTGTACTGATTTTATAATCTCTGAAAGGCAAAAAGCAAATAATTATTTAAAAAAACAAAACAAAAAAAGAGGTTGATGGTAGAATTCTAATTGAGTTCCATTTCTTATACAAGCAATTATACAAAATGCTTAAATGTTTTATATATGTGAGGCAGTCTTGTCAAAATCAAGGATCCTCAAAAGAGCAAAGAGTGTTTCCTAGTAAACAGTATCATAGATACATGATTTTTATAGCTAGAATTACCTTGGCAAAAATCTCATTTCTCTCATTATTTTACGTGAAAGAATAAAATGAAATTTAGTTATGTCCTTAAAAAAGATTAGCCACTTATAGTAATCAAAACAGCATGGCACTGGCATAAAAACAGACACAGAGATCAATGGAACAGAATAGAGAGCCCAGAAATAAATCCACACGTATATGGTCATTTAATCTATGACAAAGGAGGCAAGAATATACAATGGAGTAGACAGTCATTTAATAAATGGTATTGGTAAAACTAGACAGATACCTGAAAAACTGGATCATTTCTTACACCATATACAAGAATAAACTCAAAATGGATTAAAGACAAATGTAGGACCTTAAATCATAAAACTTCTAGAAGAAAACATAGGCAGTAAACTCCCTGACATCATTCTTAGTATTTTTTCTGATATATCTCCTCCAGCAAGGGAAACAAAAGAAAAAATAAACAAATGGGACTACATCAAACTAAAAAATTTTTGCACAGCAAAGGAAACCATCAAGGAAACCATCAAGGAAACGAAAAGACAATCTACTGAATGTGAAAAGATATTCTGCCAATGATACACTTTATAAGGGGTTAATATCCAAAATTTATAGAGAACTCATACAACTCAAAAAACAAACAATTCAATTAGCAAATGGTCTGAGGGCCTGAATAGGAAATTCTCCAAAGAGGACATTCAAATGACCAATAGACATATGAAAAGACATTCAATGTCACTAATTGTCAGAGAAATGCAAATTAAAACCACAATAAGATAACAGCTCACACCTGTCAGAAGGGGTACCATCAATAAATCAAAAAACAACAATGTGGAGAAAAGGGAACCCTTGTTGGTGGTATCGCTAATTGGTATAGCCGCTATGGAAAACAGTTTGGAGGTTCCTCAAAAAATTAAAAATATAAATACCTTATGACCCAGCAATTCCACCTCTGGGTATTTATCCTAAGAAAACCGAAACACTAATTAGAAAAGATATGTGCACCCCTATGTTCACTGCAGCCCTATTTGCGGTGGGCAGGATATGGGGGCGGCCTGTGCGCCCATCGGTGGACAATTGGATGGGGGAGTTGTGGTGCATGTGTGCGGTGGATATTGCTCAGCCATAGGGAGGGATGAGATCTTGCCGTTCGCAGAAGCATGGATGCAACTGGAAGGTGCTGGAGCGGTGGCGGAGAGGGGGTCGGTCGGAGTGGGACGGATGCCGTATGATTTCACTTATATGTGGAATCTAAGGGAGAAAATTAGCGAACGAACAAAACGAAAACAGACGTGTAGATGCAGGGAGCAGTCTGGTGATTGCCAAATGGGAGCAGGGATTGGAAGGCTGGGT
>NW_011888836.1:1987303-1988106 GCF_000151845.1 Pteropus vampyrus
CCTTATGACCCAGCAATTCCACCTCTGGGTATTTATCCTAAGAAAACCGAAACACTAATTAGAAAAGATATGTGCACCCCTATGTTCACTGCAGCACTATTTGCGGTGGGCAGGATATGGGGGCGGCCTATGCGCCCATCGGTGGAGAATTGGATGGGGGAGTTGTGGTGCATGTGTGCGGTGGATATTGCTCAGCCATAGGGAGGGATGAGATCTTGCCGTTCGCAGAAGCGTGGATGCAACTGGAAGGTGCTGGGGCGGTGGGGGAGAGGGGGTCGGTCGGAGTGGGACGGATGCCGTATGATTTCACTTATATGTGGAATCTAAGGAAGAAAATTAGCGAACGAACAAAACGAAAACAGACGTGTAGATGCAGGGAGCAGTCTGGTGATTGCCAAATGGGAGCAGGGATTGGAAGGCTGGGTGAAGGAGGTGGAGGGATTAAAAGGTACAAATTGGTAGTTACAAAGTAGTCATAGGAATGTGGGGTACAGCGTGGGGAATATAGTTAATAATATTGTAATAACTGTGCGGTGCTGGATGGGTACTGGGCTGGTCAGGGGGATCTCTTTGTAAAGTATATAAATACACCTGAAACTAATATAAAATAATATTGAATTGTCAACTCTAATTGAAAAATAAAAATTAAAAATATATATTAGCCACAGAAATACCAATAAACTAGGTATTTCTCATTTCATAAATACTTTTCTTCCATGCTATTAACTTAAATAGTAACACTTTGCTAGGAACCATGTCATTTACTCAACAACTACTATAAACAATAATGATAATAACTGCCA
>NW_011888836.1:1988156-1993189 GCF_000151845.1 Pteropus vampyrus
TGCTATTAACTTAAATAGTAACACTTTGCTAGGAACCATGTCATTTACTCAACAACTACTATAAACAATAATGATAATAACTGCCATCACTTATTGAGAACTCACTATATGCTAGGAACAATTCTAAATATTTTCTACATTTTATTATCCCATTTAACTTCAAAATAATGCTCCAAGATAGGAATTTCATTTATATTTTATGCCCAAAGAAACTAAGGATCAAGTCTCCCTGAAAGTTGAGATGCAGAGTTACAACCGTAACGTGATTAGAGTCATAAAACCTATTTGCATTTATTTATTCTAAATACAGAATGTGAATGTCCACCAAAGAATATTAAATGCCAGTAAAAAATATAGGTGCTTCATAACCCTTCACAACTCTTCCTTGCCCATGAACATATTTCTCTATTGAATAAGACGATCTAAAATGGTGGTCAGGGTATCTGACCACAATTTAGTTCTATTTATTACTGCATTCATCTTCTATGTTGCTTTGTAATGTGAGATTATAACTAGTGTTCACTTTGCACATCTACAGAAGAAACTTTGATAGAAGATCAAACTGATTTAAGGGCCTCAGTACCAGAACTTGGTATCTGTTTCTATTCGGAATTATGAGTAAGCTGAAATTGATGCCTGTCAACAGATCTGCGAGCATTAGAAGATCCACCCTTTCAGAAAGTGAGATATTACAGACTCTTAACATTGAGAGTGATATAGAAAACTAATATATTTCCCAGAGGCTAATTATAAACAGATGGGGGTTGAGGCCAAACCTCCAGAAATCGCAAACCTATTCTGTTTGAGCTCGTTAATGCTTCTATTCAAATCCAGAAAAATGTTCACATTCCACAGTATTATAGGGAGATTTGGGTTGGCTGATATAAAATAGGCAGTTTCCTCCAAAAAACTGACTCAGAGATAAAATAAACAACATAATTTTGCCTTCCTGTGTTTCAGGGAGTCTTGTGGTAGTTATAGGTGGATCCTGCTGGCACAATGATGGAAAGACTGTGACTTAGTGACATGCAGAAAGAAAAGTGTGGCTGCCTTGCCAGGGCTAGTGATAGCCAAGAATGTCCAGGGTGAACCCAAGCTCTGAGGTTTCTCTCTTCTTCCTGATGCAAATGCAGTAGAGTTTTTAACTTTGATCTGGTCTTTGGCTTCTTCAGTGATGGGCTCTTCAATTTCATGTTTTATCTCAACAACTAATGTCCACATCTTGTCAAATAGCCGCTAAGAATGTAACCGCAGGGCTACTCCTGGACAAAGCTGTAATGTTCCGTGAGATCCCATGACATGAGGGTACAGTGACGACAGTGTGACCAAATAAGCTGTGCCCATGTTAACGTCGGAAGGGGCTGCCACTAAAGAACATCTCATTTTCTCTTCCTCAACAGTCATAATGCTAAAGTTTTTTCCGCTAAGCTTCTGGTTTCGATTCAAAATATCCTATCATTATTTTTATGCCTTTAAAAGCTGGTGGAATGCATTTTGATCATGAGACTGGAAGATGGCAACAGAAGTCTCTGCTTTCTTTCTGGTTGTTTTCTTGCTGACAGTTTAATTGCCATTGTCTTCCATGTTGCTAATGGTTTTTAGACTGCTGATTTCACTTCAAGGATTTATTGAAAAAGGAGGTTAGAAAGATTTTTTAATACATTTTTTTCCTCAGCTTCTTCACGATTGGCAAAAAAGCAGTGTAGAAATCACAAAATGTAGAAGTTCACTTGCACAGGTATTAATTAGATAAAAAGTAATTCTGGGTAATTTTATGATTACAGGGGCTAATATAAGTCAAGTTTGTAAGTTCATATCTTGTACTTGGCAAGATAGGGACTCTGCTTTTCACATGCCATTTCATTAAAATCCTACTTTAAATTTTAAAATAAGTTGTCATCATCCTTGATCTGAAGGTTGTGATGTTTATCTCTTTGTATTGCATCATACAAAATAAGTTTTCACTCTGAATCTCCATAGTCTCAACTTAGAGTACTCTTCGAACTACAAGAAAATTAATCCTCACCATAATAAAAGGAGACTTACTTTGCAGTCTATTTGCCAATGGGATTACCATAGATTTACTGATCAACTGAATAGGTTGAGTCACTTTAAAATGTCAGTGACCCAAATCTTAAAAAGAGCATCATTTTGTCTTCAGGTCATTCTGAAGTATAAATTATCTCAAAAATGAACATTTCAGAACTTAATTTTTTTCAAATGAATATTATTCCCTTCAGTATAGTTATCTTGGAAAGCAAGATCCCAGTAATTCCACTGCTTACAATATTTTGAGAATCATCTTTAGTTCGTTTAGGAACTAATAAGAAAACTGGTCTCGGCGTTTCAAGTCATATTTTCTTTTTTGACTCTAAATAGCATAAGCCATCTTCATCATTCACTTTTTCCCAGACCTGGTATTATTTTTTTTGGAGGCGGAGTCCCCAAAAGTTGAACATCAAAGTACAAAAATTTGTTGTTATTTAAAAGAATATGCAAACAGGTGTTTAGGACCACTCCAGAGAAGGAATTCCAAAAGTGTACTTTTTAAACCATAGCAGCACAATTCAATGCTGTGCGCAGTTTCTCAGGGTGATTGCCTTCAAGAGGACACCACTCACTTTTTTTCTAGTCCAGCCTCTTGTGGCCTAGTCTTGGCCCTGTCAACAGTGGGCAAACTGCTTTAGTTTCCTCATCTATAAAATGATGGGAAGAACTAGATGCCCACAAAGGATTTTTCCAGCTCTAACATTTGCAGGACACACTGATTCGATAGTCCCAGGATTTTGATTAAAAATTACTTTAGGCCACACCTTCAACGTATTAAGTCAAAGCAATAATTGAAGATGTTTCTTTCATGGTCTCTTTTCTTCCCAGGCTAATATATTAACATTTAGTGCCATACCGAGCAAGAGCAAAGTTTTTATTCAATTGAATTTGGGGTCTTGTAGACATTCAAAAATTTTTACAGCAGAACAGAGGATGTATATATCTTGGGTATGGGGGAGAGAGAATTATAAAGAATAACATGATTTTGTTTTGTGTTGTTTAGTAGCCATCCTTTTTTTCTTCTTATAGAAGACTGATATTTTCCTATCAGATATCCTTGTCATATAAACGTGTTACGTTTTTAAAAAATTTACCAATCACGATTCTCATTATAACATTAGTCTCTTTCTTATGTCATTATAGCAGTGATCTAATTTATGCTGGTAAAGTTGCTTACCTTAAAGGTAAAATGATGGTTAAAAAAAAATACTTCCTATGAAATGCTGCCAATTGCAGGTATTCACAGGACATGTCTGGTTCTATTTAAGGTTGTTGTTTTTTTTTTCCCCCTTTCTTTTTTTAGTATCCTTGGCCTTACAGCCTGGTCTTTTTCATAAGAAATGTCAGCAAAGTCTTTGAATTAATGAACTGTGAAGTGCTCAAAAAACATACCATTTCAAAAAATATCCTGCAAGGGTATAACACTAATGGGAGGTGACCCCTGAGTTACAACCAAATGTCCCACTCTAACTAAAAAGAATTAAGATAACAACTGGCTAAGGCACAATCTCTTTGAACAAAGACCTAGAGAGAAAGCAGAAGTGATGAGGAGTGGGGGGAGGTCAGAACTGGAGTAGCAATCTGGGGAAATGTGTTTATGTTAGTCTCTTTAGCTCTGTTGAGCACTTCTGTCAAATAATGGAATTATACAATCCCCCTTCCCCTTTAAAAGATACCAGGTGGAGAGAAGCAAAGAGAAGGGAGCAGGAGAGGTATGTTCACAAGGTTGATTAAATAAACCTAAATGGTAGGGTCCTTGGCTACACTTAATATAGGTTTTGTTTTCTTTTAATTTAGCTATTTTCAAAAAAAAAAAAAAAGGCAGTGTAACTCCTTCAATCTTTTTGCAATTCTGCATGGTTGAACATTTGAAATGAGTTTGTGTATCACCCTCAGGCGCTGATTCAGACTTGATTGGGGCAAAGCAGACCGCATGTGCTTATTTTTATCCACGTCATTTGGGACGTTATGTCGCCAAAGGAACCAAAAATGTGCCGCTCTATTGCCAAATTATCACCTATCCTTTGATCAAACAGGGCGGTGATCCTCCTCAACAAGTTGCGCGACCTTACTGTAACAGCAATGTCAGGTCAACTTGAGAAAGTGAAGAGAGAGCCCTAAACACAAATAAAAAGAAACAACCAACAATCCTTATAATTATCATCATCTGCTGCTTTTCCCTCTTTTGGCAAAGAAACACTCCATCCATTTGCAGAAATCGCCCGCGGAAACGTTACATCAAAACTAATCACAACGATTAAAATCAGCTTTTCTGTGCAAGAGGAGGGTAAAAAGCAAGTTGGAGGCTGGAATAAGACTGTTTTTCCACCAAAAAAAATCTGGAAAAAAATTTCCGATATGTATATTTATCATACGTATGTGTAGACTTTTATTTTTGAAGATCAATGTGTCTGCCCTGTGATCAGTTAATTTGATTTAAGTTTTATTTTGGAGATTGATTTAGACTGGAGGTAGAGGCATGAGCTAATTGTATCCTGATCCTTGCCTTGAGGGGTTTCAAAGCCCTGGAGCAACTCTTCTCTGTATTTTGTTCTGTCTACCTTAGCCAAGCTATTGCATTTCTCTCTGGTGTGGCGAGCCGAGCAGATCGCTGGGAGAGAAATCGGAAAAGGGGGGAGAGGAAAAGGAAAAGGGGACTTGGAGAGAGACTTTGTGCTTCAATGTTTCAGGTAAGATCTGACGGTTTGGGTTTGTTATTATTTGCTAAGGAGGGTATGGCTGGGACTTTGGGCGCAACTCGCTTTTACGCATGTGCCAGGCATGGGGCGAGAGCGCGGCACACTCGCACACACACAGCCCGCCGCGGCTGCTGGGGATCGGCTCGGACCCGCGGCGGGGCAGCGGTTGCCGCCTCCTCCTCCAGGGCTGCGTCTGCCGGTTGTCGGCTTTCCTCCTCCAGTGGAAGCGGGCGCGAGCGGGGCGGAGCGGGCAGAAGGAGCGGGCGCGGCCGGCGCGGTGCGGGG
>NW_011888836.1:1993554-2027072 GCF_000151845.1 Pteropus vampyrus
CGCCGCGGGCCCCGGACCTGCCATCGCCGGCTGGAGCGCCCCCAGCAGAGCTCGGGGCGCACAGGGGCGGCGGCCCTGGGGCTCTGCTCCCGCCCGAGGCGGAGGGAACGGCCGCCCCCTCCTCGCTGGCAGCCTCGGTGGCGCCCCGGGACGCCCCGTGAAAGACGCCATTGTGGCTGCCGAGCGGATCGGGCCTCAGGGCGGAATTTTCTTCCCCTTTTGCCGGGGCTGGACGCGCCGCTCCCCTTTGTGAGCGGCAGTCGGTGCTCAGCGCTGTCCGCCGTCCGTCTCCGGCCGGGCTGATCCAGATTCACCGCCTCCGCCCACCCGGGCGCCTTTAAAGCCCCCTCCCACCGCCTCCTCCCTCTTCTAGCTCCCCCGCTTTGGGTGCAAACGTTTCATTTATTTTTAAAAAGCTCTCATTCCTCTAACTCCCCACCTCACGCCCCCCCCCCCCCCCCAAAGGCCACGGAACATGCTCCGGATTAGAAGTCTCCTTGGGAGGCGGAGACGGGGGAGGGGGCACTGGGGTGAGGGAAGGATATGAGCGCTGCAGGTAATGGCTGTGGCTTTGCTGCGCTCGCCTCCTCTCCGCGGTGCCTGCAGCGCCGAGTCCGGAGCCCGCATCCTTCCCTCCCCTTCTGGCGTCCAAGGTTCCCTTAAAGGGACAGTTTCCTGGCCGCCTCCCGTCTCCGCCGTCTGAACCAGCGCTTGGGGCACAGAGGTGGGCAGGAGGGATGCAGTTTGGCTCCTTTCTGACCTCTTTCCTACCCCCACCCCCACTCCTGCCGCCCCCCTTTATAGAAATGTGAAGTGTGCTTCCTCTCCCGCCCCCAAGAGGGACCTGGCTGGAAAATAAAGAGTCTGCGCCTCCTGGAAAAAGAACGGGGTGGACGGGCGCGTTCTGGTGAATTCGTGTTAAAAGTGCGGTCGATCTCGCAAAACATCCTGGAAGAGGAAACCAGACCTGTAGGGCAGGACTCCCTTACCTGGACGCGTGCTCCGCACAGCCGCCCGAATACCGCAACTTCCTAGCTAGCACGGGTTGACAGTGTCTGCCTTTGTGCTTTCGAATACTTACACTGTCGTGGAAATGGTTTTCTGGTGTGACTTGCTTCGGGGGCCGGCTGGGCGGGAGCTAACTAAGTTAGCAAAGTTGGAAATGGGGCTGTCGGCTTTGTGCGTGGAGAACAGCACGCAGAAACTGTCCAGTGTGCCCGTGGCACTGGCTAAGAGGTGCACCGCGGTAGGCAGAAATAATTTGGTACAAATGCTGCATTACCTTTTAGATCGTATAACTGGCTGCTTTCAAGCAAATCCTTGGCTCGTGCGTGTGTGTGCGTGCGTGTGTGTGTGTGCGTGTGTGTGTGTGTCCCCTTGGTGGAACTGGGAGAGACATAACAGTTTAACATACTCATTCTTTAAGAAACGTTTGCCTTCTGTTTTCAATCAACTAAGCTGGCAGCTAGAGATACAAGTTTATTTGAGAATACCCTCTGGGTACCAAGCATGCTTGGATTGTTTTAGCAAATTAAAAATGAGCAAAATGCTTTTACCTTCTCAGCAGTAGACTCCTTAAGAGACCTCCTGTTTGGTGTGTATGTGTGTATGTTTAGAGAAACGTTTTCTGTGTGTATCTCAAATGTGTTTTTAATGTGGAAAAGGAGAAAATAAAGGATTTTTAAAGGCTGAGGCTGATGCCATAGAATGATTCATTAAGTCTGATTTTACATCAAGGAATTTACCTGCATACATGGGAATCTGTGGAAACTAATAGCTAACCTACCAGGTGAATTTGAAATAGTAGTGGATCCATTTGTCTCTTGGATAATGGGCAATGTGCTGATCTATTCCTCATGTTTATATTTGTGTGGCATTTGGCTTACGGTGAGGGGCTGGTGTGCAGGAGACTGCTTACTGACTGCAACAATTTGGCTCAGGAGTCCTGCTGCTGCTTGAATGAATGGAAAGGCGTGTTAGCAATTGTTATGATAACAGTAGGTTTAATGTTTACTAATTAGGTTGCAAAGGTGGCCATTAAATTATAAGACTTTGCATCACAGAGAAAACTTACTGGGTTAGGCCATATGTGTATAAAAAAAAAAAAGTAACGACAAAACTATTAGATGTTTACTGGGAAGAAATTCTGAAATGAGTGTGAATGATAGTTGGCAAAAATATATCCCACCACAACGTTCAAAATGATTGCAGTGATTTTGCTGTATTAATTATGCTCGAAGCACAATATAAAGTTCTCTAACACACACTAGAGGTCTCTCTTCTAGCTGTAAGATTTCCGTGTTTGTAATTCTTCAGGACTTAGTAGGGGTGCGCAATGATAGCTTGGTTCACATTTATTCAAGTACTAGTGATTTACTGACCATTCAGATCACTCTGAGGTGAGGTACTTATTTGGGAGAATATTCAGTAATTATGTAGAAATTATACTTAGTTCTAGGAAAGTAACTGCAGTAAGATTTCTACTAGATGATGATGAAAACATATTCAATTTGTTAAATAGCATTATGGACCTTTTGGCATACAATTATTTATCCAAAGCAATCTGTTTTTAAATATAAAAGTAATTAGTGAAAGATGTATTGTATCAGAGAACTTTCTGAAAATTAAACTTCCATTTAGCTCTTAGGTTTAGCAATAAGTTGCACAAATGCTTGTCCTGACCTAAATCAGGATGCTTTCTAGTTCTGGAATATGTTGCTTTCTGCTAAGATTTTTTTTATTTACATTGCTATTGAGTCATTAAAAGAATGTTTGTTTGTTTGCGAACCATCAGTTCACCAAGGCTTATATTTAGTCTGATCTTAAAATGCATTTTGAACCTTCTTGGAGACTGCCACTTATACTTTCCCAAGCAAATGAAGTTTTTATTTTCTCTATCATTAGAATGAACCATCTTGGGAATAAAAATGAAATTTTTGTATGCAAGTATGTATGCTTATTTTAATAGTTTACTCATGAAGTGAGAAACAATTCAATTCTCCTAGGCACTGTAATAGTGTTCTGGCTTTTCACTCATAAAAACTACTAGATGTAAATCACGCTATGCTTGTTGATGAGTTTGGTCTCAAAAAATTGTGCAGAAAATAAAACAGAGATTATCCTTTTAGAATAACAAGCCAATATTCATTAAGTTCATTCAATCAGTCACCAAATATTTATTTGTGCGTGCTGTATGCAAGACACTGTGCTAAATACTCTTGTACACAATGATGAGAGAGAGCATTCAGAGTCCCCAATCTCCTAGAGTTTATGATTCAGATAGGGAGACAGACGTTAATCAAGCAATCGAACAATGCAGAGATTAGTGCTTTGAAGGAAAAGGAACATAGGTCTCTGTTAGCATTAATCGAAGAGGGACAAAATGACCAAGACTGGAGTTAGGGTTCCGGAGGAAGTGTGACAAACAGATCTAACTGATAGGCAGGGGCAAAAGAAGAAGAAAACAGGGAGTAAGCTCCAGATGGAGGGAAGAGGCAACAGCATTGGCCAAGCTGGGAGAGGCATTGCAAAGGGAGAGGAAGGAACTCAGGGGTTAGCTAGCTGGAGTTGAGAAGGGGAGGAGGCAGCGATGAGCAAGCAGGCTTCGAGGACAGGCCTCTGGTCTTAACCCTAAGAGCAGTGTGAGGGGTGGGCTGGGAGGATTGGGAAGGGGGCAGCAGTGACAATAATCAGATTTGTGTTTTGAAAGGATAATTCTGATGTCACTGTGGGCAATGAATAGAGGGACCCAGAGTGAATGAAAGTGTGGCCCTTGGAAGGCTATTATAGCCGTCTGGGCAAGAGAAGATATAGCTGAAGTTAGTGTAGTGGCAGGGGAAATGGAAGGATGGAAGGATTCGAGATCTATTTAGAAGGTAAAATTAATAGAACGTAGTAAAGGATTAGTTATGGGCAAACAAGGAGAGCGAGAGAGATGTCAAGTGGATGCCTAGGTTTCTGACATGTTAATTGAATGGACGCTAGGATTCCGAAGACTGGGTAGATTTTACACCATTCATTTCATTTCTAGTAGCCAGAATGAGTAGTAATGGTAAGCCTCATTCACATTCTGTCTAAGTTAGTTCAAAAGGGAAACCAAGGTCATTCTTTAATCCCTCAATTGCTCCTCAGTCGCGTATGGAGCACCTACACTGGATCACTGATCTCCCTGCCCTTATCCTATTATCTGCGATGCCTATTCATTTATGAATTGCGCCATGATATTTCATTTATCCAACTCCAGCTAAGTTGGAATTTATAACTTGAATAGGGCTACGTTTTAACCTTCTGAAACAAAATCAAGTCTGTGTCTTATAGTGCAAATTAATTGTGCTTAAAAATATTATAAGCATGTACTCAATAACTGTAAAAATTAATTTTTCAACCATGCTTTTTAAAAGGCCATTTACATACAAGTAACTGGTACAGTTATTGCAAATCACTCATTGAAAAAACTTTTAAGGATCTTAACATAGTCAAGTTTGTTAGGTCTGATGTGCATGCACATACTCAACTCTGCTTCCTCCCAGTTAGATTTTAGTGCATTTGTCCCTCACGTGTCTCTAACTTTTTGTAGTGGTCCTTGGCTAATGTTTTCTCGGTGTAACATTTTCATACTTTTCTTAAGTGGGCATTGTTTTGGGTATTTCTAACATTTTGTTCATTCCTTTCATTTATTCTTATTTCTCGAAAACTTGTTCCTTGTGTCTGGCTTCACAAACATGTATAACCATCAGGAAATAGTGTTTTGCCTAATAAATGTGTCATTCACCACTCAAATAACATTGGCTGATGAACAGTTGATTAATTTTAAAATAGCCTAAAATTAGGCATTTAATTTTTTTTTTTCAACATCACAACTTATTAGGAAGAGAATTTCAGTAATGTTTTCTAATGGCTTTTCCCCTTTCTGGTTGTATGCCTTCCAGGAAATTCCAGATTGCAGCTCCTTCTAAGAAATCCAGGTTTCAGTTATTTCCAGGAAATAATTTGAATATCATTCTCTGTATAGGAGTTTGATACATATATTCAGTTCCATGAGATACTTTTCTTGCTGGTTCTCAAGGGAGAGGCCCTGAGGGCAAGCTCTGGTTGAAAAAAAAAAAACTCATTTTAGCCAAGTCACCTGGGTATCCATTTCTTCTGTAAATATGGGAATGATAGTATCTCTCCAACTTGCCTTATAGGATTGTCGAAAGGAAAAACAAGAGTATGTATGGCAAACTGATGTGCAAATAGGAGCATCGAGCAACCCTAAAGGGCATTTTTTCTGAAGGACTCACATGAATTCTGTCCCCTGCTACAAGTAGCAGTGGCCAGTCTGGATTACCTCTCCGAACCCCCAAAACAAACTATGAGACAACCCCCTCTTACAGGTGAAAGAACTAAGGATTAGAAAGATTATGTGACTTGCCTTAAGTCAAAGACTAGGCTAGTGGAGAACAGAGATTCTAGCCCAGCCAGCTGACTACCAACCCCTACCATTAGCCGTTCTGCTATCCACCTGCACTCCTAGTTTTTAATGTCCCGTAAGTACTATTTGAGCTCTTTTCATAGGCACTTGGCACAGACTGTTTTTTTTCCTCTGCCTTCAGCTTCCATTCATCCTCTCCTCTCTTCTTCCCCTCCATCCACCCCTGGTGTCTCCCTACCAGCATCAGCTTCCTACTCTTATACCATGAGAGAAAGAAAAAAATAAAAAGTATTTTGAGACTGTTGCAGTCAGACATCTGAATTGTTCTCAAGCTCTTGCTGAGCAAATCATTCACTCACACGTACTCTGTCATGCTGACCAAAATACGGATTTGTTTTCTATCCAATGAGAACTGACAACGATTCAGGTTCTGCTGCCGACACCAAGGCTGCTATTAAGGAGAGTTATGAACTGAAGAGAATGTTAACTAGACGGATTTCAGTGCTTGCTAGAGGAAGGGATATTCTTCCTGATAAATCTCTCCAAAGCATCTACTGCTATCATCACTTACTGTTTTGTAGCACTTTCACTTTAATGGAAATTTGTAGCTAATGCGTATGAACAGAAAATGTGTGTAAAACAAAAGACAAGATAGTACACTGGTCCATGTTGTCAACACTCCTCCAACTTACTCACCTCAAATACATACCCCATATTCAAATTCCACTCCAGCTCTTTCTAACTGTATTGTCTTTGGTACATTACTTAATCTCTCTAAGCTTCAGTTTTCTGTACTGTAGACGAGATAGTCACTGTAAATGAAATAATAGTATGAGATTATTGTAAATGAGAAAATAATGAGATCATTGTAAATGAAATAATAGATCTGATGGTTCTGAGGATTAAGTAAAATGTAATGAGATATAAATGCCTGGCATATACTAAGCACTCAGAAAATATTTATATAAAATTATTAAGAGCTTCCTCAATCCATAACAGTGCCTGGCTCACAGGATAAGCGCTCAGTAAGTAATTATTGAATACATGAACAGAATTTCAGAGAACACAAGAATAAAGCCAGATGGTAAGTACTTTTTGCCTTAAGTACTTTTTGCCATTGACATGAAGGTCCCAGTTCTTCCAGATGCCCTTGGCTAATGGTTATGGGCTTTTTCTAACCAATTAGATCAAATATTTGGAAACAGACCAATTTTAATCTGGGGAACTCCGGATGCTAAATGAGATGTTGCTTCAGAAATGTCATCAGTTTACCTTTTGATACTCACATGAAGGTCCTCCTGTGCACAGCTGTCATGAGGTCTCCAAAATCTGCAGACATTTGGAACTGATGCTGTGAAATGATGAAATCACGAGGTTCTGAACCCACAGTGGGAATCAGTGAATTTGCTTATTACACAGCAAAGAAACACCAGACCAGGACTGATACCCATTCCATCCAGCAGATGGCAGCGGTATACATACACTAGCAAATTCTCAGAATAGCCTCTGGTCTTTCTCTTAAGTTTCTCACCAATGCCTCATCCACGGTGGAAAAGGAAGTCTGAGCCTAATTTAAAACTCCCCTTTGGCTCCTTCGCGGGAACAACTGAGGTTCAACAGGGGCAACTGGAGGAATCCACAGCTGGAGTCGCCCTTTTCCTGCTGTGCCGTGGGGCAGGGCAGAGAGAGAAAGCAGGCACTGTGATCTGTTAGGATCCACTTCCTGCCAGTTTCGCAGTGATACAAACAATAAGTAAGAGGTTTGTTTTCCTGTACACCTAAGTAAATCAACAGAAGAAAGTGCTATCAACCTCCAGCAACTGGGACGCTACAACATGCTCTGGGTGGAGAGCACCTGATGCCAATTAGAAATCAGGAGGATGGGGAAAGGCGATAACCTATTCTAGGCAGACATGTGTCTCCAGGGAGTGGAACAGTATCGTGTGCAGCTAAGGGCCAATCTGTAGCCTTCTCGTGTGAGATAGTGAAATGAGCTTGGTCTTCCAGTTGCTTGGTACTGTGGACCTACTGTTAGCTGTGTGACCCTAAACCTTGGCTTCATTATACGAACAGAAGGAATGACAACCACCTCAGAGGGGTGTTATGAGAATTAAATATGCAGCAGTACAATGCTTCGGTACAGTGCTGGGCACTTCTTTTAAGGACTTTATGATATATTATTTTGTCAAATTCTCATTCATTTAGGGGCAGTGCAATTGGTATCCCCATTTTTGAGATGGGGAAATCAAGGCACAGAGAAATTAACTAACTTGTCCAGGGTCACATATTGGTGAGTGATAGGGCCAGGATTTGGACGATGCCCTCAGGCTTCCGAGTCTGTGTTCTTAACCCCCAGGCACTTCTGCTTCTTATTAATAATGATTGTTACTAATAGCTGATAATTATTAAGCACTTTCCTTGTGCTAGGAGCTTCACATATGTTAACTACTCTTATCCTCTCAGCCACCCTATAAGGTGGGAGCTGAGTTTCCCCATTTTATCAAATGAAGAACAAATATTTACTCTGCCCCAATCTGTATGAAACACAGGAAAACAAATTAATAGCAAGATTCTTAATATATTACAGTGCTAAATGGTTAAGTCCCTCTGTAACTGCCAGAGTGATTTAGAGATAAAAGAAATCAACAACGAGAATACAGTATACAGGGGTTATGTTATAATCGTATAAAATAAGATATTCAAACAAATGTTACATTAGGGCCCTTAGATATTTATAGTCTCAGAACCATTTTCGGCAATGGTGACTGTCCCGCCAAGACTGGGGTTGGTCCCACTGCTGTTTAACACTGCTTTCCTCTTCCGAGTCATCGCTCATCATCTAATGAGGAGGTAAGATCCAGGCGCTTTGCTAAATGCCCATTGCCTTCCTCCCATACGGGAGGGCCAGATCTTAGCACAGCCAAGAACTCACAATAGTGAAAGAAATTTACCGGCAAATGAACTAACTCAACCTCTCTCTGATCAAAATGACGTTACAAGTCTGGCATGAAAGGCAAGTTTTAGAATCTGGAGTCTAACAACTTTGGCCCCTTCTTTCTGCAGTATGCCCAAATGAGGTTTGGGAGAACAGACAACTCTAAATGAGGGCCAGATTTTCAGAGTGAAGCTTTCCTCGGCAGCTGAAAGTATAGTATTATATCTCAAAGATCCAAAGTATCAGAGAAATGGTTCATTCTAAGGTTGCACAAGTTAAACTAGAACTGTAAGTGGTTTTGTATAGGAAAAACAGATCTTAATCTAGATCTACCTCGAATGTAGCTCACCCTCACTTAGTAGAAATAGCTACAGGAGTTCACGACCAAGGGAGTTATGGAGATCCTGCCAATCACATATCGTGCTGGGTGATAAACCAGGGCTGAGTGAGTCAAAGACAATGGAAGTTCTACAAACTTCCACCTTAAGAAATGAGGGACAATTATTTTTTTTTCTTCCAATTAAGCTTTCGTGCTCACGAAAATCTTGGCAAATATTATTCTGTCATTTCTGATATGTCTTTATGTCTAAATGCATTAGAAATTAAGAATACTTCTAGCTAAAGCACTTTAAAAAGCTCATTTAGATATATATAATTGTTCGATGGGGTCTCCTTTGTTTCTTTATGCCTGTTAAAGAAAATTTGGCATCAAAATACATTTTAAGATTTAGACTTAGATGCAGATTTTACTTTGAAAGCATGAATCCAGATTCCTTTTAGAGTTATACTTTTTTTCCATTGTGCAGTTGAAGCATTCATATATCCAAGTTATTTTTGACAGCTCTTCTGAAAACTACAAATGTATGATAAACACGTTTCCAAATTATCCTCCTAAAGAGTAGGACAGATACATTTTTTAACATTTGAAAAGTATACCTTTTGATAAATTCATGTTAACACAATAACCATATATATGGAAGTGAGTAAAGTGCTTCTGAGCTGACCGATTTATAAAGCTCTTTGCAAATAATTGCTTTTAAAATAAGTTTTTAAATATGAATATGTATAGCCACACGTATAATAGATATTGAGGGTCAGTTTTTGGTTATTTAGAAGCTGATGATACAGTTTCCATATGATCCTCTATCTTCTTTCCACTGATTTCTACCTTTTGGCCTCATAATTACTTTTCAGTAACTCTATCAAAGGATGGAAAAGGGAAAAGAAAGGAAATGAATTTTAAATCCATTTCTTTCTTTCTCTCTCCCCCAACCAACAACTTGACAAAGTATGTTGGAAAGGCATCTACTCTTGATTCATGCGAGCAGAGGGACCTAAACGTATGAATAATCCAAAGGAATAGGCAATCCAAAATCATTTTTACTAACATTTCGATGTGCTTAATTAGACTAGTATTACATTTTGCAATTTTCAAAATTTGCACATTATTATTGGACTCGCTTTTTTTCTTTTCCATTTCAGCTTCTGCAGTCATACTATATGACTTCAGTATTAACATGAATGGCTTATCCCACTCCTTAACAAATATTTTTTCCCAAGTATGAACATGAATCAGTCTTCTACAAAGTGTTTTCTAGCTTGGTGGTTATGAACTTCAGTATGCATCGGAATCGCCTAGAGGGCTTGTTAAAACACATTCCAGCCTTCTCCTCGAGTTTCTAATCAGATAGGTCTGGGATGGGGCCCAAGAACTTGCCTTTCTAACAGGTTGCCAAAGGATGTTGATGCTGCTGGTCCAGGGATCACATTTTAAGAACCTCTGTTTATAGGGAACAGTAGACCTTAGAGATGCTCCTGGAGGGACATAAAATTCATTAGTCAAATAAATTTGGGAAACGCTGTACCCTCTTTTGGAATCTTTTAAAGTATTGTAAAGATTTGTAGAAACCTTGCAATATGTGAATCAGTTTTCTAACTCTTGTTTCTAAACATATTTGACCATGGAGGCTTTTATCCTATTAGTATCGATCAATTCTCAGAATTACTATTGCTGGAACACGTTAGGAAGGGATGCCCTGCCACATGGTGCCTTGATTGGCTAAACTTCAGTACCTTTCGCCTTCCATTTCCTGTTGGCAACCACTGGTTATAGACACAAGTTGGACGTTTTCATCACTTAGCACTTATCAAACTCTAGCATTCTCCTACTCATTCCCACTAAATCTGCATTTTCATCTTTCCCTACTTCCTCTTTGCCCAGCTCTCTGTTCCTCCATCTCTCCCTCACTCCTTGCCTCCCTTGTCATCTCTTCCTCCTGAATTCAGCCTGGGCTCAGCAGACCTCCATTTCCACATGTGCTCACGAGCAGCCTTCATTCCTCCTTCATGTGGCCCTCTCTGTCATTCTCCCCTTGTCAATGCTCAATCCTGCGTAACCTTTTTTCCCCCTCACTTTTGATCCAGGGATCCTGAGTGACAATAGTAGAATGTCACATAAAGCTTCTCATTGGCACCCGTGATGTCATTCATCCTTTCACCTGGCAGAGACTTCTTTGGTTCTTACTGTGCCAGGCACTACTCTAAGCCTTAGAAATACAGCAATGAGCAAGGCAAAAAGACCCAGGGTTGCATGGAGTTTATATCCTAGTGGGCGAATAAGAACTTAATCAAGACACGATTAAGTGCTATGCTTTAATTTCCTATGTTTTAAGGAAATTAAAACAGGGTGGTCAGGTGAGACCTCCATAAAAAAGAGACATTAAAACTCATGTCTAGATGGCAATACTGTTAGCTCCCCTTGGCTAGTCTCTCAATATTGCATGGCAGCCCCCAGTTAATTTCTTATCTCATTCCCCATAGAAGCTGTTCTGGATCTTTTTATGCTTCTTAGATTCCAAACCCGTTCCAACTTATCAGGTAAACTTGCCTCATAATTTACTGCGAAGGTGTCTACTCCTTTCACTCCTTGACACCAAAACTTCCGTCCATGGCTCTCCACTAGTCCTCTCTTCCTGCTGACTCTCCTCAGTGTTTCATCTTTCCTCCCTCCATTGGCCTCTTCTCTTTAGCTTTCAACTCTTTCCAAAACAATTCATCTCTCTGTATCCCTCAAAAGTAATATGTTTAAGCCCAAACACCCAATGTGACTCTACTTAGAGATAGGGCCTTTGTGGATGTAATTAAGGGTCAGTGGGGTGATAAGAGTAGGGCCCTGATCTGATAAGATTAGTTTCCTTATAAGAAAAGGCACCAGAGAGCTTGCTGTCTCCTCTGGAGAGCAAAGGAGTGATAGAAGCATGCAGCTAGAAGGCAGCTGTCTACAAGTCAGGAGGAGAGCCCTCATCAGAAACCAAATCTCCAAAACCTTGATCGTGGACTTCCCAGCCTCCATAAATGTGAGAACTAAATTTCTGCTGTTTCAGCCACCCAGTCTGTGCTATTTTGTTAGAGCTGCCCGAGCTGACTAAGATGCCATCCTTCAATAAGAAACAGTCAAGCTTTCTGCCTCACACTTCTGCTTCCCTTGCCTCCCCTCACTGCCAGCACACAGCCACTTCTACATGCCTCCTGCCCACCGTAGTCTGGCTTCTCACACCTCCCTCCTCCCCGTCTCCATCACAGGTTATACCTTTCAAATCACCTTTTACTTTAGTGCATGTTTTTGTGCCTTATCAAAATGCACCAGCATCGCAAAACCTAGAGTGTTCTAAAGGGCTTTATTTTTAACTTCTCTTGGGACCAGAACGTCTGCAGTCTTCCAGTGTTTCGTGCCACTTAACTGACCTCAAACACCAAATTTAATCTCTGCTTGTCCCTGAATCCAATCATTTTTCTCAGTGAAGTTCCCTTTTTTATTTTCTCCACTGAATGTTTTTTCAAACAATTTAGGGAAATGGACAGTAGTTATTGTTCTGTTTTGTATGTTTCTACATCAACACTGGTGGTTTTCTACCACTTTCCAGCTGAAATGGCAATAGCCCTAAGCAGGAGTAGAATTGTAAAAATCAAGATTGGGAAAATGGTTTATTCTTTTTTAAGGAAACCTTCCCCCCTGAACTCTGTCTTCTCATTTTAATTTAATTAGAATCTCATCAAGCTTTGCTTATTTAGTGGAATATTGTCACAGACACGTGCCCCACAGGCCCTGGATCTCTGGAGGAAAGTCAAATGTCATTGATTCCCCAAGCTGATCAGTGGCATCTAGATCTTGGTCACTCTCTCTGAGGGAAGGGTGATAACAGGTAGAGGTCAGACAGGATCGGGTCATCGCACATCACTGCTGCCAGGGATTTCCTCCAAAGCTTGTATGCTGATCATGAAAAGTTCTTGGGTTTACCTCCATCACACCCCCACAAGGAAGGCCAAAAACTCCTACCCAGCATTGCAATCATTTAAGAGCAACCCCAAGAGCAGGGAGAGAAAGCAGGCAGGGAAGGGAAGATTAAATAAAGCAACATCTATAAAGCACTTTACACAGTGCCTGGCATGTAGCAAGTGCTCAGGAAATGGTAGTTATTAATCCCAGTGCCATTGTCATCATCATTATTACTGTTGCTCATCATATTCACATACACATATATGTAATACACATATACACAGGCATATGAGTGAAGGTTCTTTCTGGCTCTACATGGAATCTACGAGGATTGAGGGAACTCAAGATGAAGTTATGAAGCTCTTGGTGGGAATCTGCCACCTGCCATTATAATTGCCTAGAGGGCTGGTGAAACACTGCTGAGTTCCATGCTGAAAGAAGGGGCATGGAACAGACTATACCCATCTTAGTTCCATCAGATTAGTGAATTACCTACAAAGAGTTAAATGGATAGGCAAACACAGCACACAGGAAGGACTTTACCGTGGCTTTTAGGATGAGGGGTGGTCATAAATTGAGAGTGAGAGAGATGGAGGGACAACCAGTAGAGACCAGCGGGAAAATGAGAAAAAGAAGGTGAACACATGAGTCTCAGCTCCTGGGCTGACTGTGGTGCGTCAAGTAGCAAAATGCCAAGCCAACAGAGAAGAATATGCCATGGGAAGAATTCACAGAGCTGAGGATGAGCTAAATAGAGCAGAGGAGCTTCTGGTGCAGAGAAAGTATGGTTTTAAAAATCCAAACTATACAAGTAAAATAATACACTCTATGCTGAGAGTTATAAGCAACTAATTAATCAACACCTTGTTATCGGGCACTGCGGGGCTCCAAGGAAGGCAGAGCCCCTATCCCAGATGCTTGGACTCTTGGGAGGAAACAAAATGAATGGCAGTGAGGAGGCAAACAGAGCTGGAGGCCCAGTGGCAAACGGATTGGGAAGGCTTGCTGGAGGAGGCGAGAGAGCACACCAAGCTGAAAAAATGAAGCAAACTGGAGATGAAGACATAAAAGTGATTTTGAAAGACAGATGAGAGATGAGCCTGAAACGGGGATTTGGGAGGAGAGCAGGGAATCTAGCGGCTTCTTCTAGTTCTCATCCCATCCTGCTCTGTGGTCTCTGTGTATTGGCCACTCTCAGACCTCACCGTCTAGCTCTGTCATCCTCCATGATTGTGTCCCTAAGCTTCCTCTGAGGACGTCTCATCATTTTATTCTGTCCATTCTTCCCAGGGAGCGTCACGTTCCTTGACTGAGGAATGCAGTCGACTCCACTGTGTTTTTTCATCTGTGTCTCTGACTGCCTAATGAACAGGTCCATCTTGCACATAGCACCCTCTCACGAAGTCTCAAGAAAATTCATCACTTTCCTGATCTCTCAAACACTTATCCTTCCTATTTCACCATTCATCCGGGTCTGGTGTTTCTCCCTCCTAAAGATCTTCAAATCCATCACCTCTTCCCACCCCTTCCCCCGACTCTCATAGCTTCGCCCTCGTTCATCATCTCTCACGTGGACCATTGCAACAGCCATCCAGCTTGTCCTCCTCCCACCACACTTTCTGAACTACTCTCCACCTACACAGCGCCTTTGTGCCTTCACCAAAATTCTTTTTAAAACTCCAATTTGGAAAATTAAGATGCCAAACTCTATTTTAAAGAAAATTTTACATCTCTCTGTATACGTGTGTGTTGCTTGTATAACTGCTGAGCAGCAACGTGGCCCAGGGGCTCAGAACGTGGGGGCTGGAGCCCGAATGTCTGGTCTGAAGCCCGACTCTGCTACTTACTGACTGTGTGAAGCTTCTTAATGCTTCCTCATTTGTAAATGTGCATAATAATTTTGTCTGCAGCATAGAGTTGTAAGGATTACATGAAGAAAGCTCATAACAATGCCTGGCACATAGTAGGCAGTCATTACACAGTAGTCACAGTGAGAGAGAGGGAGAAAGAATAAGTAAATACAAAGATGTCATCAATGTTATCTCTGGGCCATAGAATTTTTATTTTCTGACTACTTTTTTATATTTTTCTATATTTTCTATATTTTTTCAATTCTTTATAAAAACCATGAAACCTGATCTTTTCTTTGGAAGTTACATGACATTACATCCTTGCTTAAGGATGTTCTGTGACCTCCCACTGCCCCCAGGCTCAACCCAGAGCCTAGGGAGCACCCCCACCATCACCACCTGGGCTCCATTTACTAATGTCACCTCATCCTGCCTTATTTGTGTCCCTGGCTTTAGGTTCTCCAGACTTCTTTGCCCCCAAATGTTGTGTCCTACCATTATCTTCTCCTTTTTGTACTTTTTCTTCCCAAGAACTCTCATTTCCTCTGAGTTGAACCCCTCTCCCCTATGTAGACTCCTGTTCACATAAAGAGACACAGTTAAGATCTCAGCTTCTCTGGGGCTGTTGTTTCTCCCCTTGTACTCCATGCCTGGTCACATCCCCCGCCAACTGGACAGAGCGCTCCCCAAGTCTGTGGGCTGGGTCACAGTCCAGGGGCATCTCCAGATATTTGTAGGATTCTCTGATGTTTGAAGACAAGTGGAAGATATGGAGGGAAAGGAGAGTGAAAAGAGGAAGGGAGGAAATTGGGAAGCTATTTCCAGACAAGTCGAAAGGCATTTTTGAAGACTGTTTTGAATAGAAGGACAACACGATTAAAGTCACATCTTAAGAACAGAAGTCAGTCTATGGCCATGCTACCCTAAATGTGCCCGATCTCAACTGACCTCAGAAGCTAAGCAGGGTCGGGCCTGGTTAGTACTTGGATGGGAGACCAGCTTAGAACACCAGGTGCTGTAAATGTTTTTTTTTTTTTAAAAAAAGAAAGAACAGAAGTTGGCAACAGTATGCAAAATGGATAGTATGGGGAGGTCAGAAAGTCAGTTAAAAGGTGGTTGGCAGAAGTTGAGGTGAGGACATGAAGCTTTGCTATATGATGGACTGGCCAGTGAAGACAGGGCCCAGGGCCTCCACTCGCGTGCCTGGGCTCTGCCCTATGCTGCCCTGGCAAACACTTCCCCAAAAGAGCTCCGTGACCCCCACCAGCGTAGTAGCAGGTATTAATGTCACACCCACCATACGCATGGGACTTAATCACACAGCTGACAAGTCAGCAGTAGAGATGTGTTTCAATTCTAGATTCATGAGACCCCAAGACAAGGGCCGCTAGCTAAGCCTCCCACATCCTAAATAGCCCACAAAACACCTTCAGAACAGAAACACCGAGGGTGAGAAAGAAAACAGGAGGGTGTGCCCAGCCCTGAAATGTTCTTGCAGGTGCACTTTAAGAAAGTCGTAAAGTTACCAGAAAAACTGTGGTGAGAGATAAATAAAATGTTACAGAGGAAAAAGGAAATATTCAAGTGTCGAGGAAATAATGAAGGTTAGGAATTGAGTGACTTGGACTGATTTGCCATTGAACTGTGAGAGGGAGAGCTTTGGATAAGTAGAGAAGCTTCTATTTTACATAGCAGGCTACAGAACTTTTGAATTTATCACCCGCAGGGATGATACAGGCTGAAAATAGAAAATGGGCACAAAAGGTTTGGCTGTGTTGATGGGTGATTGATTTGCAACTGATTTTTCAAAACAAACTACATGTACGTGGGAGAGATTTCCCTAACGTTTTGAAGTGACACCAAGGAGAACCAGCCTGTGATCTCAGATCATCTTCGATAAAACAGTGTAAGACAAAAAAGAATGATAACAATAGCTACAGTTTACTCTATGCCAGGCATTGTACCGATATCATCTTATTCAGTCTTCACCACGACTGTGGGAGGAAGGCATTATTATCTCTTCTTTTCAGATGAGGAAACTGAGGCACAGAGTGTTTATATAACTTTCACAGGGTTGCACTAATATACTGGCAGTGTGGGGATTCCGGCCCAGGTCTATAGACTCCAGAGTCGATACTCTTTCCATTATAGACACTGCCTATAAGGTAGATTGACCACTGCACTCACACAGAGGAACCTTCCTAATACTTTTGTGTTCTGGAATTTTCTCCAACAGAAGAAAACAGGCCTCGTCCCACTGATGCTACAGGACTGACTACCTCTCTCTGCTGAAAGGACACTGAGCCTCTTAGTCATGGCCCACCCTCCCTCTGTTCCTAGTTCTTGAAATCAGCTGGGGGAAGGGTGACCACACTGGGTGGGCCACCCCCATAATAGAAGACTCAACACATTTCGCTTTCCTGCCCACATGTAGGCACCTCCTCCTCACAGCTAACCTCAGCACCACCCCCGGCAATCTGGATCGGCCCCGTGCCATTTGAGAGAACATTCTTAGTTGTTCACAGTCTCTGGTGTTCACACAAAGCCAAAGTTAATGCTCTGGAGTGTTTCCATGGTCCTGTGACAAATCTGGACCGGGGCTCAAAAGGAGCACGTGGGGCCCCTAACCAGTATCAGTCCAAAGGATCATTGGGGTCAGGAAGAGGAAGGAGGGAAAGAGCAAAATGTGAGAAATGTGTGGAGATTTCCAAGTAACATGCAGAAAAAGACATTAAAGACCATTTAAGCAATTTGGAAAGCATCAGTGTTCAAAACATCAGCAGTATGCAGAGCACAGACGATGGGGCTGGAGGCATCCAGGGTGCCCTTGGAGTGGGCAAAGTGGGAAAGGGAGTGTGTGGGCTGGAGCACCAGCCTCAGGAACATGATCACCGGAGTCTGAGTCGCCGCTTCACCGCCCAACAACCATGGCATCATGGGGAAGCCACTTAACCTCTGCGAACCTCAGTTTTCTCTTCTTTAAAAAGCAGGGGGTGAGGGTAACGATAATAGTTGAGAAAGAGAAAAATGGCCCTGGCAGCTGCCACTAGGCTGCAACGTATCCAATCCCTGGATGTGGGGCCCCAGGCAAATATTTTTTATATGGCCTCGTCTACGTAAACGATCTGAGTGAAATCTAAAAAAAGTCAAACTGACAGAACAGGCAGTACATAGTGGTTGCCAAGGGCTGGGGGCGGGGGAGGGGGAGTGGAATAGGAAGAGATTGGTAAAAGGGTACACATTTTCAGCTGGAAGATGAATAAGGTTTGAGGATCTAATGTATCACATGGTGACTATAGTTGATAACACTGTATTATATAATTGAAATTTGCTAAGAGAGAACCTAAATGTCCTCTACAACAACAACAACAGAAAGATAAATATCTGAGGTTATGGATATGTTCATTACTAGATAGGGGGAATCCTTTCACAATGCATACAGATATCAAATCACCACAATGTATACTTTAAATATCTTACAGGTTTGTCAATTATACCTCAATAGAGCTAAAAAGATTTTTAAATAAAAATAAAAATATGCTCAAAAATAAAACACTAAATGTAAAAAAATCAATTTGAGTCACTCTAACTCAGCATGTCAGCACCACTCTGGCAGTTCTGTCCCACACAGTTTTGTAAAAGAAACTCTGCATCGACCACTGGGAACAATCTGCTTGCCAGGCTGCCCTCCTGGAATGGGGTGTCCAGACACAGGGCCAGGGATAACCACGTGGGCGTGGGTCCTGGAGCTCCTGGGAGCATCAGGGCTACCTCATGCTCGGGGCAGAGATTCAGAGAGTGCTCTGAAGGCAAGGAACGGGGCCTGAGGCCCACATGAGTTCCAATCCAGGTTCAGGGCACTCCGGCATGATGGCACTGCCAGCCTTGGCCAGTCTCAGGCACTGGGGAAGGACTTAGAAAACTCCAGGAAAAGCTGCTCCAGTGTGAGGGGTCCTCCCAGGCACAGGGCCTGGGTCGAGGCCCAGCTTGCTCAGGTCTGGACAGTGCTGGCCGCGATGTCCTAAAGGAGCGTAAACATCACTCACAGAATAAAAACAATAATCAGACAAGGTCACTGCATGATTGTGTTGAAACAAACCAGCCACAAGGCCACTCATGACTATGTATGATACAAAACAAAGAGAAGGCCACTCTACAACCATAAACATAATTAACGTCACCCTCTTTGGACTAACTTGTGTGACTACTGCTTCTCCATAATGGCAGTTCTATCTGCTTTAATCACCTGTCTTCCTGGACCGAAGGAAAAACCCAAAATCCAAGATGCCCAATTATGAAATTGCTCTTGTACCTGGATGGCACCCAGGCCGGAACTGGTGCTACACCCCAGCACTCCTGAGACTTCCCCAGGACAAGCCCAAATTCCATAACGAACCCCTCTAACTCTCTCGTTCCTTGGTATGTGTTCTCCCTTGCAACAAGCTGAATAAATCTAACTTTGTGTGACTAGAAGTGTGTTCTTGGTGGTCTTTGTACAGTGGGCAGCACATAATATAACCCACCTAACAGGGCTACTGTTAGGATTAAAATGCTCACAGCAATGCTGCTGTGTAGTGCCCAATCAATATTTTAGTGCATTTCCATCTTTCTGACCCATTCGCCGTGTGTGCTGCCCAGCATCTTCTCACTACTCAAAGTGACTGAGGTCTGTGGACCAATCACATGGGCATCACCTGGGAGCATGTCAGAAATGCAGACTCTCGTGCCACACTGCAGACTGACAGTCCAAATGTGGTTTTTAACAAGATCCTCAGTGAACTGCATGCACACTCTAGTTAGAGAAGCACTGCTCTAGCTTAAGAGGTGTGTTTTCATGCCACCTACTCAAGATACAGGACAGTGTGATTGATGAAGGCTACTGCTCTGCCAAATAGCCATCCAAACAAAGATTAGAATTATGGGGAAGTTTTCAGCAGTGGGTATGGGCATGCCAAGTGCACGGGAGCCTGTCCAAGTCCGAGGGATTCGACTTGTTTATCCCTTCACGAGCAACTTAAATAATTACATTTCACAGGCAATATCTTATTCATATCTTCTTAGTTTCTTGCCACAGCCCTGTGAAGTGGGAAGGAAATGATCGTCCCCACTTATACATGAGAAAACTGAGCCTCAGAGTCACAGCATTTGGCTTAGTTTCACACAGTTGCCTAATGATGGAGAAACAAGCAGGGCTGCGATTAGAGTGAGGCAAGTGGGGCACTTACCTTGGGCACAGCGTTTAAGGAGGTGCCAAAAACATGCAGTAATCAAGATAAATAATATTTTAATGCAATATTTCTTTTAAAAAAATCAATGTGAAAAATCTATGAGCAAATATGAAATTTTAAATAAAGACAAGATCCAAGGGGGCTGAGATAAGGATGAGGTGAGTGAGGTTGAGCCATACAAGTGCAGGTTCAGATCCTGACTTTTTAAAAAAAAATCGAAAATTTTGGTCAAAAGGGGAATTTTTTTGCATTGATTTAATTTTTTAAAAAACATGATTTCTCTGGCTTTCTGAGTTTCTCAGCACCCCTTTACATTTTGCACCCAAGATAGACTGCGTGGGTTCGAACTCATGATTTGCCACTTCCTAGCTGTGTTCATTTGGGCAAGTGAGTTAAGCTTAACAGCTTTAGTTTCTTCTCTGTAAAATAGAGAAGGCTAAAAAGTTCAATTCGATAAAAATAAAGGACTAACATGATATAGTCCATAGGTCAATTATAATCCAAGGATTAAATTCAAAACATCTGCAGAGAGATAGCATTTTTTTTTTGCTTAATCCTCTTTAACTATAAATTTTAAATATACAAGTGCATGAATATAATCATATCATATATAGCAGATTTTTAGCTCAGTCTTTCCTCTTTTAGCTTGATGCCCCCTTGTCCTTCTTTACTTTCTTCCATTCCCCTCCTCTTGCAATTTATGGTAACACACTTAATATGTATCTTCCATATTATTCTCCATATGCCTATGAAACACAGCTACAACATACACATGTATATACATATACACACATTTAGATATAGGGATGAGGTCATTGTTTCACAAATATGGGATTATATGGTTATACGTTTCTATACCTAGTTTATAAATAATAACTTGTAGAAATTGTCTCCAAGTCACCTGGTATACCTCTATCCCTGTCTTTTTCATTGGCAGTATACTGGTCCTTGATATGAACTACAATTAACCATTCTGTATTCAACTTGTTTCTAGTTTTTCACCACTCCGAATAGTGCTTTAATTCAACATCCCGACACGTATATTCTAATATTGTAGATTAGTTTTCCCTGTTCTAAGAGTTGGCACATATGGAATCATACAGTTTGGATCCTTTTGTTTCTGTATTATTTTGTCAGCATAATGTTTTTGAGATTAAGCCATGCTGCTGCATGTAGAATAGTCCTTTTTTATTGCTGAGTGGTATTCCATTGTATGTAGATACCACAGATTGTTTATCTATTCCTCTAAGAAGGTGTATTTAAAATTTTAATAATTAATGCTAGATTTCTTTTCCAAATGCTATAAAATTGACATTTCACTAACAATATATGTTATAGCTGTTTTTCATTTAGACTGGCCTGCTGATCATGAAGTGATGCCTTGTTATTACTTTAATTTGCATATCTCCAGCTATGGTAAATTGAAACATTTTTTGTACATTTGTAGGCTGTGTGGATTTGTGCGTCTATAAATTGCCTTTTCATATTCTTTGATGATTTTTCTACTGAGTTACCAATTTATAAATCTTTTCCAATATTATATAATTCCTAGATCAATTAACATATAATTAATTTCTACATTATATAAGTTAATATAAATATTATATAAGTTAAAACTTGTCATTACATGTATTTTCCCCAAATCTATCATATGTATTTTGAATTTGTTTATAATATTGTTTGCCCTACACATTTTTAATGTGGTCAGATATTTCTTTTCTTTTATAGTCTCTGCATTTCCCAATCTTCTTCAGGCTTCCTTGTCCCTAGATTTTACACACAGACTCCTAGATATTGCTGCAATATTTTATTCTGTTTTGTTGTTTACTGTTAAGACTTTAATCTCTGGGGAATGTATTTTTGTATATGGTGTAAAATAGGAATTTTATTTTATTTCAGATGGCTAGCCAGTTATACCCGTATCATTTTTTAAATAATTTATTATTGTCCCACTATACTGAACTACCACATTTGATATATAATGTACATTAAATTCTCATATAAAAGACTATTTCTGGATTATCTTTTCTTTTCCACTGATTTATTTCTCATTCTCATGCCAATACCATATTTGTTCTGTAGCGGCTTTGTAGTATACTCTGTGTCTGCTAAGATAATTCCCCTATTGCTGTACCTTTTTAGTCTTTTCACAAATATTCTTGAGCATTTATTCTCCCATACGAAGTTTAAAATAATTTTATCTAGTCTCTCTCTCTCCTTCAAAAGAAAACTGTGCAGCTGTAATTATAATGGCATTATAGTTATATATATTTTTTTGAGAATTAATAATTTTATGTTAGTCCACCTTTCTATCCAAGACTGTGGTATATTTTTCCATTTGTTTGGACTTTGTTTTGTGACGCTTAGTAAGATTAGTTTTCCTCATATGGATGTACCTTTTTTATTAACTATTTCTTGGTATTTTTGCTCACTATTTTATGAATAGAATATTTCCCCGTTTCAATTTTTCTATGTTTATTATTAGAATAAATAAAAGCTAATAATTTATGTGTATATATCTTATGTCCTCTGATTCTTAAATTCTCTTATTAATTTTAGTGATTTTAAAAAAACATTAGGATCTCTTGGATTTTCATATCAGCAAAAATACATAGTATGTATTTCTCTTTTCGAGTGTTTATTCCAGTTACTCACTTTCTTTTTTTATTATATTCACTAGATCTGACAAAACAAAATCAAACTGTAATGGTCATAATAAGCTTTCCTGTCTAGATCTTGATTTTAAATGAAATGGTTTTAGTGTTGCTATTAAGACATTTGGTGGAGGGTTTTTTGGAAGTATTTTTTTTTTATTATTTTAAGTGGTTTCTTTACATTCATATTTTACCTAGAGTTTTATTAGCCCGCTATATTGAATCAAATGCCATTTAAACATCTATTGATAAAATCGTATTCATTTTCTCCTGTAAGTAATGATATGTTAACCAGTTTCCTAATATTGAAATACTTTTGCCTTCCTGGAGTAAATGCTAATTGGTTTGTTGATATAGTGTTTGATTCTAGTCTGATTAGAATTTTTGTATCAGTATTTATAAGTAAAATACAGTTTTTCACAAAGGAAGTTTAGGTAAATTTCTGTGGAACAATTAGTGATTATATTGTCTGACAGGTACCTGGACTATTATTACCATCAATCTTATCAGAAAGTATTTGTAAGTATTTGGAAGATATCAAGATCACGTTAGAAGATACAAGTTTTCCAAAATTCTAAAATTTTCACTTGAAAGCTTGAATTTTATCATTGGCAACTTTGAAGTGATAAGCATCCTTCATTCATTTGCAAGAATATGTCTGCCAGTTACTCAAGTCTTAATAACAATACTGTGTCTGCCAATTATTCTTTCAAGTAAAAATGGCGTTCCATGAAAAAGTGGCTCACGCAGCTCACATCTCATTCGCAAAAATGCTTTTCCTTGAGATCACGTTCATACTTCAGTATGCAGCAGGCGTGCTTTATACATACTTTCCAGTTAACAACACAGAATATTAAAAAGGCATGTACACAAGGGTTGAGATTTAATAAAACTAATGATTTTTACTGCTTCATCAAGGACATTCTTAAGTGAATAGGCATTTTTTAAAACTGAGGGTGTGGCAATGAAAAACAGTGACTATTTATGTCTTTTGGTGTCATTGTCTTTACTATGAGTAAGACACCTGCGGTTTTACCCACTGTTGTTTTTGCACCATTTAAGCAAATGTCAACACAGTGAAACAAACAAATAACATCGCAGTGTTATTATGAACACAGTTTTGACCCTCATGACCTGGAAGGGTCTCAGGGACCCTCACGGTTCTATGGTCTACACTTTGGAATCACTGCTCTAGAAAGATGGCTCCTTTTTTGTTCCTTGAAAGAGCCAGACTCTTCCCCATCTCATGGACTTTTCTCCTGCTGGTCCCTCTGACTGGAATGTTGATCTCACAACACTTCACCTGGTCACTTTTCCTTCTCGTTTTTCAGGTTCCAGTTTAAATGTCTCTTTCACAGGGAAGATTTCCTAGGCTCACTGCTCAACTAGGCTGAGTTCTTATGTTCCGTGTTCTCCTTAAACCTTGACATTTTTATCATAGCTCGAATTACAATTTTAATTAACATATTGTTTGTAAGTTTATCCATTAATGTCTACTCCCCCAAGAATGTAAGCGTCTTAATCCTGTACACCTTTTCTGCCTCAGTATCCCCTATACCTTGCACATTGCACTCAATCAAGATTATTGAGTAAATGAATGAGTGCATGATCTGTTTTGCCTTTGACTGGTTAGCTCAGGTCATCGGCTAGGGCTGAAGCCAAGGTCATGAGTTGCACTTGCCTCATCCTTTTCCCCTTTACTACTTTAGGCATCAGCTTTTACTTCCCAAGCCTACCCTGAAGGTAAACTGGGATGAAAGGTACAGGTGAATAAGGGCAAATCCATCACCATTAGTAGGGAAAGCATTTAAAACTTCTTTCCTCATAACTTATTGTGAGTTTGTTGTCTTCTGCAAAGCCAGAAAGACAACTACAGCGCTTCGTGATCATCTGAGACCTACTTAAACTTCCTGAGACTGTGAATTCTTTCTTATTTATTCATTTACTGAAAGTCCCCTGGTCCCCCAGCAAATTCACACGCCTTGCAAAACCTTAAAAAGTCATCGGAAACTCCAGCAGTTATGAGCCATAGTTTAAAAACCTCTGAACTAACAAAATTATCATTCTGTCCCAGATTTAAACTGAATCGTGGTGATTATAGCGTATACTCTGCAGTTCTGGTTGAGAGGGCAATTTAATTAGAAGCCTCTATCTTGAGGCTCTTATAACTTCACCCCAGAACACCCCCCCTCCCCGCCAAAAAAAAATTCTTTAGGATGAAATTTCTAATGTAGTCTCTCAGCCTAAAGGTATGTTTTCTTATAGAAAGTTAAGTAAGATTCTATTTAGGCTATTTTTAAAACTCAAGAAAAGGGGCAAAAAGGGGGATATCACCACTTAAGAATTCACTCAGACACTTTTTTACTATTTTTTTTTTCCCTAAATGCAAACTGCTTCCTTTAGAACTTTCAAGTTATCCTTCTAGTGCCTTTGGCATGTTTAAAGAAATTTGGTGGAGCTGTAATGAAGTTGTTCACAAAATGTGTATTGCTTATATGAAGATTTATTTCCACTCTTTCAAAGAAACTTGCATGGACATGTTACATGGGAAATTATAATCAAAATCGGAGCTATAAATAAGTGTGTGTGTGTGTGTGTGTGTCTGTGTCTGTGTGTGTCTGTGTGTGTGTGTGTGTGTCTGTGTGTGTGTGTGTCTAACAGGTACATTAACGCCTTACCAATGAAGTCACTGGGCAGCCATATGGTGTTTGCTAAAACTGACCTTAGAAATTGTTTAGTCTGGCTCCTTGTTTTACAGGTGAAAAAACTGAGGTCCAAAGAGTTCTTTAAGTGTTTTACTCCAGATGAAAAATAAACGATTCATTCTGAAAAGTGTGCCTTTACATAGAGAACAAAAGTAAAATCTATAGCCACTTTACACTTTGGAGGGCAAGGAGGCCTGAGTCCAGGGAAGGTTCTGATTCTCACCACTCCTGGCAGATTGTATGATAGGAAGCGGGTCGAGGGCCAAGGGCATCATCCTGGCAGTAGGATGGCAGCAGAATCCCTCGGCAGTACTGCTTTGTCTTCTTTCGGTCAGGCACAGGAGGACCCACCAGTGACTTGACTCCCTGGGTGAGAAAGACAACCAAAGGGTGCCTCCTTCAAGAGTAATTGGGTACAGTCAAGGCTTCTATCAAAAGTAGCCAGTAATTTTGGGCCTAGGTGACACATTTACTAAAAAGCCATCGCTCTTCTCAAATCGTATCACTAAAAATCAGTCTCATGCATAAAATTTAAATGCAGCAACCAAGCCAAATTTAAGCAAATGCTAAACTGCATAGTAGTTTTTTAAAAAATAATTTGCTACCCACAACTAATTTAGGGGACAGTCAGGTGATCAAAAGTACATTTCATTACAAAGGAGCATTTCCTTGGAGGGCCCAGGTTCCACAAAGGAAATTTTTCTGGAACCATGATTAATGCATTTGGATCGTTAGTGGCAGAGTTAGACTGTAGTGTATAATTAAAGACGATGTTATAATATGGGTTGAACCATATAAAATTGCTGATGTTTGATATTTTTGACCCCACAGAAAATTATAGTTTCACATGGTTCAGTTAAATATTTCAAATATACTCTGTTAGGGAGGCAATGAATCTAGAAGCACAGTGAATTTTCACAGCATTAAAGCTTCCCAGTGTTAACCTTTTGTGACAGACACGCCAGAAACATAAGATGCTTTCAAAGACTAGAATGAAATTAAGGAGAGTTAATAACGTCATAAGAAAAATATTAGAGGGCCATAGAAGACATCTCATGGCAGCTACTTTCCAAATTCCAGTTTCCAAGTGCAAAGTATGTCATAGCCTGGGAACAAAGTAGCCCAAAGACAGGATCCTTAGCTCAGTCAGGGAAAGTTCAAGTAAGGGGTTGGGCATACAATAAGCCTTGAAATCTTCAAAGATTTATAGAAAGAGAGGGAGGTAATTAAACATAATCGTCTCTTATTATTCTCCCTACCTGCTCAGCCACAGTGCCTCCTGTCTGTTTTTGGAACCCACAAAGATTTTTCCTGCTACAAGGCCTTTGTGCTGGGTGTTCTCTGTAGATTGTTTTTGCTCCTCATCTACCCTTGGCTAGTTTCTGTTTCTCATTAAATATTACCCCCTCAGAGAAGCCTTCCCTGACTACCCAACCTAAAATAGCCATCTTTCGGCCCAACTCTTCTCTATCATTTTGTTTTATTTTTTCTTCATAGAACTTACCAGTTTATAAACTTATCTTGTTTATTTCGTGTGTGTGTGTGTGTGTGTGTGTGTGTGTGTGTGTGTGTGTGTGCGCGCGCGCGCCTCCTCCAAGCCCTGTCTGTTGGCAAACGCCAGCAGTTCCAGTCTTCACATTTGTGCATACTTCATCCAGGAGAGAGAGAATCTCTGTCCTAGGATTCGAGAATTCAAAAGGCATTCTGATTGCCCTGGTTTAGGTCACTCTAGATGCTCTCCCCAAAGCAATGATGGTAGCCAGGGAAAGAGGATTGCTAAGCCAGGGCGGACTATGTAGAGAAGTGGAAACCAGAAGGAAATGCTGGATCCTGTTTGGAAGGGAAAATGGAGAGGCGAAAGTCGCCCACTGCAGTACCAGGTGAAGCTTGATGCCTGGAAGTGTGAGGAGACTCCTTACAGTATGGAAGAACAATGTTATAGGGCGCTAAGGTGGAGTGGCTAAAATGGGGCCATGATGTTGAGGATCTTAAAGGAAGAGAAATTTAATCATTATTTGATAAGCAAAAGGAGGCCACTGAAGATTTTGAGTGGTGACATAATAAATTGAAAGAAATATTGAGATCAGTTGGTAGCAGTTTCAGACTTAATAAGAAAAAAATATAGGGAGAAGAGAATAGAAGTGGTTGGGCAGGGGGAAGAGACCTGAGGCCAGGGCACCTGATCATTAGGAGATTGTCTAATCATGAGAAGAAGGCCCAGATCTGACTTTAAATATGAAAGGATGTAAGAGACAGAAAGATGTTCGAAATAAAAATTAACCAGACTTGAAGACTAATTGCATATAGATGATGAATAAGAAGATTAAATGAGAGACGACCGTAACCCATTAATTGTATACTAAAATTGGTGAAGTTTATTAAATGTATATTCTATCTCAACAAGCAGATGTTTTAAAATTTCATGGCCTCTGCAATAAAGGGAATTTCTGAAGAGAGAGAGAAAGAGAGAAAGGAAAGGAAGGAAGGAGGGAGGGAAGAGGGAGGGAGGGAGAGAGGGAAGGAGGGAGGAAGGAAGGAAGAAAAAAAGAATGACCTGTCATCTCCCTCAGAACAAGACTGTCCCTGGTTGGCCTGGAGGACCCCATGGGCCTCTTCCACCTGTATCTTGTTCTTTTCTTACTCACTAGCTGGATGTCACATAGGCCTTCTTTTAATTCCTGTTGTTCCTTAAACACACCCTCTCCAGCCCCAGGGCCCCTGAAAGCATATCCCTCACCCCTCTCTGCAGCCCTGCTTCAAGTCTCAGATTAAATGTCACCTTCTCAGAGACACCTTCTCTGGCCACCCAGATTAGTTCCCTCTCTTCTCATGCGCGCACACACACACACACACACACACACACACACACACACACACACACTGTTTTGGATTAAAAATCCTCCTTTTCTTTATAGAACTCATCACCGTGTATAATGGCCTGTATATTTGTTAATCCCTTCATTATCTTCCCCACCAGACCTTAGACTTCTGGGTTTAGGTCTAGGTGAGTAGCAGGAAATTTAGTGTGCTATCAGCAGGCAAGGATGCTGAGAAAGAGAGATGTTTATAGAGAGAAGACAATAGCTTTGAAGTGGGGCAAGCTGAGTCTCCAGCAGACATCCAAGTGAAAATATTTATAGCTTGAAGAGATCTCAGTCCAGTGTTTTCCGCAAATGAGGTACATCGTTCTCAGCCCAAGCCTTCTCCCCTCCTCCCCTTAGTTTATCATGACTTGGTTCCTTTGACCTTCTCACCCTATTTCTTACTTCTGTGGTCTTTAGTAGAGAATTTAGATAGCTGCAATCCATAGTTTTATTGGATTGAGTAATGTTAGCCCTAATGAGTCCCTTTGTTTTGCAAATAAGAAAAATATGTTCCAGAGATGCAAAATAATTTACTCAAAGCCACAGAGCTAGTTAGAGAGAAAATCTGAACTAGAATCCATGGTGTTTTTCTTTTTTTCTTTTTTAATTTCAGTTCAGTGCCCTTTCATTAGGCCATACTTAGTACAGAAGTTTAGGTCAAGACTTGGGAATGGATTGCCTAAAATCCATGAACTTCTTGGTTGCTTTCTGGAACCAATTTAATTCCCCTACAAAGAGGCCACAGAAAGTACACGAGGACACTCAAATGCATATTTTGTTCCTATTTAATATGGAATAAAATGTGCTTTCTGGAATGCATGATGAAACTGTTAGAGAAAGATTAGGCTATTCCCGTGCCTTTTAGTAAGAGAAAATGTATTTATAAGCCATCTCCATATTAACAGATATATTAAAAACTGACATTACCAAAGATCAAAATATTCAATAGGTTGGCATTCGCCGCAGCTCTGGTCTGCCCCCATGTGCATACTGCATATTAGTGCATTTGTCAGGACAGCTTGGGTGGGAGTGTAGGTTGGTCTCTTCCCCTTTGCCTTCACTTTTCTTCCTTTCCCCCACATCATCCCTCCTTCACTTTCTCTACTTACAAGTTGCTACTTGTGTTTCTGTTAAGCACAACTAAAAGTGACTCAAGGTCCCTCTCACCCTTTGCCTTTGAGAGGAGACCACGCTCCTTCTGTGGAGTGTTACCCCTTTTCTAATCGACTTTTCTTTTGACTCTAAAAAAAAAATTTTAAAATAAAAATAAATAAAAGTGACTCAAGGAGGGATGTCCTCTTCTCTTCTCCACTGCCATTCGCAAGGCTGGCAGTGTCTTCCCTTATGATCTGAAGATGCAGATAGTGCCACCACTGGAGAAGGGCCCTTTCCTCTCGTGTTTCTATTTCACAACCAAACACACACACACACACACACACACACACACACACACACACACACACACACACACACAGATGCAGGCTCATCCACAGACAACTTTGGTTCCATTGCCCAGGCCTTAAGGCAAGCATTGGCCCAGCAACCTGAAATCTGGAGAGCTAGCCCTAGCCAGCCACCCTCAAGTACATGACTTTGAGAAGCCCTGAACCATAACCAAGTTATAAGAGCAATAAAAATGGGGAGGATTGGCTGTTCTTAGACAACCTGCGGTATCAACCACAATACATCTGTATCACCCCATAAACACATGGCATGCACCGAAGTATTATTAGTGGTATTGCTGGAGAGTAATATAATGGAAATTTTTCACTTTCTTCCTTTTACTTTTCTATTTCCAAATTTCCAAAAGTGAGCATATAGTCTTTTTATCATCAGAAGCAAAATCTATTTTAAAAGTTAGGTAAAGAAATAAGAAATACTTTGGGACAATTGTTAAGAAAATATTCTAATAAGAAGAATGGAATGGGAACATTAGGAGCATCTGATATATTTTGTCTAAAAAGAGCTTAGTGTCTACTTAGGACACACTAAATAGTTCATAAACAGCTAAAAGTTTCTGCACCCAATTCCAGCGTGTGTGGTGGGGGAGGGAGTTTTGGATACCAGCTGGGCATCCTATGATGTAATTCATTCCTGACACTATAACCCAGAGATGGCGTCAGAGCCCACTGATGAAGGGGTCAGTCCCATAGACTCCCCCTTACCCTTTATACACCAGTCACTGTGCTTCTGACCCACTGGCTATAGGTTGGAGGTTTCCAAGACCTCTTCCTCTTCCGGTTTAATTTGCTGGAATGGCTGACAGATTACCGGTTTATTATAAAAGGGTATAACTCAGGAACAGCCAGCTGGAAGAGATGCCTACCTATGGCAAAGAAGGCATAGAGAAAGGTCGGGGAGCTTCTTTATCCTCTGGGTACATCACTCTCCCAGCACCTCCACACCTTCAGCTACCCAAAGCTCTCTGAACCACATCCTTTGAGTTTTTATGGATGCTTCATAGTCACGGTTGATTAAATCATTAACCATTGGCTATCTTTTTCATAAAAATATCAAGATTTTATTTGCCTTTTTAAAAAATTAATTAATTTATTATTTTTTATGGTGGCATTGGTTAACAAAATCCAGTAAGTTTCAACTGTACACTTTAACAGGCATATATAAGTTTATACTATGTGTTCGCCTTCCACAGTTAGATTTCTTTCTGTCACCACATATTTGACCCCTTTCCCACCCCTCTACCTCACCCCTCCCCCTCCTCCTTCCCCTCTGGTAACCACTAGTTTGTAGTCCGTGTCCATGAGTCTCTGTTTGTCCTGTTCATTTGGTGCTTTTAGGTTTATATCCCACATATAAGTGATATAATGTGGTTTCCGACTTTTTTTGTTTGGCTTATTTAGCTTAGCATGATTATCTCGAGGTCCATCCATGTTGTCACAAATAGCAGTATTTCATCTCTTCTTATGGCTGAGACCACTGGCTATTGATTCAACCTCCAGTCCCTCTTCCCTCCACAGAGGTCGGGGGTGGGGGGGTGGGGGGACTGAAAATTCCAACCCTCTAATCACAAGGCAACCTGCCAGCATCCTTAAGTGAAGTCCAAAAGTCACCTCATTAACATAAAAAAAGGCACTTTTATTGTTCTCAACAGTTAACCCATTTCCCGTTTTGCCAGGAGAATACTGGCCAGCGATCCAGCTTGCACTGCAGGGTTTATCCCGAGATAACTCGCGAATCATAGTCCTAACCTCACCCCCAAAGTTTGCCACAAAATATCTTGCTTTTATTATTATTTTTGCATCGCTCTAAAATATTGATAGTCTTTGGAAACAAATGACATCATTCTATAGCATTCTGTTTTCAGTAGTGGTATTTCCATTTACAAAAAATAGTAATTCTTTATCTCTGAAAATGTCAAATCCTGGAAACTGTAGCATGCCTATGCCTGATATTAACGTCGTTCGCAAACAGTTGTTAGCTGAAGATTCATTTGGTGAATCCTATTTATGTACACATTTCTGTTACATTGGGATTAGAGACAAGTTCTGTTTAGAAATAACTCCAAGAACAGTTTTTGTATTTTATTTCACATTGAAAACCAGTCAGATTTGCTTCAGCCTCAAAGAGTGTGTTTATGTAAAATTAAATTAATGCTGGCAGCGAGCTGCACTTTTTTCCTAAATGAGAAATGGGTTAAGAAATTCCAATGGTTTTAGGTGCTCTGTGCCAGAAATGGGGATGAAGACCAAATATGGTATATATTTCATATAAATCACAATATCACAAGAACAGCATATATTCACAATATATCTAAGCTAAATTTTTTTCTAGTACTAAAAATTAGAGACCAGGACAGTATCAATTATGCTAATTCTGCCAAATAGGCAATAATTATGTAAGAATTCACAGAGGGCAGAGGATGTGTAGAACTTCCATCTATAGCAAGAAGAAATAGGCACTGGCTTTTTATGGAGGATTGTAAAATGCTGATCTTCCTTTTCTCAAGGAAACACTGAAACGAGCAGTATCCAAACAAAAATACTTTTCTTCTATGTATATCTTCCCAAATGTCAATTGAAATGCAGCTACTTTAATTCCAAATAACAAAATAGTTGAAACAGAACACTAAATAGATTTCTAGCACATCAAGTCCTATACAGGATGGTAAATAAAATGGGTCATCAGAGTCAGTGTTAAAACACTTTCTTGCCTTAATGGGTCATCAGAGTCAATGTTAAAACACTTTCTTGCTCCACATTCACATTTGTCTCTGTCCAAGGATCTGAATGTCTAAGGTGAAGAGAGAGGCATCGGTTAGTCCAATAATGTGTTTCCTTGAGTCCTTGACTTGTGGTTCTCTAAAGACGGAGTTAGAGGTGGTAGGTGGAATCACCCAGTCGCTGAAGCATAAGCTCCAGTCCACTTGACAGGGTTCTCTGAAACCACATAGACCCCATAATTCATCATCAAGGAGTACTGACAAAACTAAGTATACTGCTTCCATTCCCTAATCCATTCAGTTAACTTCCTTGAAGGTAGAGCTTCTTTTGAACCTATTAGAATCCCTTACACTTGTATAACACTTTGATAATTTCCAAGAGAATTCACTTAGTCTGCACAATCCCTTGTAAAATAGTTGTCCCACATATTGTACATAAGAGAAAAAATAAGATTTACAAAGATAAAACTTGTTCAAGGTCACATGGCCCTTCTGTACCTCAGTGTTTAACACCAAGCTCTCAGCTGTTTGGAGTGAAAACAAATACATTAAGCTAAGTTCTCTCTTCCACCCACACCCTCTTATTGCCTTATCCAACTTTTTGTTCAATTATAACCAACATACAAGAGACTTGGACGCCACATTCTAAATGCCCAAACCATTCTCTACCACACAGGAGACTGTGGCATAGTTTGAAAAATTAAATGCATTTAAATTATATTGTCGGCTACTTAAAATACGTCTCAATACGTATAAAACATCATCCCCTTTGGTTTCTCATATTTTTAGCTCAATAAGTATCCAATGGACCAAAAGACACTTACTTGTTTATCCTGATTTTCCCATATCATATTTCAAAAGCTAAATTGTTAGTTACTGTGACTATTGAGAGACTCTTCTCCCCAGACAAAGCACGGGAGAAAAGTATGTTGAGAAGCTTCAGCTATGATACGCATCTTTGTACGGGCAGTTGACAGCGTGCATTCCTCCTGGCTGACATAACTAACTAGCTCTGTGGATTATTGCAATGCTTGTTCCTTGATCTGAATGTAACAGTACTCAAGACATAATCTATTTTTTGAGCAGTGTTTTTTGAATGGGCTCAGCCTAGAGAACTGACCTTGAAAGATTGTCTGGGAATGGCCAGTTTGTTCAAAATGCATGGGTCTACCACTCAGAGGTGTTAAGCGGGCATAGAAAGAAAAACTCCACAATTCCCATCCTCTTTCCATCCCTTACTCCACTAAATCAAAGTCAGGCAGAGTATATGTAACAGTCTAATAATAATAGAGACAAGTTTTGCATGTTGCCCACATAGATGAAATACCAAGAATTGAATTTATATGTAAAACCCTATGGGACTAGGTTGAGCATCCCACTCCCTATGAAATAGCCTCCCACCAGGCAATCTCT
>NW_011888836.1:2027932-2078712 GCF_000151845.1 Pteropus vampyrus
TTACCTGCTCTTGTCCCCAGATGAGAGGGGTAGAAAGAGCTCTGACCTGACGTACAGATTTGTTTCAGCCACTGAACAGCTGGGGCCATTGACCCAGTCATTCTATCTGGCTGAGCCTCAGTTTCTCACCTTAAAGTGGTGAGATTGTTTTGAGCTGGATGGGGTGGAAAGGGATGGGGTGGGAAGTTGTTTATAAAGCTTTGATAGTCTATAAGGTTTCCATGAGTCCAGGATATTTCCCTGCTCAGGTGGGGAGATTATGTCCTACTTCAATGTTCTCTCCTTCTTACATTGATTTCATCAAATTCATTGGGCACATGGGACCAGATCCAGAGGCTTCCTGAAGCAAACATTAAATTCCTTTTTATCCAGAAATGTAAGTGAAGATCCCATGTAAGGTAAGTTTATTATTTAAGGGGGGAAAAAAAAACCTAAATGAATCAATGAGCAAATTGGCAGTGAAAGCTCTTAATTACTCTTGCAGTGGTGCAACGCTTTCAGGGTATATATAATTGCTAAGAGAAAAGGTGTCAGTACATATGGAACAAGATAAGAGTAATCACATTATTGAGTTCACGTTCAATGGTACAATGAATAAACATTCAGGTTTCTTGGATGGGAATTGAACTAGCTAAAGATGGTTTTAAAATACCAACTTACGTAACTCCTTTAAGATAAATTCTAAAAGCCTTTTCTAGCTTTCTGCAATCAGGCCTAACACCTCCATTCTCGCCCCATCTCCTGCTATACCTTCACAAACCAAGCCACTCTTGTCTCCTCTCAGGTCCAAAATAGGTCTGCTACTCCTAGAGCTCCACGTGCCACTCATTCTGTGCCTTCAGGCTGGACTCCCCAGCACTGCCCTCTCTGTGGTAAGGGTCACCAAACTTCTGTAGTAAGGGTCATCTCAAAAGTGACTGTGCCTCTCTTTACTCCTCCTTCCTTTGTGCTTTCAAAATACGTTATTTAATCCATTCTTCTGCCTTGTAGCATAGTCCTGGATTTTTGTGCTCGTTTTCCTCCTAAAATATAAATTTCCTGAAAAGATTGGAGTGATTCATATCACAGTCCCTCCAGTGCCTTTGCACAGAGTAGGAAATCAGCAAATATTCGTTCATTCATTTAACAAATATTTATTAAATGCATACTGTGCACTGGGAGAGTATAGCAGAAAAAGTTTCTATTCTCTTGAATTACATACTGTAGTCAGGGAGGAGATAGACAATAAAGAAATGCATATGTGTTAAATAAACGTGTATATTTTATTCAACTGTGTGAATGATAAATGATATGTAGAAAATAAAGCAGCATAAGTGAAAAGAATGTCACATGGAGTGGGGGGAGAGGGCTGCAATGCTCTTTTAGACTGGGAAGGCCTTGTCAAGAAGGTGACCTTTGAGCATAGGCTTGAAGGAAATGAGGGAGTAAGCCTTATAGATATATGAGAGGAGAGCGATCCATAAGGAACAGTGTATGCACAGGCCCCGAGGTAGGGGCACTCTTGATGATTGTTGAACGTATGTATAAAATTATGTTATTAGCATGTCTGTCAGCCTTCTGATCGTTGTTCGAAGTGGGACAAAAATTCCTACCTGCCTTGTAAATGATATATTAAAGCTATGAATTTATAGCTCTAAAATTTAAACAGCTTATACTTGGAAAATCTTAAACCAGAGTTTCTTGTGCATCCTCTGTCTCTAAGTGGACACCTTCCTCTAGACATGCAATAAAAGACTGAGTTAAGTTGACTCTCCGGAATGAAAACAAAACATGTGAATCTCTGTTATTCCTTTCATGCCCCCGTCAGGGAAAGCCTCGGTACCAAATGGTGTTATATCCTTCCTTAGAAAGAGCTGAGAAAGCAACAAAAATGACAGGCAGGAAATCCAGATGAGCAGTGGCAGGCTGTTCGTTTTACTTCACAGTCTGGGCGGTTTGGGCCCGAGAATTTCTTCCACAGCTCTGTGCTGCACTGTACATGGCTGTTAATTTAAAAAGGAGCTAGTGAGAGTGTCACTTCTTTGAAAACAAGATAGGAACAAAAATATTTTGGTTTCAGGCTATTTTTCACTCACCAAAAATATCGAGTTGAATAAGAAATTTCACATCCATTGATTTTTTTTTTTTATATTGCAAGTCAATCCTTATTATGCTAAATCTGAGGAACCAAAAATATGCTGTTTAGCTCAGATATGTATTGCACTCATTGTGTGCAGATCACTAGCCCAGGCATTGTATTGGTATAAAGATGTATTAGTCATGGCCTCTGATCTTGAAGTTAATAATCCCCTTGGCAAGCCAAGACCTGGGCACGAGAATATTAAACAGTGATGGTGGACACCATGCAATTAAGGACCAAATGAGTGAGGACTTCTGCTTCCAGCCAAGAAGGAGTGACAGGGACCAGATACCCCTTCCACCCAAAGCAACAACAAAAATTAAAGACATTGGTTTTTAAGACACTGGCTATCAGACAACAAAGGACTGTGATCTCTGAGATGAGAAACAAACTCAAAGAACCCTGCAATTGTTCCAGCTTACTGCCGTGAGAGAGTTTTCAGACTATGTGCAAGGAGGATGTATTAGCATCCTAAGGTTGCCATAACAAAGTACCACAAACTGGTGGCTTAAACAACAGAAACTTATCGGCCACAGTCTTAAAGGCAAAAAGTCCAAAATCAGAGTGTTGGCAGAGTTGGTTCCTTCCAAGTTGGTTGTGAGGAAGGATCTGTTCCGGACCTCGCTCCTAGTTTCTGGTGGCCTCAGGCATTCCTTGGCTTAGAGATGGCATTCTCCCTGTGTCTCCACCTCGTTCTCCTTCTGTATATGCCTGTATCTAAATTTCCTCTTATAAAGACACCAGTCATATTGGATTAGCTCCCACCCTAATAACCTCATTTTAACTTGATTACACCATAAAGACCCTATTTAAAAATAAGATTACCTACTGGGGTACAGGAGGTTAGGACTTCAACATCTTTAGGAGAGAACACAATTCAGCCCTTAACAGAGAGGGACTCCAGAGAGAGCCTGGTGGATTTCCTGAGCTGATGAGGTGAACCAAGAGTTTAGGAACACCAAAGCTAATAGAGTTTCCAAAACAGCACACCAGAGAGGAGAAAGCTTCACAGAGAGAGAATCCTGGAGATCTGCATTGTGTTCCCCGCAGTATTTAGCAGAATAGGACCAGCATATGCATATGAGGAAACTACACAAGCCTGGGAAAAGCCATTCAAAAGGTTTAGAGGAAACAGTGCCCAGTGTTCACACAGGGCCAGGAGCAGTGCCTATTCCTACTAGCCAGGTTGGAAAAACTCATAATTCACGGGACATTGGGTATATACTAAGGAAAGTCTTGCCTTAGTAGTGGTGAATAATTAGCCTGAGCACTGCTCCGGACCCACCTAACAAGTCATAAAAGCAAAATCCAAAATCCAAAAGGACTGTTTCCAAATAACTTAACTGTATCCCAGAACAAAGCTCAAGAATATTTATGGAAATATAGAAGTATCCAGTACCCGATGAGGTAAAATTTACAATGCCTGGCATTCAATTAAAGATTATTACCAGGCATGCAGAGAAGCAGGAAAACATGACCTACAATGACGGAAATAACCAATCAATCAAAATGAACTCAGAACTAATACAGGTATTAAATGAGCAGACAAGGACATTAATACGATTATTATACCTATATTCCACAGATCCAAAAAGTTGAGCCATAAGAGATATAAAAAAAGACTCATATCATACTTCTAGAAATGAAAATTACAAGGTTTGAAGTGAAATATACACTGGGTGAGATTAATAGCAAATGTCGCATTGCAGAAGAAAAGATTACTGACCTTGAAACATAGTGACAGAAACTATCCAAAATGAAACACACAAAAATTAATTTTAGAAAAATTTTAGAAAGCATCAATGAGATAGTGACAACTTCAAGGAGCCTATACCTACCATTAGAGTCCCCAAAGAAGAAGAGAGAGCCAGAGGATAGGAAAAAAAATAGTATTTGAAGAAATAATGGCCCCAAATTTTCCAAACTCAATGAAAACTACAAATCCACAGATCCAAGTAGATCAATGGACCCCAAACACAAGAATAGGAACAAAACTACATCAAGACATATTCTAATCCAATTGCTCAAATCATTTATAAAGAGAATGCCTAAAAAGCAGCCAGAGGAAAAAAGACATGTTACTACAGAAGAACAAAGATAAAAATGACAGATTGTTTGTTAGAGAGTATAGAGATAAACCCACATATGTATCTACAACTGATTGTTGACGAAGATACAAAAGGCATTTCAGTGGAGAAAAGAGTCTCTTTTCAACAAATGGGGCTAAAAATTGTATAAAATGAAAAATATGCAAAAAATGGAACTTTGAGCCATACATCACACTATATACAAAAAATAACTCAAAGTAGACTAAATAAGAAACCTAAAACTGTACAACTTCTAGAAGAAAATGAGAAAATCATTGTGATATTTGGTTAGGTAAAGATTTCTTCACTACAACACCAAAAGATCAATCCATAAAAGAAAAAAATGATAAATTGAACTTGAAAAAAATATTTAAGTTCTCATTTTCAAAATAACACTTGGGATTTTAAAAACTACCCACAGACTATATTTGTGCAGCATATATCTCATAAGGAACTTGTATTTTGAATATATAAAGAGATCTCTAAACTCAATAGTATGGAAACAAACAACCCTCAAAACTGGACAAAAGATCTGAAAAAATATTTCACCAAAGAAAATATTCAGATGGCAAAAAAATACTTAAAAAGGGACTCAATATCATTCATCATTAAGGAAATGCAAATTAAAACCACAATCAGATACCACTATACACTTATTACAATGGTTAAAATTTAAAAGATTGAATCATACCAAGTGTTGGTAAGGATGTGGAGACACTGAAACTCTCATACAGTGCTGGGGAAAATGTAAAATGGTACAGCCACTTTTTGGAAAATGATTTTAAAAAGTTAAACATATACCTACCATGTGATCCAGCCATTCCATTCTTAGATGAGAATGGAGAGATACCAAAGAGAAAATAAAGCCTATATCCATACAAAGATTCATACATAAATGTTTACAAGAGCTTTATTTACTAAGTTACAAACTGGAAATAACCCAAATGCCATCAATAAGTGAATGGATGAACAGATTTTGGTATTTCTGTACAATGGAATAATACTCAGAAAAAAAAAATCAATGAACAATTGATACAATAAATGGATAAAATTCAAAATAATTAAAATGAGTGAAAGAAATCAGACCTAAAAAAATACATACTGTATGATTATATAACTCTCATTTATAGTGACAGAAAATGGATCAGTGATTGCGTGGAGTGGAGGTGAGGAGATGGGTGTGAAGATAAGATCACGATGGGGCATGAAAAAACTTGGAGATGATGGATATGTCCATGATCTTGATTGTGATAGTGGTTTCATGAGTGTAAGTATATGGAGAAATTGTACAGTCTACATATGTACAGTTTATTATATATCAATTATATCTCAATAAAGCTGTTTTTTAAGAAAAGAATCAAATGAGTTGTCCAGATAATGAACTTTAGTAGAGGTAAGAAAGAGAGAAAATGCTGAGGACTAGAGTGAATGGGGAAGGTTTTTCTTGGGGATGGAAACTTTAAAGGATAGGTAAGATTCGTATAGGCATAAAGGGTGGAGGGGGCTTCCAGACTGGTAGCACACCACAAGCAAAGATGGGGGAAGGAAACTAATATTTATTCATTGTCTCTTTAAGGGGCTTCAGTGAGAATATATGTGCCCACGTAGACGATAAAGTCCTAATCCATATTTATGGTGATTTATACCCATTCTAAAAATTATTGTTCCTTCTCCTATTTTGGTTATCTATTGCTGTGTAACAAACGATCCCAAAACTTGGTGCCTTGAAACATCCATTTGTTATTGCTTATGATTCTGTGGCTTGAGTGGGTGGCTCTTCTGCTCTGTGGTGTGGGCTGAGGTATTGGGAAGGCTGGGGATTCACAGGGTTGGACCATGCAACATGGCTTCCTCACAGCACAGGAGCTCAGCTAGATCTGGCTATTGAAGTGCCTCCATATGGCCTCTCCCGTGACTTGGGCTTCTCACAGCATGACAGCTGACTTCTGAAAGGGAACAGCTCAAGAACAAGAGAGTCAAGAAACCCAGGTGGGAATAGCAAGGCTTCTTATGATCTATCTTCAGAAGTCATGCAGCTTCTGAGCAGTCTGCTTTGGTCAAAGCGAGTCACAGGCCCAGGCCAGATGCAAGGGGAGAGAAAACAGACCCCACTTGTCAATCAATGGGAGGAATACTAAAGAACTCCTAGTCATCTTTGACCTACTACACCATCCCTTCTCTGACACTCACCAATGTGCACTTCTGTTTCTCTATTCATAAGATTACCAGGTAACTATGGACAGGCACCACACACATTTTATGTTATGTCTCATTCTCTTGGCTTCTCAAAATCAACTTTTAAATGAAGCATTTTTTAGTAAGTTGTTAAATGTTCAGTAGATAAAATACTTACAAAGTGTATACAGTGCAAATATCCCCATTTTGCAGATCATAGACCCAAATCAGCAAGTTGGCATACTTTATGTATTTTAGGGAGGAAATCTAGCTCACATTTGACAATACCATTTTAAAAGTTTACCATCGGAGCCTTTGAACTTAAATGAATATCCTAAATAGAATACATTTGGTTTTATGCTTGTAGAAGTCATATTTTGAAAGCTCTCTTAGAATTTGAAGGCTGTCGTTTCAGCCACTCAGAGAACAGAAAATCTTGTTGACGATTAGACAGGCAGGCATGTTAAGACTCTGAGCACTGGAGTCGCTCCAAACTACCCCAATTAGAGCTCAAAGGCAAGTTTTCCATAGAATCCTGAGAAATAATCTTATTGGGGGAAGAGGGTTATCAGGTGTGATTTAAAAAATAAATTGTATCCAGAATTTAAAAGAGCAAATTACTTTATAGGCATCTCTGTCCCTTTAGTTTTTGATAAAAGAGACACCACTTTTAGATATGGTAATACATCACTTGGAGTATGGCCCCATTAACCTCCTGTGGGCTGAACTTGGTATTTAAGCAGGAAGCCTTTTGCCCCAATGCAGTGGCTTAATTTGCTCATCATGGCAGTGTACTGTACCAGATAGCTGGGGCTGGATTCATTTTAAAATCAGCCCATTAGGCCATGATGTGCTACTGCCAGGCACTTGAAATGTTTACTCTTTTCATTAAAATTTTCTCTTCTTAAATATTTCATGCTTATGGATTTTTATTTAAATGTATCATACAAAATGCAATGGCTGACGTGACAGGACTTTTTCATTGCATTATATGAGGTCTTGGTACTACTTAAAAAATGTGCCCTATGAATTCAGATGTCTAGTGGACAGGGCACAAGAGTTATAACCCCAATTTTAACATCTGCAGCCTTGAGCAAGTCACTCATCTCTTGTCTCTGTTTTGATATCTATAAAATAAGCATCATAATTTACTGAACCTCACCAGAATACAATGAAGTATAACTAATTAGTGTTTACACTCTGGTTTGATGAAAAGCATTAAATGATGTTGTTGTTGCGTTATTATGTAGCTGATTGTTGTTAACTTTGACTTCAGAAACAACTGGCTTGTGACAGCAAAGCTTTCAGATGAAAATCAGATCTTCCAAGAGGCACACTGCATACTTCTTGCCAGTAGATTCCCTTCTCCAGGATAATTAAGTATACTGTATTCAATGTAAAGTCAGTGAGGCATCACTAGACACAATAAGACATAGGACATGATTAATTTTACATTCAGATATTTGGGGACTGACACATAAAATACAATAGAGGGTAATGAGGAGGCAGTTGAAGGTGGAAGCACAGAGGATGGCAAGCAGCCCACAAAAGCCATTCTCAAGAGTAGTGTGCTCTCTTCTCCCAGGTTCCTTCCAGGATGCTATGGTAATCAGAAAGATCATTTCTGTGCCTTTCTTCAGATTCTTTCTGTCACAACTTTATCATTTTGCACTAAGGACTGACAATTGAGCCATGTCCAACTGACATATAATAAATACATATCTCAGTAAATAGGCTGAAATTTAAAAAAAACTGGAAACCACAAGTCACAAAATCCTATGTAGTTGCCAAAAAGCCTGTCATTAGTACAATTTACTCAGCCATCTTTACTCTCACTTAAAAATAGGAAATTAGTGAGGCAAATAAGATGAGAGACGGGGTGACTTTTAATCACTTTTAAGGAAGCTGACTGTAGGACATTAAAAGCAAATGGGTAAATTTTTAGTTTATTTAGAAGCATAGTGGTGAATATGACTGAAAATTAAATTGAACAATTGAGAAACTCAGAATTTGAAAGTTTCAGAGAGTACTTACGAGTAACACGACTGTCAGATATGGGAGATTTTGATCAAGGAAAATATGACGCCGATTAGATTTAAAAGCCACATGTGGAAAGGAAAAGAGTCATAAACACATCAGCTAATATGTGATATATGTCTGAAATTTGTGGGAAGCATCACAGACGGAAGGACCTAGGCAAAAAAAGAAGTATATATATAGTTTGGAAGAAAGAGAAAAGAGAAAGGATTGTTTAACATCCTAGCATTCCTTTATGCAACCAATATTTTTGGTGCACATGACATGAAAGGGCATTCTTCCTCTCAACTAGCTCAGCCTAAAGGAGAAATGGGTGTGGGGAATAAGTAACTATGTTTCATGCTATAATAGAAGTGTGAAGCTCATGGAAGAAAGTGGCTACATCTGCCCAAATAGGGATAGGAAGCTTTCCCAATTAAGATTATTTTTGATCTGGGTTTTGATAGATAGATTTAGAAGATTACTAGACTGAAAAAAAAAAATGGAGAGGCATTTCAAGGCAAAGGAATAGCACATACAAAAGCATTGTATCTTTGAGCTATCGCCACAGTGAACATTGCAAACAAGCCTCCCCAAAGCTCGGTGGCTTAAAACAAAACCATTTATTATGTCTTGTGAGTATACATGTCAGTGAGGCCATTTTGCTGATCTCAGTGTGGCTCAGCTGATCTTGGCTGGAGTGGCTCACAGGTCAGCTGAGGGCTGGATAGCAGAGTTGGCCTTGGCTGGAATGACTCAGCACCACTTCACTTACCAAGATACTATCTCATCGTCCAGCAGGCTAGCCCAGGCTTATTCTAATGATGGAGACAGAGATCTAAGAGACAGCAGAGGTACACAAAGCAGCTCTATAGGGCTGGGCTCAGAACTGGCTCACAGTTATTTCAGCCATATGCCACTGGCTGAAGCAAGTCACAAGGCCAGCCCATATTCGGAGGGTGGGGAAATAGTCCCCATCTCTTGATGGAAAGACTACAAAATCACATTGTAAACAGAGAGGGGTAAAAATTTGTTGTACTCAATTCACAATTACTAAGATGTAAGATGTAAAATATTATATATTCAGGAAAAAGCCAGGGTTTATGTATGGCTTGAACATTAAGTTCAAGTAGAGAGAGAAATGCACAGAAATGAAGATGTAAGGATAAACTAGAGCTAGATCATGAAAGGACTTGTAAACCACATTTAAGAGTTTGGTTTGTTTTTGTTTTTTACGTAAATGAAAAGTTATGTGATCGATGTAATTACATCTTTTAAAAAATAAATATAAGGGAAATTTTTCTAGAGGTAAAAAGAGACTGGAAATGGAAAGACCAGTTAAGAAGCTAGTGTGGTGATTTAGGGGAGAACTGATTAATATTTGTTTAAAAGAAAGAGGAATGGAGTTAAAAAGGGGGTGACAAATCTGGAAAAATGTTGGGGACAATTGAAAGATCGAATATGTGGTAGTAACTATTTGTTCTCTCTCCTCTTTTCTCATGATAATAAACCCCATAATTTTTGTAAGCCTATGTTGACTCAGAATAAAGACCACACTTCCCAGCTTCCCTTGCAGCTAAAGGAGATCATGTGATTACAAGATTCAGGTCACTGAGATGTAAACAGGTATATCGTGAAGCCTTCCTGGAACCTTCACTAAAAGACACCTGAGGCATGCCCTTTTCCTACTTCTTTCCCCTTGCTCTATCCTATTGCCAAAAAAGCAAACATCTATTTTTGGTCTAGGAGGGTAAGAGCTGCACCCTGTGTATGGCAGAGTGGTGAGCTGGAAGGAGCCTGGGTTCCCAGAGAGTTAACAGAATGAAGCCACCATGTCAGCCGTGGATGGCTTGCCTACTTCCTGACTTTTAAGTGAAAGAGAAATAAACCACTATCACATTTAGGCCTCTGTTATTTGGGATCTCTGTTATTCACAGCTGAGCCTATTCTGAACTGATAACAAATGCGGAAGAAGAATTTAAGATTTGTTTGGATCCTGATATTATTAGACCAGGAGGAGGAACAAGTCTCTAAGGGAGGTTCATGAGATCTGTTGTGCATCTGATAAGTTTATAATGCCTGGGAAAGAATCAGATAAAGATCTTTACCTCTGGGGAGAACCTAGAGAAGGGCATTGAAAAGACTTTTACCAAAAACACTCTTGTATCTTTGATATGTATTTTGTACCATTTGCTTGTTTTACCTAAGCATAAATAAATAGCAATATGTAACAAATACTTCCAAAAAATAAAAGAGGAGAGAACACTTCCCACTTTATTCTATGACTGTTAACTCTGATACCAAAACAAGACAAAGAACATGAAAAGAACTACATTAGCATTCTTAATAAACATCAATGCAAAAATCTTCAACAAAATGCTAGCCAACTGAATCCAGCAACATGTGAAACTATGATCAAGTGAGATTTATCCCAAGAATACATATATTTAACATATGAAAATCAATTGTGTAATATACCATATTAATAGAATAAAAAACAAAATCTCATGGTCATATCAGTGCAGAAAAATCATCTGACCAAATTTAACATAATTTCATAATAAAAACAACAAACAACTTCTTCAACCTAATTAAAGACATCAGTGAAAAACTCACAGTTAAAATCATATTTAATGGCGAAAGACTAAATGCTTTCTCCCTAAGGTCAGTAACAAAACACGAATGTTTGTCTTTACCACTTCAACATTATACTGGAGGTTCTAACAAGGGCAATTAGACAAGAGAATAAAATAAAAGCAGTCAGATTGGAAAAGAAGTTAAACTATCTCTATTTGCAGGTGACATGATTTTGTATATAGAAAATTCTGAGGAACCCACCAAAAACTATTAAAATAAGTAAGTTCTACAGGGTTGCAAGATATAAGATCAGTGTACAAAAATCAATTGTATACAGTAGCAATGAAGAAAACTGCAAATGAAATTAAGAAAATAATTTAATTTACAATAGTATCAAAAAGTATAAAATACCAAGAAATAAATTTAACAAAGGAAGTGCGAGACTTGTACAATGAAAACTGTAAAATATGTTGAAGGAAATTAAAGAAAATGGAAAGACACTCCATGTTCACAGATTGGAAGATTAATTTTGTTAAGATTGAAAATTTCCCCTATTTATGTGTAGATTCATTGCAAACTCTTATCAAAATCACAGCTGCTTACATTATAGAAATGTATAAGCTCATCTTGAAATTATGTGAAAATGCAAAGACCTCAGCAATCTTGAAAAAAAAAAATGTTGGAAGACTCACACTGCTCAATTTTAAAACTTAAAACAAGACTCCAGTAATCAAGACAATGTAATCATACTGGCATAATGATAAAACATAGATCAATGTCTTAGAATTGAGAGTCCATAAATAAGCCATTATATTTATGATCAGTTGAATTTCTATAAAGTTGCCAAGACAGTTCAATGAAGAATCATTTTTTTCTACAAATGATTCTGGGATAACTGGATATCTACATGCAAAAGAATGTGACAAGAAAATGAAATAAAAGGTATCCTACCTCACAACATATACAAAATTATGTACATACACCATATACAAAATTACCATATATAAAAAGTTAACTCTTACACCTAAGTGTAAAAGCTAAAACAGTAAAAACTCTTAGAAGAAAACGGAAGTAAATCAGATTTGGCAATGATTTCTTAGATATGATACCAAAAATACAAGCAACTAAAGAAGAAATAGGTAAATTGGACTGTATCTAAATTACAAGGGTTTTTTTTTTTTTGCTTCAAAAAACATCAAGAAAGTGAAAATACAACATATAAAATAGGAGAAAATATTTTTAAATCATAACTAAATACAGGACTTACATTCAGAATATACATAAAGAACTCTTACAACTCAACAAAATAAAAAGACAAACCAATTAAAATATAGGCAAAGGATTTGAATAGATGTTCCTTCAAAGATATACAAAGGACCAATAAACACATGAAAAGATGTTCAATATTATTAGTCATTAAGGAAATGCCAATCAAAACTAAAGATGCCACTTCACACCCACTAAGATAGCTATAATCAAAAATACAGATAATAACAAGTGTTGGTGAAACTATGGAGAAATTGGAAGCCTCATATGCTGCTGGTGGGAATGTAAAATGATGCAGCTGCTTTGGATATCAATTTGGCAGTTCCTCAAAGCAAAGTGGAACCCAAATGTAGATCTATCTGAATTCAAAACATGAGATGTTTAATCACTAAACTCCCTTGCTACAAATCTCTTACCGGGTACACTAGTTAGGATTAGGTTACAATACATGTTTAATCTTAAAGGTTCCCCTTATTACACAAACCTTGGAACTTTAAGAGGGTCTAATTAAAAGTAGATGGAAGCCCAAGAAACTCAGTGGTGGTCAGCTCGGGTAGGTGAGGATGCTAGGGTCCTCGGCACCCAGGTTTCTTTACGATTGCTCCTCTACACATAGCTGCCCATCCCAAAGTCACCTGGTGGAGATCTAGCCACATCACATCTGCATTCTGCCAGCAAAATAAGGAGGAAGGAAGAACTGTGTCCATAAGTTGCACAGACCACTTCCTCTTATATCCCATTGGTCAGAGTGCAATAATATGGCAATATAACCTGCAAGGAAATACAGTCTTTATTCTAGATAGTCAAATGTTCACCTAAAAAGCAAGAATTCTGTTTCTACCAAAGAATGGAGAAAGGTTATTTGTAGTACACTAACAGTTTCTGCCACACCTGAGAAAAATGAAGGAATCCTAATGAAATAGAGGGCTGAGCTAAAGATGGAAATAAGAAATATATAGTGATGCTCAGGGTATATCATGGAAGTGGGGTAGGAGAGAGGGAAGACCCTTGTGTCAGGCCTGACCTCGAATTTAGACTTTCAACTTTATATCTCAATATAGCTATATACAGGGTCCATATTGGTCAGGGTTCTGCAAAGGAATAGAAGCAATGAGAGAGAGAGAGAGAGAGAGAGAGAGAGAGAGAGAGAGAGAGAGAGAGAGAACAGAGACACTAAGGAATTGGCTCACATGATCGTAAGGGCTCACATGTTCAATATCTGCAGGGCAAGCGGCAGGCTGCACATTCCAACAGTAGTTGATGTTGCAGTCTTGAGTCCAAAGGTAGTCTGGAAGCAGAATCCCTTCTAACAGTCTTTTCTTTTAAGGCTTTCAACTGATTAGATGAAGCCCACCCACATTATGGAGGATAACCAACTTTACTTCATGTCCACTGATTTAAATATTAATCATATCTAACAAATACCTTCGTAACAGCAACTAGACTGGTGTTTGACCAAACAGCTGGGCACCACAGCCCAGACAAGTTGACACAGACGATTAACCATCCCGGATAATGACGATATACTGACGGGCTTGAAGTACACTCTCCCCATAGTATCTGTGCTGTAGTCATCCAGGTCGCACTACCCAGAGTACACTGTGAGTTTTGTTTCAATTTCTCTATCATATGAGTAGCACAGTTATAATGCACTATATTTTAAATTTAAAGGCCTAATTTTTAAAATACAAATGTTAGGATTTTTAAGGGAACCCAGTAAAAATTATTCTCTTTTCTTGACTTCAAACAAACATCAATTAAGAAATGAGTCAGCATGTGGATGCTAATATTTAACCTTTACTATTAAATAAGCTTCTATTGGAGAATGCAGCATACAGCTACAGGTAAATGGGTTTCTAATATTGATTTAGGCAAACTTAACCACCTCACTGGCAGCCCTTGATCTAAGTTTTATCCCCTTGGAGGAGGAGGAGAAAGCAAGCCTTTCCACCTATGGTGTGGAGGAGCAGGGGGAAATGCCTGGAGGACTGAAGGGGAGGAGCTGTGTTTACCCACTTTCTCTTCCAAACTCCACCAGCTAATTAATGGCCACTTGTTATGCTAATAGTTTTCAGGGCTAGGAATAAAGTAGTTCTCCCAAACAGAAGCATTTAAATATTCACAATTTTTTGACATTTCTTCTTTTCCTCCCCTCCCCCTCCTCTCCTTCCTCCTTCTCTTTACCCACCTCCTTTCCTCCCCCTGCTCTTCATCCTTTTATTCCTCTCCCTCTCCCTTTCCTTAAATAAAGGGGAAGTTTCAAAAACAGAAATGCCCAGGGTCTTCTGGCCAAGCTCAATGCCCTCAGGAGCAAGAGTGAGCCATGGAAGTGTCACATTTTTCCAGCGCTGAGTGTACCGTGTGGTGGGACATCAGAGGACCACTTTGGAGAATGAATAAAATGACTGACCTTGAAGCCCAGAGGTGATCGAGAGACTGGAAAGGTCACATGACCAGCATTCTCTTTGAGATCTAAGAATAAAGTTAATAGATATGAGGGTTAGAAAGAAGGAAGGGAAGGGGAGAAACTAATTTTATTGACCATTAACTAAATATGTTGCTTGATACTTTCAGTCCCAGGATTGTAACCCACATTACAATCCTGCAAAATAGGTGGCGGTATCCCTCTTTCACGGATAAGGAATACGACGAGGCTTAGAAACGTGAAGTCATTTGCCTGAGGTCCCACAGCTAGCAAGTGGCAGAGCCAATATTTAAACTTAAATTTGTTTCCCAAACCTGTGTTTTATTTGCCCATTACATCAGCTGCCTCCAGGGCCGTGAGAAAACTAGAAGATAGGAAATTACTAAGAAAAGAAGATTATAATGTTTAAGCTTTCAGAGCTGTATCAGTTTCAAGTGAAGATAAAGTCAAAGGTGTGGCCACGGAGGTGGGTGGCTGAAGTGGCGTGGAGGTCAAGATCTTTGGAGTAGAGAAGGTCAAGAGAATATAAGGCTTGTGTTGAATGGACAACTCGCATGGATGGGGGGCTTGGCTGAATAGAGGTAGAGTAAGAATGTTAGGTAGAAACTCTGACCAGGTGCTGAGGAGAGACCTAGAGATTGGTAGGCATGGAATGATAGGCACAAAACCATTACAGCTTGGTGATATGGTCACCATGGAAATATTGGAAGTGAATGATCATAAATTAACTGTGAGTTTTTATCCTTTTCATGTTTTTCTCTGCAAAAGATATGTTGCAGTTTCACAGGACCATAGGCATCTTCACATACTTCACTGCAGAAGAACTAAACAGTTTTGCAGGATTGTTTAAATTATTTTTCTAGCAAAGGGGAGCAAAAATCTGTTCCTCAATTTTTGTAATAGAAGGAACTTTTAAAAGGCTGGGTTTTAAGAATGGAGACAAATCTACTCTTAATAGATGGAAACGAAGAGCTTAATCCTTTGTTACTAGAATAACAAGGTAACCGGTAGTTACGGTTACTGTGTAAGTGTGCGATTTTAAGCTCTAATGTTAAAAATAATTCATAGTACCAGAATTTTTATTTAATCGCTTTTGATAGGACTTAAGAGTAACTAGAGAATTTGTACAGCTGATTAATAGGTATGAAGATGATGGATGTCTTTTACTTCTACCCTCTCCTTCACACCTTTTGAGCAGTTTGCTACTTACACAGTTTTTTCTGGCAGGTGTCCATGGCGAAGGCAAGCGGGTAATTCCAGCAATTTGGACTGAGTTTGGGGTGAATCTGGGCTCTGTCATCAGGTGGACCTGGGGTTCAATCCCAGTTCAGGGCCTCTTCTTTACCAGCTGGAGGACCTTGGCCAACACACTTTACCTTTCACCTTTAGTTATTTTTTTGCAAGAAGATAAAATAGTCTTTAAAGATTGCTAAAGGAAATAGAAATTAATTTAGTTTTTCAAAGTATTTTTATATGCATTATGTAGATAGAACCACTAATCTTTATATTCCCCTTAGTGTGGATAATCAATAATTAGCTCCAGGTCTGTCAAACCAACAATGATTTTACCATCAGGACTGTTGGCCATGGAAATGTTTTTTTCAATCGTTATTTAGATAGTTTTCTTTTTAAATTAGTCCCTGTAAGAAGGACAATATGGGATCTAGCTAAAAATCTGTTGAACACATGACAAAATGCTGTATCTGATGTTTATGATAGATCTAGATTTCTGGAGTTAGAAATACCAAAAAATGCATATAGGCATTTTTGTCTAGAACATAAACAGTAACCTAAATAAGGGAATATTTGCTGCTGCATCATATAACCTTTTAACATTGTTCTGCAAATAGCTATTCATTTATCAGCAGGTACAATGGTGCCAGACAAGCGGAAAAGAAAGCCTGATTGAGTTTGTATTTTCTAAAAGAAGCCTTGCTAAAACAAAACAACTGTACGTTTTAAGATATTGCTTGATCTCCTACTTTTCTAAATAGATAGGGTAATAGAAGAAACATGTCATTCAGGATGCTTTGGGCTGCAAATAATAAGAGACTCAAAAATGGTCTAATACATTTATAATAAATGAGAAAAAACATATTGTCACTTAGGAAGTACAGAGGTTGGATTGTTTCAGGGTTCGCTAATAACAACAAAAGCTTTGCATCCTTTCAGTTCTGCCTTCTCAGATAGGTTCCCCTTGTGGTCACAATATGGCTGCCAAAGACCCAGGTATCACATGTAGTAGGACTACATGAAGTGAGGAAAAGGGCTCTTTCTTCTCATGCATTTCTGTATCGGAAGGAGCACATAACATTACCCCAGTAAACTCATCTCTCACTGGCCAGAATTGCTGTGTGTGCCCATTTCTTTCCTGGGAAAAGGATGGAATCACCCTGTTGGATTTAAACCAGCCAAGACTGACCCTGGAGGGCGAGGAAGGGGCCCAGCCTCCCTGATACACATGACCACCAGATGCCTGAACAAAACTGGGGTTCTGTTAGCAAGAAAAAAAGGGAATGACCGATTGGTAGGCCATTAATAATAACTACCACAGTGGCCAAGGTATTTTGAAAGCATTGATGGCATGATTTTGATAACTTTTTGGAATTTAAAGTCTGAAAAACTTTATATGACTAGTTTTCCTTGAGAATTTCAGAAACTTGGTGCTAATATTATATAAATATTGATTTTATAAAGAATATAATATCAAATACCGGGACGATACTTAAATAACTTTTCTAAGGCTTTCTTTAATCACTCATTACTTCAGAATTTTTTATAATCAAAATCTTTTTCTTTCAGCTTTATTGACTTATAATTGACCAATAAAATTGTAATATATATAAGGTATACAACATGAAGATTTGATATACATATAGATTGTGAAAGGATTCCCCCCATCCGTTAACACATCCGTCAACACATCCATCACCACACACACACACACACACACGGTTTTTTTTTTGGTGAGAACATTTAACTTTTATTCTCTTAGCAAATTTCAATTCTACGATACAGTCAGAATATTGTACACTATAGTCACCTTGTTATCCATTAGATCCTCACACCTGATTCATCCTTTTTATCAATCTCTCCTTATTTCTTTCAACCCCTGGCAATCACTTTTCTACTCTGTTTCTATGAGTTGGACATTTTTTTAAGGTTCCACATATAAGTGATAGCATGGAGTATTTGTCTTAAAATCAACTTCTGTTGTCTTGGCTGTGGCCTAATGACATTTCCAAAGTTGTATCTCCAGCTCAGACACGATGCTGCTCTCTCCTCCTGACTCAGGTCAGGACACCTCCAATGGGATGTTCTACAAACACTAAAGATTAAATGATGAAAACTTAAGCAGGGACCATGTTCACTGCTGTGTCTCCTGCGAGGTACTAGTGGGGGCTTTATAGATATTTGAGGAACGGATGGTTGGAGGAATGGAGAAAACAAAGAGCTCATCACCTTCCTTCCTAAACCAGGACAGCTTAGTGCTTAAGAACAAGAGCTCCAGGATCATCTCACCAAGTTCAAAGTCTGGCTCCACCACTTATACCTGTGCCTCTTTGTACCAGTTACTTGATTTCTTCAAGCCTCAGTTCCTATAAAATGTGGAAGGTAATGATACCTCATTGAGGTTTTGTTAAGGTTAAACAAGATCATTCCTGGAAAGTATTTAACAGAAGCCTGGCATATAGTAAGCGTTCAGTATTAACTAATATGCATTCTTCATGTGGCCAGTCAGCCAGCTCAGGGTCCAAGACTCAAACTCTGAGCCCCACCTCTGCATCCCATCTCTCTGTTGCCATCCTTTCATCTCCCAGCTCTAATCCTACAGCTACAGATCTAGTTGGAGCCTTTCATTACGAAGTAGCCTCCAGTAGACATGCTGCCCTTCTAAGCCTTCCTGTCCTATCTTCCCCACATGTGGGCCCAGGGAGGGAACCTTAGACCAGGCACTCAGAGTATTTACCCTGCTCTGCTGGTTGTTTGCCTTTATAGTAGTGGTTTTCCTCCCACTACTATAGTAGTGGGTCTGGGGTGAGGATGGGAGGAGAACTAACTATGCCAAGCCACATGGACCTCTTCCCTATTTCCACCAGACTGTTCTATACTTTACATATTAGGTGTTCACAATAGATTCCTTTGAAAAAGGAGCTCTAGTCCTTGTAGAAAGTCTGAAAAGCAATGAATGCACTGGATGATCTTTCCAGTGGGCTGTCCGGAACCTCTCTTGGCTCTGCACATTGTTTCCTATCTCATGCAAACTCCCAGGAGCTTAAAATCCCTCCCCAGTTGGTTCCTTCTTCTCTGTGTTGTGCTTCCTTCACCACCCAGCTATCCTCTCCACTCAAGAAAATGGTTCCCAGGCCCCTGAAAATAACTCTTTGATGATGGGTTTTGCACAAATCTGCTACCCTGTTTCTAATGTCATCTGCCACCTGGGCTATTGTCACCCTCAATGCTGTACCCAACTTATCTGCACTTGGCCCCTAGGACTAGTGTCTCAGCCACTGTTTATTATTAATGGTATACTTATTGATAAGCTTCACTGTGTTCAAACTCTCTATTTTCTGCAGAGTACAAAGTCTTTTGAGCTAATCTCTGCCAAGAGTTCTCAAAGAGTATTCCGGGGATCCTTGGGGTTCCTCAAAAAACCATCCAGGGGAGTCAGTGAATGAAAACTATTTTCACAATAATACTAGACATTATTTGCCTCTTTGGCTCTCATTCTCACAATTGTGAGAGTGGAGTTTTCTAGAAGCTACGTGACATGGGATATCGTAACAGACTGAATACAGAAACAGATATGAAAATCTAGCTATCTTCCATTAAGCTAGACATTAAAGAGACTTGCAAAAATGTAAAATAATGGCACATTTCTCACTGAATTTTTTGTTTTGAAAAATATATCTATTTTCATTAAAATATATAATGTATGCTAATGTAATCCGTTTATTATTATTTTAAAATAAAATTTAAAATAAATATTAGAATTTTTTTCAGTTTAAGTTTATTAGATGATAAAGATTGATGGAATATAACCCACATAAACAAAAGCTTTTTGGGGTCTTCAATAACATGTAAGAATGTAAAAGTATCCTGATACTAAAGAGTTTGAAAACTGCTACTCGACACTTTGTTGTTTTAGTATTTCCCAGCACAGTGAACTATATTCCATGGTGAAATCCAGAATGTTCCACACAACAGGAGCTCCATGATGGCTGCTGACCACTGACTTGGGCCGGAAAAGCCTCCAAAGCTCCTGGAAAATCTATTGAGTCAAAACTGTGCTAGTTTTGTTTGCCTATTTAATATTTTTATACTGTCTTTTTATTGAAATATAATGCTTTTCAAGTGTTAACCACAGTTAATCAAATTTGGTAGATTTAAAAATTATTATCAGGGACAATCTGTCCATGGGGTGCTTATTACTCTCGTTTTGCCAGTTTTGCTTTAAAAAACAGTCAGATGCGTCACACAACCTAATTCAATAAAATATGACATTTTGAATAATGGTTGCAAAATATGTAATTAGTTCTCTGACTTGGACCATTAAACTGAATGAAATCCCATTTCTTTGCCTTCTTGCCATTGTACCTGATTTTCCTAGTTAGATAATTCTTTATTAGTGTCAGGCCAGTTACCAAGCTCTGTGAAAGCCGCAAATGCAGTTTTTAATTTTCTGGTATCCACATGAGAAAAGTAAAAAGAAACAGATGAAATTAATTTTATTAATACATTGTTAACTCAATATATTCAAAATATTATTTTTCAACATCTACTCAAATATAAAACATGATTAATGAACTGTTTTATTATTATTATTATTTTGTCTTCAAAATCCAGTATACATTTTACACTTAACAGCACATCTCAATCTGTGCTAGCCACATTTCAAAACTAGTGCTGTGGTACTGGACACTGTAGGTAGGTTGACTCCAAGAAATTTCTGTCTAGGGTATTGCCAGGATACTCATGGCGCATCACGCCTCTCACTCCAACCCCAGTATTGCCTCAGAATCCTGGTCTTCCAGACCAGGAATAACCTCAAGTTAGGCGAAACCTTCCAGGCTGGCATCAAAACCATTTGGCATCTGGAAAATACAGAGAGGCCACTGTATAGGACTTGACCTTTGGACTAGTGTTAGTTAACTTGAGGGTGTAAAACAACAAGCCAGACTCAAAATTTGAGGTAAGGCTGGCATTCATTTGGAGGGAAACTGGGCAACTGTTCTGTGCAGTAAGAGAGCTGATACCACTGCTAAGATTATCATACTCTCCCCGCAAGGTCCTTAGAAGTTGATTTTGTATTTTGATAGACTTTTCTTAAACAACTTTTCTTAAATAGAAAGAATATTTTTAAAGTTCCTAAAAACAACTGTTAAGAAAATGTCATATAATCAAAATGATAGCTGTAGTAATTGGGAAGTGACCTCACTGTATCTTTGCTGTGCTAAAGATTTAGGTGATAGCAGGATCAGATGAAAGACCCTTTTGACCATTTTTATTCATTATCTGTGGCAAAATGCTTTTGAATTCTTATAAGGTAGATTATATCAAGGTAGAGTATCTAGTTGCATAGAATAAAGTTACAGGTGGAACCAAATTACAGATTTTAGATGATCAGTGGTTGTAGTAGCTGTCATAGTAAGTCATGTTCTGAATGAATAAATAGAAGCCCATGCTCACTTTTGCTCTCTTGTATCTTCATTACGGTTTATTTTCCAATTACTGTCTATCCACTGTTAAACATTATAGAAATATGTAATTTAAAAGTGAAAGTTCCCCATAATATTAATTATGTATATTCTTTCAGATTTTCCTATGTATATTTGGCAGGTTTTTTTTTTTTTTTCAGAATTAAACTCACACAATTTATATTTCAATGTTAACCACAGTTATTAAATATGATATTAACAGGACCAAAAGGTATGAAGTAAAAGTGAGGCTCCCTTCCTCCCTGTTCCCCAGCCAAAAAGTTCTACTTTACAAAGGCAACCACTGTTACCACTTTCTTCTGTACTTTTCTAAAGATAGTCTATGCAAAGAACGCCATATAATTTTTTTCTCCTTTTTTAAAACAAATGTATCATTCTACTTACACACTTTATACTTTTTTCCACTTAATGTAATTTGGAGATCTTTCCATACCTATACATGAAAAGCTGCCTCATTCTTTTCCAGGGTTATCTGGTACTTTTTAGGCTGCACAATTTATTTCTCCATTTAGGTTATTTCCAGTGTTTTAGGATTGAAAACAATGTCACAGTAAATAACTGTGCAATTTTATCATTTCAAATGTGAATATTTCTAGAGGATGACTTTCTAGAATCAGAATCACTAAATCAAAGGGTAATCGCATTTTATTTTAGTTAGATATTGTCAAATTCTACTCCCTAGAAAGTTTTGCTAGTGTACAGTTCCACTAACACAATGTGCCCTCATTAGCTGCAAGGTGGGAAAAATAGCATCCCGTTTAGTTTAAGTTGTTTTTTGTTTTTTGTTTTTTCTTTTAAGTAGCTTGATCATCTTTTCATAGGTTAAAGAGGCATCTGTAGTTCCTTTTCTGGGGAACTGCCTGTTGATATCCTTTGCCCACTTTTCTATTGGGTTGTTGTTGGTCTTCTTATTGATTTGTAGGAGCTCATCAAGGAACACACTCTTTGTGCTTTTTTTGAGATTTACCATTAGTCTGTTGACTTTGCTCATGGTGGTTTTGCTGTGCAAAAAAATATATATGTATATATATTTTAGTTTTTATATAGCCAAACTTATAAATCTTTTATTTTATAGCTCCCTAGATGTTGTGTTATATTCATTCAACAAATATTTATTGAGAGTGTAACTTGGGTCCCAGAATTGTAGGTACTGAGGGCATAACGGTAAACAAAACAGCACTCATGGAGCTTATATCACAAAGGAATATTTGGAGAAGCCCAATAATTGCACTCAAATGGTTTTGTTTGTCTTACTTAACATATCACAAACATCTTCCTGGAATATATGAAGATTTATCTAATTTTCTTTATGGCTACAGTATTCTTCTTTTAGCACATACCATAAATGTTACAGCCGATTCCTTGCTGAGTCCATATTCTTATCCAGGGGTCAGCAGACTTAATTCTTATTGGGCCAAATCATAAATATTTTAGGTTTCATGGGTCATACAGTCTCATCACAGCTCTCAACTGTATTGTAGCATAAGAGCAGGCGTAGACAATATCTAAAATAAAAAAAAGTGTGTGCCAATAAAACTTTATTTATAAACACTGAAATTCGAATTTCACATATTTTGCACATGTCACAAAATATTACATTTGTTTTTTTTTTCCAGTCATTTAAAAACGTACAAGAAATTCTTAGCCCATGGCCATATAGAACAGGCTTTAATAAAAACAGACAGCAGGCTGGATATTATGGCATGTGGGCTATATAGTGCACAGACCTCTGCTCTAAACCATTCTGCCACACTACTTCCCAAATGGTCTCTGAGCTGCCTATGAGTTTCAGTGGCCTCTTTTAGAATTGTATTAGGAAACAATGGGAACTTCATTGCCAAAGCCACAGCGGTAATAATCGTTATAGTAATAACAGTACTAATATCCTCAAATGCAGAAAACAAAAGCCAGCCCCCAGCCACTATTTGTCCTGCAGTGTTGATTATTACAGTGCGTGCTATCCTTACCAAAATACAGATCTCATTGAATGATTAAGACACCAGGTTTTCTCTGGTATCACAGCTCACTAGCTCTACAGTCTCTGGGCATCGCAGGCTCGGCCCTTACAGCAGCAAGCCCCGCCCACCCCACAGGGTCTTTACCCTGTTCAGCACTCTATCTGCTCGCCTTGCCTTGTTTTTCCTCATTGCACTCAGGACACCTGACGTTACATTACATATTCACATGTTTCTTGTTTGTCTCCTTCACCAGAATGAGGGCAGGAACTTTGCCTGCCCTGCTGGCTCTTTATTCTCAGAGCCAAGATCTGGGTTTGGTATTTGGTGGGTGCTTAAGAGCTACTAGTTGATGGAGTGAATCACTTCTCTTCACAAGTCACCCATTTGGCATTGGGCATGCTGAGCGTGACTCCCATAAACATGGGAAATCTTACTACAAATGGAACTTATCTGCTTCAGAGAGAATCAGTGAAGACCAGGTTACTGTTGGCCAATGTCTCTACACAGCTGGATAGATAGAGGAAAACAGGCAAATATGGGAGCAGCTCACATTTTCTTCATTGTCCTGACTCAAAGGATAAACAAGGCTCCTTCCCACCTCCAGAGACCAAAGCACCAATGATGAAATAATCCAGAAATGGCCAAACCAAAGCCTGGCAACAATAGGTAGGCACCTAAGTGCTTTGTTTTTGACTCTGAAGCTAAGAAATTGCTTTGGTTTTCTTCTTCCAGTGACGGAGTCAAAAACAAAGCACTTAGGTGCCCACTAATTGTTCTCGGGCGCTGACTTGGCCATTTTTGAACTATTTCATCATTACTGAATGTTTTTGCATGCTAAAGGAAATATGAAATTTTGATGATGAGAAATAACTTCTCAATTTTTCATGTAATTTATGGAAAACTGACTTTTCCCCAAAAATATTTCTATGTAATATTTACATTTTAAGTGAGGCATACATAAATTTTAAAAAAGAAAATTAAGCTTCCTAGAGGAAGCAATACAAAAACCCTAAGTAAACTTTAAACTCTAGATGAGTTACTGAAAATATCTACAGTTCTGTTTTCTCTATAATTATCTGCAAAATCGTTGTCGAATTTAATTAGTTCCTAAGGTCACACGCAAAATAAAACAATTACAAATCACCGTGTATGTCGTGATTGCCAAGTGTAAGACAGCAGTTTGGACACTAACATATGTGTGAGGTTTAGGGCAGTTACAAGAGGCCTTTGCCATCAGGGTGATTCCAACCAATGGAGATTGTAGGGCATAAACCTAGGGGCTTTTTGGCCTTATAGTCACGTTGTCACACTGAGCCTTATTGATACCTATTGTTAATCTGGTGTATTGAGAGCAGGGTAGATTGTTAATCACTAAAGTAATTTCCAGCTGTAAAACTTTTTATAAATTTAAATACCACCCTAGCACATTCAGATCTTTGTATTCGTTTGCGTATGTGCGGACGCGCAGTGATAAGAAAAAGCCCACGTTGTAAAAAATTAACTTCCTTTCTTCTATAGCTATTAAAAAAGATCCAATAAGTATGTTTAGAGCACCTATGGAATGCAGGCTAGATGCTGGAGACACAGTGGAGTAAGACAAATAAGGAGTTCTCAGCCCAGTGTTTCCTACTTCTTAAGCCTTTGTCTTCCATACGTATTCAGTATTCAGTGTAGAGAAACAAACAGGTAAGAACAGATCCTGTGGGAGCTACATGGAACACATAAAATAAGCCTGGCTTTGTTGAAAAGCATTCTTATTTCCTATACAATTGGCATGTTGTAATTATATTTGCTTTCTAATTCCTAATGAGCACTTCCTAAGTAATTGGCACCCTGTTCATGCTCCCCAGTACTAAGAATTACACTGGATAACTTCCATGGAAGTGATGTGTGTGTAATTTCATGAACTGGAAGGGTAAGGCATCCACTGTAATTGAAAGCAGTTTCTCTGTTGCATTTAATATTGGCCTACCAAGAAGAGGAAGAGGAATCATGTATAACTATGCTTAAAGGGGAGTTTGTCAGGCATTTCAAGGGCTCCTTCATACATTGACCTAGGTAGGAAATGGGTAAAGTCACGTTATTTTCATGGCATAGAGCCCAAATGTCTACAGTGATGAATCAACTGAAGTCAGTTCAGTTATGTTCAGCAAACCTAATCAGACACCGACTATATGCACTTTGCTGGGTACAAATTTAAAAAATAAATAAATAAGACATAGCCTCAAAAGCTCTTTGTAATTTTTCAAAGAGTTTACATTCGACTTGGGAAGAGAGGACATAAGAACAAATGGTGACAGTGAAACAAGCAATTTTAATACCTTGATAGAGTTTTAATTTTAGTATAAATCTATTTTCATTAAAGCCAGTTCTGATGTTTTATAAACTATATTATACTATCAAGGTCTGTAAAAGTGATTTATTTATACATCACAACTTAACTTTGCTATGGTTGCTTATTGGGAAACAAAGTAGAGACGAGTAAATAAAGACTAAAGTGAACATAGTAATAGCGTGGACATAATAATCATGACTGACATCTTTCCAAATCCTTATATTCTTTCTAACACAATTCAAATCACATACACGATTGTATTTAAGAGCAATCAGAATTAAGAAATGCTAATGCATTTATCTGAAAGAAATAATCGCACTCAAAAGAAGCAGGAGAGCCCAGTTCAAAGCGGCAGGTTAAGTATCTATCTCTACTACCTTGCCAGACCTCATTGGGATAATTAAAAGGATATCCTAAAAAAGAATCGGTTGATAACAACTCTACAACAAGGTAGTTATTACTAACAGACAAGAAATCTCAACTAATTTCTGGATGCCAAAAGCAGAGCATTTGCACAGGAGAAATGGAAACTGCTAAAGTCCACATACAAATATCAAACACCTTGCCAGTGACGGTGTAGCTGAGAGAAGTTTGAAGAAGTGGAGGAAGCGGGAAGTGTAGATGCTCTAACATCCAAAAAACACACAGCGGGAAACCAGTAGTTGCTGGCCACAGTTTATGGGGCAAAGAGAATTTTAAGGACTTTACATAAGGTTAACCGTGTAACCACTAAAATAACTAAACATAAGGACAGAAAGAAAGCCAGGAGGTGGAAGGGGAAGGGAGGTGGAGTAAAAGCACTAAATTCTTCAACTTTCTTATCAAGGAGTTGATAGATACTATCTAGTGTTGAGAAATCAAGAAGTAATTTGGAGTCGTTGAGATAACCACAAAGAGCAGTAAAGTTAGGCACAATTACAGGTGTTTACCTGTGAGTTAAGGAATGGCCAAGAGGAGCATGGTATACCTTCTGCACTGTTTGATTTTTTAAACTTGTGCATTGAACCTTTTTATAATGAACAAATAAGAAGATGAATACCTGAACAAAGAAATATTCCGAGCTTATAGATGAGAATGAGATATTTTACATATTCCATAGAGAAAAAAGCAAAACACAGAAAAATACCTAAAATATACCTTGTTGTGTTTTTAAAAATATTTTTGTTGATATATTAAATATGTTTATAAATGCAAAGAAAAGTCTTTAAAAGTGATTTCGTCTGGGGGAAGGGAGTGCGATTGATGAGGAGGATTGAAAGGAGGCTCATTTTTTTCTTCTTTGTGTACTTCTAAATTATTTGAAATGGTTATGAGTCTTTTTAACTCTTGAACGCTTAAAAACCATTTATAAAAATGAATAAAGAAATCAAGAGAATGGCAAAAATACATTAAAATCTTAATATAGGTCTACACTCTATTATGTATCCATTTAGCAAATGTCTTGAATTCCCACCAGGGGATTATGCATTAGTACTTATCAAGGGCAATGAACAAGACAGTCTATGCCTTTAAGAACTTTGTAGTCAAATGGCTCAAAAGACAATAAATACACAATTATAATACAGGGTGATAAGTGCTATGATAGATGTAGGAGCAGAATGCTAAAGAAGGGTACAAAAGGGACACCTACCCTTACCGAGGTGGGTGGGGCAGTGTTGGTAAGGTTTCCCGGAACAGTGATGCCCAAGTGGAGGACACCTATTTACATGTCAAGGCACATGTGGAGCGTATATTTCCGTAGGTATTTTATGTGTAAGTATTTGTATGAAGTAAAAAAAGCAAGTCATGTTGATAACAAAGTGACACCAAATATTGCCATGGCTGACACTAGAAACTCAACCCTTGGCTCTTTTTCGGGAGTATAGTTGTGTTCCATGAGACTTGAGGGAAGACTTGAGGAGAAAAGGAAGAACCACTTTCTCAAGTATTCGAGTGATCCAAACCCCCTGAGAAAGGGGAGCACTATCAGGTATGACCAGCAGAGCCTAAAAGATGTACAAATATTTGAATAATGGTTGAGAATCATCCCTTTGAAGATCCCAAAGCACCTGACAAATAAAGACTCTCCTTTTACAGATGGTAAGCCTGAGGCTGAGAAAGCCATTTCCCTAAGCCACTCAGTTAAGGACTTGCAGTAACAAAACAGACCACACTCTTTCTGGCTTGTCTTTTTGTTCTGGTGAGATCGGCCCCTCCCTCCACTACTGAAGAGACAGAGAGCAACGTTACAAATGGTTTTGTTCATAGGGTCGCAGAATTCAGTGTCAACAAGCTTTGTTTCCCATACCCTGTTCACATGCATGCCATGTTCTTCAGAGAGGCTTACTGTGGTTTCTGAGGAAGGCAGGCTTTGGCACAGCACTCAGCATTCAAGTCTGCACGTGTATCCAAGTTGCCACGACTCGGCAATGCTCTTCTGGCAGGTTAGTTTTGCCCTGCAGTACTTTCGGTTGGTTTTTATGGTCTTGACAGCCACCATGAAGGTCAATGGGCCCGGAATTCAAACTTCTGAAATATTCTACTCTGTTGCTGAGATTTCACTGTTCAAAACTGTTTCTTTTTTGCAACAAGAGTCTCGGCATTTAAGACAAGATAAACGTGATAAGACAATAGCAGAGGAAATTGTGGGTTTATGTCTCCAGGTGGGCTAATTTCCAAACTACACTAGAGAAAATTGCTCAGGATAATTTCACAGGTTTCCTCCTTCGTTCGTGGTGGCAGGATTGTTGCACCTGCAAAATTTAATTACACATTTGTGTTTTTTTTCCACAGCAAAGATATCACTATAATTGGGGGTTGCTTGCCTTAGCCAAACTTGTTTCTTATAAGGCCCAGGAGAAACTGCTTTATCCTGGGAATGAATAAATGATGACGTGAGGCTATTTGATCTTCATTATGACTGACTCATGTTTGTCTTCATTGATTGTGAGATGATGACCTGTGTGAAATATAGTACACTAACATTCCATCTATCTGGAGGGATTGAAGTGAGGGTGTTCTGATTAATACAATATTGATAGTTACTATAAATTTTTTACATGGAAAAATTCAATTCATTTCAACAGGTATTTATCGAGTGTCTTCTGTGCTCAAGGCTACATGGGAGGCACTGTGAGAAATGTGAAAATGAAGGCCTGCCCTCAAAACACTTGCACTCTTGAGAATTATGTACTTTTTTAGTGAAAAGACCATGGTAAAAGTATGTGTAAATGCGAACCCACTTTGAAAGTGAGCTAATCTTTATTAAATGACTGGAGGCGTTTCAGGACACTGCACTTGCCTGAAAGGCAGTGGGGGGTGGGGGGTCACATGGCAAATCACACCAAGGATTAATTTTTAGAACCAATATCTAATATCAGCTCATTTATTTGTCAGCTTTTATTAAAAAGTAGAGAGAGGAAAAAATGTTTAAGTTCTCTGTTATTTGCTTTTCAGATAATTGGGAAACACGTTTAAAAGCCATTTAATTATTTATTAATTTGGATTGATAAAAGACAATCAAACCGTGAGTTCCAAGAATGAGGAAATCACAGTGGAATGAGAAATCTGAGGCCGCATTAGTGAAAGGGTGATTGGATCTGGGGCACAGAGTTTGGTCAGCATTTGGCAGTGGCTCTCCTGATGAACTCTGGGGGGACTTTTGCTTGTCACGGGGACTATGGAGTACTACTCGTATTTAGTGGTCGGGGCCAGGGAGATGTCCTGTAGTGCTACGAACAGTCTTCAGCCACAAAGACTTGTCCTGTGTCCTTCACAACCCAATATTTATCAGAAAAATCTGCTTATAATTATCTAAGAATCTAGCTTATTTTACATATAAACACTAAATATCTTTTATATGACTCTAAATATGCCAAATCTTCCAAAAATGCAGCTATTACAAATATTGAGAGGAAACTATGCTTGGTTTTGTGCAGAACTTCCCAAGAGTTGTTCACCATTTGGTAAAAGCCATATTCAGTGTCACTGCTCTGGAAACACACGTATCAGACTATCACACGTATCATTCATATTGCTAACATTCATGGTGATTCCATAGATAGCCAGCTTCTAACCAACTCCTTAGGCCACCTAGAATAGTTGTACCCAGGCATTAACTTTTTGTTGTTCCTATTATTTGGAAATAAATTACTCTCTCTTTATTCTTTAATATTACAAGTAGGTCGACATAATGATTTTTTTAATTGTGGTAAATACATATAATATTTACCACCTTAACCATTTGTAAGTGTACAGTTCAGTAATATGAAGTACACTCACATAGTTGTGCAACTATCACCACCGTCCATCCATAGAACTCTTCATTTTGCACAATTGAAACTTCATTCCCATTAATCACTCCTCATTCCCTCCTTCCCCCAACTCCTGGCAACCATCATTCTACTTCCTGTCTCCATGAATTTGAATACTTTAGAACTCACAATATGAGGATTTTTGAGAGACAATGTGTAGATTATATTATCTGTGAATTTCATTGCAGGACAATAAGGAGTTACAAGTTATTTTTTATGAAAAGGAGACATTGAGTCTAATTAGAACCACTGGTATCTGTGAATCAGCTAACAGTACATTTGCATGGTCTGTATCTTAGAAAATCAACCTTTAACTTAGTAATGTATTTAAGATAAAATAAAAATCATTTCCTCCTAAACCGTTTGAGGAGAGCCTTTGTTTACTTGAGCTTTTCCAGTATTGTTTTAATTTCTATGCTAGTTTGACCTGATCTGAGAAACATGACAATGGTCTTGAAGTTGAATTTACTGTAGTCAACAAAAATGGGAGCGCCTCACCTGGACTGTGGCCTACTTTATTTAGTGTCTCAGAGATTACCACCATGCTGGCAATTTCTGAATACATATTGTTGGTTGCTTGATTGAAAGACATTTCTAAGAGTAAAACTGGAGTGTTTGGCAGCCCCACCCCAAGTGGCTCATCAGTATCATCCCACTTTATAGTTCCTGCCTCTGGGAGCAACCACACACCTCACTCAGTGTCGTGACCCACACATTGCTCAGTTTTCATAGGAGCACCATACTCTCACTAGGTTACCTCATTTTATCTACAACGAAGTCATTGGAAGAATAACCTCCATGAAGAATTTTGATCTTTCCTCAGACTCACATTTGTCTTCAATGATTGTGAGATGATGACATACTTGAAAGTGAAATATAGTACATATTCTGATAACTTTGGCCCTAATAAAATAACATCAAAACCAATAATAAGACCTTGGTGTATAATCTGACTCATGTACTGGTTTGTACCATGTCTTTGACTTCTCTTACCTTAAATTACCTGAGGTAATTTTCTCACATGGAGAGAAATCTCATTTGTCATCCTGTAATGGTGCCAGCTGAGAATAAAAAACCTTACCACTAGCATGAGGTTCAATTTAAAAAGTGGATACAGAATTAAGTACCATCTACTGTTTTGCATTCAAACAGAGTAAACTTATTCAGTGGGTTTATTTGTTCTTCTTTGCTTCCTCTTTGTTTAAAGAGGCAATATGGACCATCATATATGTAGGTACATTTTAAGTAAAACTTACATTTGCTGCCTTGTGATTTTTTTTTAAGGAATGTCTATTTGAAACAGGTTACACTGTGACTGACTGTCAATTAATATACACAATTAATATACACAATCACCACACGTTTCCAGAATACCTACCCATATATGACACTAAGTTTTTATCCTTGAACAATCACTCAGATATGGGCATTTTTAACAACTGTATTATGGAGTGTTCTTGATTATCTCTCCTCTTTTTGTTAAGGCTATGTCAGTTTTCTCAGTTTCAAGAATTGGAACTCTGTCATTCACTTCATTCATTCACTCAATGTGTATTATGTTTACTGGCCTAGTATCTGCAAGGGGCACCACTGGTTCCTGTTAATGCAAAAATGAGTAAGACTCAGTCTCTGCTGTCCAACTAGTAAAAGATTTTTTTTTTTTCATATTCATTGGTTACTTGGAAATTCACTATTGAGCCCTTACATTCTGTAAAAGAAAGCTGAGGAATTTTAGATGCAAGAGATATTTACCAGTAAAAATATTCTATGATTGGTGGCAACAGAGGTGATGAATTTGGCAAAAATAAAATTAAAAAATCCTTAGTACCATGGAAGTGCCTGGAGCACACTCAGAGAGTAATAGAGTTATACTCAGAGTACGACTGGGCATCTTCACAGAGTAATAGAGCTATACTTAGAGTATACTGGGGCATCCCCAGAAAGTAATAGTTATAATCATACTAAGACTGGAGCATTCTTAGACAGAATAAAGTTATAATCCCACTACCAAGAGAAATTTCCACATTTCCTCATTTAGCCAAAGCACCATTTCCCCTGTCCCTGACGTGAGAATCCCTGGAATCAGAGAATACTTTCATGTTAGAGAAAGAAGGCAACTTAGTTGTTTTCAGAGCAAAGAACTTAAGTCCTAAAAGGCTTGATGATTTGCCTGAAGTCAGAGGTCTCATAATAAACAAGAAATGCTTAAGTGAGAGCCAGGTTCCCCTGGTAAAAATGTCCTCACTGGGTTCCTTTTCCTCAGCTCTCCATTCTAGAAGCTGCTTCTTCCAACGTTCCTCGGGTTTTGCCCTTCTTCATCTTTGGTTCTCCAAAGTATCTTTCTCCTCCAAATTTCTCGGCATACTTTTTAAAAATTAATATTCCCAGAACACAGCTTTCTCTGTGTCACTCCTCAGTAGGAGATCTATACCCAGTTAAACAAACACTTTCCAAAAGGTAACGCAAAGGCCCCCCTGCCTCCATGAAGCCCTCCTGGGTTGTTCCAAAGCATAGCTCTCCCTGTTTGGAACTTAGTTGCTTTACTACCTAACATGTGAGTATAGCGTGATTTGTGTTATTGGGAAATGATTTTACTAATATGTCTTTTTCAATATTGTAGTCCAGCATCTTTTGGGTACAGAGAAGGTAAGATCTTGCCACATACTGGTTGTCTGTTCTTACTCATGGGCCCTTGGCATCCCCCATAACCTTTCTTGCACATGACTTTGGTTAGTCTCAGTGCCAAATCTACGTGATTTTTATCTAATTAATTCAGCTCCTCAGACGATATATTACTCTTAATTAGCTGGGAGTGAATGACTTTATTAGCTGTAGTCTATCTAAAACTAAGTTCCAGTTGGTGATTTCGGGACTGAGCCAGGAGAGAGTTACGATCATGTTAGAAGAGGTATTTCATAACCAGAGGTGCATTGGGAATTATCTGTTCTTTGTGAATAATCTGTGCCCCTACTTCCCCCTCAACAATTAATGTAACAGTTTAGTTGTCATTGCCATGATAATCGAGGCAAAGTGCCCCCTCCCTTTCTAATTTGCGTCCCAAATCCTTTGCTAGAAGAATCTGACAGCCTGAATAGAAGAGTTGTCGGGGGCGGGAGAAAGGCGAGAAAGGTAGGAAGTGTTTCTTTTCCATGACATTTGAGCTGTGAGTTGTCAGGAAGGGAGAGATCTGAGTGGGTTTTTATCAGTTACTGAGTGAAGCTCTGCTCAAAGCACTAAGCTTATTTCTCAGAGCCCCGTGGGGTGCTACTTTTTTTTTTCTTACATGGTAGCTATAGTGTAGTGAAGGAATACAGGATTTAAGATGGAAGTACTGGGTTCAATTCTTGACCCTGCAACTTAATACTGGGGTTAAATAATTTTGCAGTAAGTTGTTTAATACTTTCTGCCTCAATTTTCTTATCTGTCAAGTGAGAAATAATAGCACATCTCCATTCTTTGTTGTGAAGTTTACATGACATAATACATATGAAAGTGCTTTGCTAACTCTAAATCTCCATTAAAAAGTCAATTACTTTTAAAGGTGCCTCTGCTCAGTCTTTATGCTAAAATGCTGCTTATTCAATGAAGGTGGGGTCAACTAACAGGCTAATTGCCTTTTTAAAATGGTAAACAGTAATTTATATACTTTACCTCCAACCTAAACCAAATTTTCATGTCAAAAAAAATAAAGAAAAGAAAAAGAACATTTTATTTTCACCAATAAAACGCATTTGGAATGAAACTTTAGATTTTTCAATCGTACCAACAAAGGTCAGTTTAACATGAGAAGCTATGAGGACTGTTTGTTGGGTTTCCAGGGTTTTGCTTCCATGCTGTAGAGCTCAGTCTCAAAAATGTATTAGTAAAAGCAAATTACTTACAAATTAACAGGGAGCAGAGTGTTGGCCTTGATTAAGCTCTCAGTGGATCATGTTAATTATTCCACTTTTTACTTATGTTATTCTATAGTATAATGGTTTTAAGGCAAATGACTGCCTTTATACCCTACCTACCTCTTTTTTTGTTTATGCTAAAGGAAAAAAATATTTAAAACTGCATGAGCTGGTCCGTTTATATTTGTTAACTCCTCCATTCTTTCCCCCTTGATAATTCTACTTACATTACTTTTGCTGTACTTGGGGTGTTACTAATATCACCTTATGGAATCTGTTAATCGTGCCTTGTTAAGTAGAGAGGAAACAAGTAGCAAATGAATTTTCAAGTGGCCAGAGATGAAAATGATCTAAAATGTCCTAACTTAAAATCCTACAAATATTTAAGAGAGTGAGGTCTTGACAATCTTGATTTTGGTTGCCTAAACAATATTCTTCTGCAAATTGATGGTTATTTTCTAATGGGGTGGTGGGTAGAGAGAGAGAGAGAGATGCTTTTTTTACATAGATTAGGAGAAATCACAATCATCATCCTCAAAATGTGTATTCAATTCCTATTTGCTATGGTGATCTGTGTCTCTAGAACAATAGCAGTTCCCTCTCATTCTCACATCACCCCTAAGATTCCCTGTCCCGCGGGATATACTAAAAGATTTATCTCTTTAAAAAATAATTTGTATATATCTCTTTAAAAATAATTTGTGGAATACTAGGCAACTAATATCAAGGGAAGCCTGATCAGCATCTGGATTCCAATGAGAGAGAGAGGGGGTTTGCAGGAGACCTCAGAGTTATTTCTCTTCTTCCCTTGCTCCCACAGTGCCTCCGAAAGCAGAAAAACCTTTTCCTTGTTCTTTTATGTCAGGAACGAACCTCGAAGCTGATACCTGAACCAGCCCCAGGACTTAGGGGCCCAGATTCCTGAGTGGAAAGAAACAAATGGTTTACTCACAACTCTTTTCTCTCCCCTTCAAGATCCTGCCTTTAAAACAGAACTTCGGGGTTATTGTCTAAGGTTCTCTAAGCCACCAGGGGAAATGCCAGTTGTGTGGGCTGTGACTTTGGGATGAGACCACAGAGACTGTAGAGTCAAGTTGAACCTCCAAGTGCCAGCCTCGTGGATTTCTGCACACAGGCAGCTCCAGCAGAATATTCATGCAGACACTCCATGAACAAGCTCCCTCCCTAAACTGCAAATTCAGACTTCCCAAACAGATTCGTCAAGTTGAAAATCTCTATATATACCCACCCTCACCCTCTGTGGGCAGGAGCAATTTCAGAGCTGTCTTCTGGGTGAATTGTTAACCAGTTCAGAGCCTGGCAGTGCAGCCTGAGTGGTAAGCTTTTGTTGGTTTGTTTCAGGACAGCCAGAAGGCACTCAGTGGAACTGGTCTGGTGCCTCTACAATGCAGGTGTGGAGCTGGTGGGGTAGGAAGTGCAGCCAGAGAAAACAAAGGCAGGAGCCTGGGCAGACACGGCTGTCCTTATGGAATCTGGCTTCTTGCTTCCCTATTCAGACCACAGATACAACACTGGGATCCTTGGACAGGACATGAAACCTTGAAAATTGGAATGTCAGGAAGAAAAATGGTTAAAAATACCAAATACTGCATTGACTTAATTGAAGGAGAAACAATATTTAATTACAGCTATTTAATCATATTTCAAAATGGCAAGCCATTACAGTCATTTCAGTTCAACTAACGATTGTTGGTCCTTTCTATGTACCTGTGCTTGTGTTAGGCACTGGGTATAAAATGAATAAACAGACAAACTATATCTCATAGGGTTTAAACTCTACTAAGATTAAAAAAAAAAAAAAAGCTAAACTTGGATAAGAGATATAAAGAACACTTGTGAAAAAAAATTTTTTTTCCCTAAATAAAACTTAAGATGCCATAAAGTCGGAAAGAAAATACTCTGGCAACAAAACAGCAATTTTATATATACTTAATACAGATCTATTTTTGCCTTTCATTTAATGATTTCAAAGAGTTTAGCAGCCACTCCGAGTTAATCCTTAGTACTGAACCTGACTCTTCCATCTCCCTTTGGAAAAAAAAAAATTGGCACTAACACTTAAGCATCCCACAGAGAAGTTCTGGAAACAAAGCATGCTCACTCCCTCACAAGCATCAAGCAGCAAATTAAAGACAATCTAATTTATTCCAAAAAGTAAGTTGGGACGCAGAAGAATCAAACCAATGCCCAAGAAATGAAAGTTATTGAAAAAAGAAATACAAGTTCATTTCTTGCAGGTGGGCATGAAAAACTTTAACGCACCTTCGGGTGTTCTTGTTGGGCTTTCACTATCTCTCTAAGGTCCAGAGTACATTCTGGGAAGGCTTGCTTCATTTTCAAAGAGAGAATCACTTCCTCCTGTTTTAAAAACAGAAAGGGAGATAAAGATTTCATTTCTATAACGTAATATATAAAGGCAACCTGATTCAGCTGATGATCCCCGAATCCTTTGATGGTTCCCCTCAGAACCATATTCATATGACAGGAAGAGTTATGAATGAAAGAATTCAATTGTTTGCAAAAATAAAGTGAAACTCTGCCAGAGATGGAGATGATCTGGAACAGACCTGATCTCTAATTACATAGTAATCTGATACTTAGCGCTGTCACCTGGCAGTCTTCATCTTCAAAGGACCTTACCAATGTTAATGAATTCTTCACCTCCTCTCCCCTCCTCTACTCCCAAAATAGCTACTCTTTAAAGAAACATCAGTCTAACTCCTGAGAAGACTTGACTCACATTATCATATCATTCTAGGATACAATCACGAGTATCTCTTTCCTTTTGATGTTTTGGGATGTTTCCTTCATATATATACAATAGAATATTGTATATTCTATGACCCTGTAAAACTGTTGTAAAACAAACAAACAAACAAAACAAACAAACAACATACAGGCACAGCATAGCCTCTCTGTGGAGATATTATTATAATAAAATAATATAGGAGTATTAGCATAGGATAAAGAGCAGGATGCTTCATGAAAGCCTCTAAGACATGTGAGCTGAGTCCTAACAAATAAGTAGGAATGTATCAAGTGTCTCAGAGAGAAAGGCATCCTAGGCGGAAGAGAGTTGCATGGACAAAGGCCTGGGATGTGAATGGGTATTGACGGTTTAGACATAAGGCACAGTGAAGTAAGCTGGGGTTGTAGGTCAAGTTCATTGGAATGAGACTGGAAGAGTGATTTGCTCAAGGTTACACAGCTAGGAAGTGACACAGCCATGATTTAATCCAGACTGTCTGGCTCCAAGTTCATGCTCAGTCTAACTTACCTCCTCACTGCCGCTCTTTATACAAAGAATAAGATGGATTCAGGGAACTCACAGACTAATGGGTGATATAGGCAAGTAAATTCATAATTACAATACATGCAACAGACAGCTATTGAGTACCTTCTGTGTACCTATGCTAAGACAAAGTGAATACAAAGGAAAAATAATTAAGCTCCTCTCTCTTTTTTTTAAGTCTAAGGCATCTAGTTAAGGAAAGAATAACAATTACAATACATGCATCTGCTAAAATATGGGTCTGTCCAAAACGCTGGGAAGCACAGGAGAGACTAGCCTTAAGGAGTCAAAGAAGGTGCCTCAGAGGACTTGTGCGGAGACTGGAAGGCTCACAGTTCAGTGGACAATGCTGGGGTACCGCACAGGATTAGGGTCGTTGCTAGCATTTATTGCACTTACAGGCACTGTTCTAGGCACTTTTCCCATATTAACTCATTTAATCGTCACAACAATCCCCTATTCTACAAACTGAGACACAGAGAGAGGTGAAGAATTTTGCCAAGATCACACAACACATAAGCGGCAGAGCCAGAATTTGAATCCAAGTTGTTTAATACCAGAGCCCAAGCACTTAACCACTACACAATACTCTCTTACTATAGAGGAAGGGAACCCCAAACCTGCTGAAGTCAGAAAAGGCTTCCAAGAGGAGGTAACATTCTATAAAGATCTCTGGGAGTTCAGCCATCATCAGTATGGAGATAAAAAAGTCGTCAGGCCAAGGGAGTAGGAGCCAAGGTACATGGGATAAAAGAGGAATGGTTTAAAAGAAAAACAATTACTTTTGGTAGCTGGTGGGTGAGGTGGGTGTTAGGGGATGATGAGCGCCACTGAAAGGGTAGGCAGGGAGCACATTCTGGGCTTGTCAATTTTCAAGGAAAAGACACACGAGTTTAAGAATACAAAAGCATCCTATGGACATCCAAAGGCAGGAAACTAATCATAGCCTAAATGCATGTGGAGCTGCTCCCTTTTCCATGGGTGACAGTGCCTCAGTCTCAACTCCCACTCTGTTTGTTCCCTGAGTCACAGAGCAGTGGAGGTGGCCAGATTTAGGGTGATGCCATTGGATCTGCAGATCAGGAGCCAAATGGGACTGATTTGACTTGAACATGAGGGACCAGTGAGGTGACTACTGGGTTCCCAGCTTGGGTGTACTGCAGAGACAGAAATAAGGAAGGAGGAGCAAGTTTGGAGGGTGTTATGAACTAAATCGTGCCCATTCATATGTTTAAGTCCTAACTCCCAATGTGGCTGGCTATATTTGAAGGTAGGGCCTCTAAGGAGATAATTAGGTTAAATGAGGTCATTAGGGTGGCATCCTAAACTAATAAGACTGCTGTCCTTATAAGAGAGATACCAGAGATCTCTCTCTCCACACATGCACAGAGAAGAAGCCATAAGAGGATATAGAGAGCAGGCAGCCATCTAAAAGGCAGAAAGAGAGGTCTCACCAGAAACCAACCCTGATGGAACCTTGATCTTGGATTTCTAACTCCCAGAACTGTGAAAAAATAAATATCTGTTGTTTAATCTACCCAGTCTGTGGTATTTTGTTATGGCAGTCTAAGTTGACTAATACATAAGGAAAGACAATTCACACTTGGATGAAGGCACAGTGGGTAGATTTAAAGCAAGTCATGAGTTAGAATTGGTAGAGCTGGAAAACAAACAAACAGAGACTCATGGACATGGAATATAGACTAGTAGTTACCAGAGGACTATAGACTAGTGGTTACTAGTGGGGTGGGGGAGGAGGGGGGAAATAGATGGGGTAAAGGGGGTCAAATATAGGGTTTAGGGGGAGGGTGAACTGGATAAAGGGGATCAAATATATGGTAGCTGAAGGAAACTGGACTTTGGGTGGTAAACACACAATAGAATATACAGATTTCAAATGATAATGTACACCTGAAAACTATATAATTGTATTCACCAATGTTACCCCAATAAACTTAAAAAAAAAAAAGAATTGGTAGAGCTTGGTGCTTCAGTGGAAGTAGAAGGTAAGAATAAGGAGGAAGGAGAGGAGGAAAGGATGCTGTCCAGGTTTCAGTCTGGGATAAAGGGTAAATTGTAGCTTTCACTGAGTCTGAAATTTGGGAGTTGGACCTGGGCAGACAGAAGAGGCATAGTTAGGATTTCTTGGTTGTAAGTAAGAGAAACTTAAGTCAGGGGTGATTAACTGTAGGGTTGTAGGAAGACTATAACAGAATTGGAACCTCATCGAAAACCAAGGTCAGGATTCTAGGATGGTCAGGTCCCATGGAGGCCAGATTGGAATATGAGTCTCGATACAAAGTAATGCCTGCCTGTGCCCACCATCCCCACCGCCAGGACTCTCAGCAAGAATAGGACCCAGGAGCACAACCCAGCTGCTTTAATGGCTCTGAAGACATAATGAAGGACGTTGGGAAGTTAGACTAGGGCCAAGATTATGGAGAGATAGAACTTCTCATTACTGGCTGACTTACCCTAGTTATAATTCCTAGGGAGAAAGACTATTTGGCTCAGGAGTTTCAATCCAGGTTTCTGGTTAGCCTAGGGATTGTTCAGGGATCCATCCTGGATCAGTCGGTTAGAGTTGGTGGTCATGTGATAGGACACTTGGCTTGACAAATCTGTCCCTTCATCAGTGACTGTGAGCAAGGCAGTATCCTTTAGAAAGGTCTGGGATGTGCCAGGCGGTATAATTGAAATACCTAGAATGGAGGGTAGGGGTGGTAGGAAGATCATTATTTTGGTTTTAGGCTTGTTTGGTACATTTGTAAAATATGCATATATCATTTTAGTTCAGTGTTTTCAACAAATGAACTCATGCTTTGCATAAACATTCTTTATTCATTTAATAAAATGCTTTGGAGATCATTCCACTGAGTATGCAGAAACCAAACCTACATTATTCTTATGTCTAGAGAGATAATTCATTTATTCATCATCCACTTCTAGAGTTAGATTGTATCTAATGATACTTTATTACAAACAGTGCTTCAAGAATATCCTAGTACATTTTTCTTTATGTACAGCCTAGATTCCTAGAAATGAATTGCTGGATTGAAAGCGATGTGCATTTTACGTGCTGATAGCTACTGCCAAATTGTCCTCCGAAAAGCCTGTACCAATTTATATTTCTAGCAGTAGAGGATGCATGTGTTTATTTCACATATCAATACAAATGTTTCTTAAACTATTTTGAATCATAGAGACCTTTAGATTCTGATGAAAGCTATAAACCCTTGTTCTAGGATAAGACACAGATGTCCACGTACAGACATTTTGCATACAATTTCTGCCAGTTTACAGACCACCTGAAGACAATCCAGGAAACCCAAAACTTTATATTAAAGGCCCCTGAGTGGACATGAATGGGTGTCCCAGTCTAGAACAATGTGTCTCAAACCTTAGCTGCACATTCGAATCGCCTGGAGAGCTTTGGAAAATTCCCTTCCCCATGTCACTTCCTAGACCAAGTGGATCCAATTCTCTAGGAAAAGGATCTAGGCATCAGTATTTTTTGCAAGTTTTCCAGGTGATTCCAACATGCACTCAATGTTAAGAACCATTGCATTCTAGGCGAGGACTGTAGAAGAATAAAAAGTAACTGGAAGACAGAAAATCTGAGAGTGTACAAGTGGCTCTCGAGGGCCTCAGACCTGGCTGCAGGAGCTTTTATTTTTAATGAGTTGGGTGGAGGGGGTGGGGACAAGGACCTGGCGTTGATGCATATATTTTCATTGGGAAAATGTTCAACATGCACAGAAGTAGAGAGAACACTTACAGGACCTAGGGAGGGCTGACATTTCTCCCTTAAATTACTCAGCGGTTTTGGTACTTTTGTAAAGACCCCCTGGTGATTCTAAGGTATGGCCAAGGTCGACAGTTGCTGTGCAGTATGAATCCTGCCAAAGAGAAGGAACCCCAAGTGGTGAAAAGTAGAGGAAGAAAGTCAAATGCAACCTGAGAACTTGCAACTTATAACCAAAGGGCAAAGGCAGTGGCCAGATCCTATGGATGGCACTGACAGAAGGGCCTGGCCATGAGGGTCAAAAGCAGTGACAGTTGGCTTCGAGCTGCAATGGTGGGAGGAGGCTTCGGGAAGAAGTAGGATTTGGAGCTGGGCATTAAAGAATCAAGACGATTTAGACCAGCAGAGGGGAGGAGAGGAGACTTTTTCCGATCAGAAAGGAAGCTAGTTGTCAGGGCTGATTCAAGCCTCCTCACAGCTCTGCCATCATAGGTTCAGCCATGGAATCATGTGAAAGATTCCTTCCTCTGGTCCTGCTGAACTGACTCAGCAAGGCTCACTAGACTCCACGCCCTCAACCCCTAGTCCCATCTTTCCTCCTTTCCTGAGCAGATTCTCCCCTTTGGATATGTTTATCTTTCTCCTAGGCCAGTGGTTCTCAAAGTGGGGTTCCGGGAACCAGCAGCATCAGCATCACCTGAGAGCTTGCACATTTTTGGTCCCTACCCTGGACCTGCTGCATCAGACATACTGGGGATAGGCCCAAAAGTGTGTTTTGACAACCCTCCAGGGGATTCAGATGCATACTCAAGTTTGAGGCTCAGTATCCTGGGAACTCCTAGCCATGTTTACTCTTTCCAGTACTATTCTCTCTGGAGTACTCTCCCACAGAGGACTGGATTCATGTTAGGAAGACCCAGTGAAGGACATTGGGAAATTAGACTGGGGCCAACATTATAGGGAATTTGCTCTTGAAACTAAAGAAAAGAGTCATGATGACTCTTTGGCCAGGGGAGGAAAAAATATTGAAATGGTGTTGGCGACCAGGTAACAACAGCATTTTAAGAATGCAGGTTGACTCCTTAAATTGTAGGCAAAATTGTGGGTATGCATCTTCTGAGGAATAAGTTTCATAACTTTCATTCAATTTTCAAATGAATTTATGGCCCCAAAATGAGTTAGTAATCATTGCTAGAGAGGAAATTATTTTATAGCTTGCTAAATTATATTAGCTTTTGAGGCAGAATTTCTCAAAGTGTGGTCAGATTAGTATTCAATTAATTGTCTGAGCTGTTTGTTAAAAATGTACATTCTTGGGCTGTACCCTAGACCTACTAAATCAGAATCTCTAGAGCTGGCACCTAAGAATCTGCATTTTAAAAGAAGTTCCCTAGGTGATTCTGGTTGATACAGATGCACTCTAAGGTTCACGAACTACGTCAGGCTTTAAATCTAATAAACCATTAATTCTAGGAAAGCTAAATTAATGGCAAATTTAGAAAGCATGTGAGCCACTACAGCATGGTGCTGAGGCACAAAAAGCCTTTCAGTGACCAAAATACCACAGAACGGGGAACATTAGCCAGAGCAAACACTTTCCTGGCATTTCAGTGATCATCCATTTAAAGCTGTACTCTATATGCCTTACCATATGGACAGCAAAAAGGACCTGAGTCGAGGTTTGTCCTCAAACTCTGGCAATTCAATTCAGCTTCTCAGAGTTGGATGAAGAATAGGTAAATGTGTTTTTCTGTGGAAATAAGATAACTATGAGAAAGGCAGAAGGAAAACCACTGACCACGTGAACCTCCTGAAGGTTCATCCCTTCCTAGAGTCAGGCTAGGCATGTTCCTGGAGTGAATCTTCTGCCCTTTCTGCCTCTTCCCATGTGCTTGGCAGAGTCTGCCAAAAATCCACTGATTACGTATTTTGAATTATGGATTTTGAAACACATAGTTCTTAAACAGTAAACCATGTGGGACTGAATTCACTGAAATATGCTTAAATGTAAAGAGTGTTTTTTTCTGGGCAGTAGAAATAGAACCGAAGGACCTAGTCTGGTGAATTAAGAAAATATATGTGCTCTAGAGTCTCGCCTTCAGTAGCTGTGTGATGTTGGGCAAGTGATTTAAGCTCTCAGGGTTTCTACTTATCTGGAAAATAGGAACGATCCTCACATATTCTTGAGAGTATTAATGTAAAAGACCAGACCCTCCGCAAGCACTCACTAAACATCAATAAGAAAGAAATATGCTGCATATATTTTTTTTCCAGATTTCTGTACTTTCCAAACCTTTTCCAATGAAGACTATGTTTAAAATCAGAAAAGAGTGATAAACTGCAGTTTTATCACAATTTTTTAGGGAATGAGCCATGAAGAGAAAAAAGATAGGAAAACAAACAGATGCAATCACTGTCAGGGGAGCCTGTTTTTATTTGGAGTAATGACAACATGTGACCTCTGGGGTACCCTAATCAAAGCACAGACTGTAGGAAGAGTAAACATGAAGAATTATGAGTGCTATACTGGTATCAACCATGCCCTGTCCTTGCTCACACTTAGATCCCAAATAGAGAGTTAGGTCCCCGCCCCTCTCCAAGGCTGTCCTCTTCCATCAGATGCAAAGCCTGGATCTCCAGCGTCAAATTAAAGAAATAGAACAAACCCATCCCAGGGCTTCCTTAAATATTCAGATAAACCCATGTGCCCCTACCAGTTAAATTAAGCTTTCCTAAGAAAAAGTAAGTCAATTAGTTCAAAATGTGGGTTAGTGCTTCTGGGTATTTAAAAGGGGATCTTTTTTTCTTCTTCTTTTTTAGTTCATTTAGAAACATAGCCACGGGGCAGGTATATACTCACTCTTCAGCACGTCCTGTGAATTGCCACAATATACTTAGATACTAATTTCTGACATCTAGAGCTTCAAAATCTGGTCCTTAAAGTTTCTCAAAGTCATGATGATATTGAAATAGGAGATCTAAGATTTATCTTGCTTTACCCTCTTAATTCATATCCTTTATCTTCACCATCATTATAGATACTCATCAAAGAGTGCTTGACATTACTATAGAACATGATTCTCCCTAATTGAACTTCTTCCTTCATTCAACAAATACCTACGATCTAAACTTTTGTAAACAAAGGTAGGTCTCTAAGGTATTGTGAAATGTGGTTCTAGAGCAGACTCTGTGACATGTACTACAAAACTCATTTGTCTAAGTTACCTAGATGCAATAAACCAAACTTTACCAAAGTACAAATAAAATTACATATTTTTTTAAGAAGACAAATTTCCAGAATCAAGTTTCTGGGTCATAAAATATTAACATTTTTATGGCTTTTACGAGGTTGCCTATTGCTTTTTTAAGAGGCTATCTTAATTGATTTTGACATGAGAATAACATTTTCATACCAATATTCGAGCATAAAGTTTTTTTTTTACATTTTTATTGTTTTATTTTGCTTTTACTACCTTAATAGGCTTTTTTATAGATAGTTTCAAGAACATTTTAGGTTAAGACAACAGTAAATAGCTCCACCATTATTTAAAATATATGTATTTGTTACATGACATTAACGCATATCTTTATCTCCTTTTCCACCTTAATTAGTCTTGTAATGGCATTGAAATAAATGTTATTTAATAATGTGAGTAATATCTACTTCAATCCCACATACCCTTTAAAAATATGACTAGAAGATAAAGAAACTATCATTAATTTTATGTTCGATTTAACTTTGGCAGCCTTCACATTTGACTTCTTTATTAACAAAGTGTTATTATCAGAATATTATAACAAAGAGAGATAGCACACTTTTAGGCTCCACAGAAAAACAATTGACTCATGGAAAACTACATTCCTCTCATACATTATTTGCTTTAAAAAAACCTAAGAGACTGGTCAGTGATTATTAGGTGAAAATATCAAGAATTACAGTTACCAGGTAGCAATTAGAAACTAAAAATTCTACTCTTGTCAATCACTGTACTAAGTTCGAGCTGACCTGTTTTTTAAACAAAACATCCAAGATAAAAATAGGTAATACCTTCTTTGCCTTCAGGAGATTTAGGCAGAAAAGCCCAGGATTTCAGTGGAAAACACCTCATTCTAGTCTGGTTGGGTTTGTGAGCATTCATTTTACCTCTAAACTCTTTACTGTCATTCTTCCAAGGCGCAAATTGGCCCCTGCTTCCAATAGTCCAGGAAAATAGTACCAGTGTTTTAGTTGCCAAATGACAAAAGTGACACTGTTTCTTAGGCCATTTCTGCTACACTCGCAGTCTAAGGCCTCAGCTTAGTACTATTCTGGCTTTCCAAGATTCCCAAGTCAAATGACACACAGAAGTATTTAAGGGTAGCAAATTGTTCCCTTGAAGATTTTTTTTCTTCATTCAGTTCCTAGAAGCTGAATGTGGTCAAGTGGCTCAAGAGTAGGATATGGAGCCAAATTTTCCTGTCCTATCCAGGTCTGGGAGACCTTAGGCAAGTGGCTTAAAATTTATCAGCCTCTTGGCCTTGGTTTTCTTGTTTATAACCAAGCCTGGAAAATATTTGAGTCTCAATAAGTAAGAGCTAACAGTTCAATGTTTACTAATGTTCTAGACACTGTATTATGTCCTTTACTCATATTAACTCATTTAATTCTCACAACAATCCTCTGATGTAGGAGCTATTACTATTATTATCCAGATAATAAAATAACGAAGAGAACTGAGACATAAAACAGCGTGGCTGGTAAAGACAAACTAATAGTCAAACATAGGCAGTCTGGTTTCAAAGAGGAAGCTTTTAACCACTCTGCTACATACCTTTTGTGGAGATTAGTTCTCTTCCCACGTATAAACATCTTTATGTTTATTGAGTGTCTACTATGTACCATCTCTCTGCCCAAATATGTTAAAGAACTGTACTGAAAATGAACTAGAGGCACAGTATAAAATAAGACATAGTTTTTGCTCTCGTGGAAAATTTTTTTCTTTCACTTGATAGAGTTAGATTACATGGGTTCTATTTTCATCTGAGTTCAAGAAAACATTACTCAAAATGATCTTCAGTCGAATTCAACAGAATTTAGTAGTGAAACAGTGAAACAGAGATATGTCATAATAGCTTCAGTTTGAATTCATATTTAACCTCCAAAGTACTTTATGAATCTTGTAGTAATCAAATCGAGAAAGCCTGACTTAAAAGTGATAAACTAAAAACAAGAAATAAACTAAAAAGTGACTTGAAAAAAGTGATGAACTAAATGCTTTTTCTGACTTGTGCCCTGAAGACCCCACACAATTCTTTGAATTTATCAGTTTAAATCCTCCCCAAAGCACCTCTCTTAACACATAGATGCCTCTATTGCCTGGCACCTTTACTTCTGCAATAACTTTCTATAGTGTGTTCTACTAGAAAGGGAATTCATGGTAGAGCAATATAAAGCAAAGCAGTCTTAACGTTCATTTTAATTTGCAAACAACAATGTTGCCTTGTAGTTACTTTTTGTCCTGATTTTAATATAGAAATTAAGATCATGATATTTTAGATTTTTTCCAAAAAAAAAAAAAGTTTCTTGCTAAATATAGGATTTCACTAAACACAGATCTTGTTCATTTGTTCAAGGGAAACAACTGGAGTGCTCACCAGGTCCCAGGCATCAGCCTAAACCACAAAGGTATATTGGTTTAGTAGAGGAACCAGACAGATAAAAAGCAACTATATCAATTACATACCAGGTAATGCTCAGAAGACTGGAAGCCAAGAGGAGGAGGAGCTGAATATGTTTTTTGTAACATAACGTTTAATAAAGTGTGAACCTGAAATGGGAGTAGGTGAGTTATAAAATGAGGGGGAAACATTTGCAGTTTTCTTTCCAAAACAGCCATGTCACTACTTTCAAGTAATCTAAGAATGGAGAAGCATACATATATTGTTGGTGCTTTATAATGATTATAAAAGAGACAAAAAATGTGGAGCATCCTGTTGAAGTTATAAATACTTAGCACATTTTAAAAAGAATTCTGACAGTTAAATAATCGCATTAAATGTTCCATACAGTACCAGAATCATTTTTATATAAAGAACCTATGCATTCAGCACAAGAAATCTTAAGAACTTCCTTACAAAGTGATGGGCAGCTGTCAGTTTTAAGTGGTGGGCTGAATGGACTTCATGATAGAGCAGAATCAAAGAGGAGGAATGGGGGCTGGACTGATAGAAGTCAACCAATGTTGCCTCTCTACTGAAATAAGAAAGCCCTTTTTAATTCTCTCAGTTAGGAATTGAGTGTGTGGAACCACAGGAAGTTTTAAGGGATAATTTATTAAACTTCCTTTATGAACTCGACTGTAATTTTGTATTGATGGTTTTAAAAATTAAGCAATATTTTTCTTTTTTGGTCGGGAGAGAGGGAGGTTTATAACTACTTGTTTTGGGGGGGGTGTTCTTTCTGGTAAATACTGTAGGTACTAATCTGAAAAGGTCTTTTCTAATATTTGATGTATTATGAGCAAAGAATTTGAGTAGCGTTTCAGGAGGTGGTGCTACGAAGTAGATTCACAGTCGTCCTATAATCAGGCCAAGGCATATTTTCCAAGGTGTTTTCATATCTAACGTAAGCGGGGGTCCTGCCCCGTGGTTTGCAAACTGTCCAGGCAGTATCTGAAACTGCTGTTTTTCCAAGTCCGTTAAAAAGTTATTACACTTGGGGGTTTTCGGTTCTGTTATTCCCCACCCCTGCCCTCTGGCTTTTTCCAGTGGAGACCTGCCCTGGGGGGTATTTTGTCCCGGGAGCACAAAACTATTTTCTTTTCTGGAAATAAGTTGACGTCAACTAGGAGCTGTTTTTGGTTGCTTTGTTTCCCGGAGCGTCCAACCAAGCACACTGCCTCAGGCAAACTGCAAGCAATTCAAAGCAGCTCGCCGAGCAGGGAGGGGAGCTGGGGGGGGGGGGCGGAGGGACAGACCCCCACCGCCCGCTGAAGTGGGGAGACTCAGGGAGCGGCTTCACTACTGGGCTGGAGCGTGGGCCTGAGTCCCCAGGCGGAGCCGGGAGCACAGTCCCTCGGTTCACTGCGCTCACGGTGAGGGCCTCGGGGGAGCAGCCCCTGGTAGGTAACTCGCCTGGCACCCACCTGAGTTCTCAGCACCGCTGAAATTACCCGCCCTAGCGTTGCGGCGGCCGGGAAACCTGGCAGCATCCCGGGACAAAGGGACAGCCCTCCAGAAGTAGCCGTGTGCGACTGGTGTGTGCCAGCTCTGGTGCGCGGGTCCGCGTGTGTAACTAAGTTGCCTACTGCCCTGGGCTCTGGGAAACAAACACGGCTTTCTACATTTTGGGGGGTGACAGTGAAGTTTGAACAAAGCGTGCCGCATCTCGGGGACGGTTCCCGAGGAGTGTAATCTCCTGATTCCTCGCCTCCCGTGACGGTTCCCAGCGGAGAGCAGGACGAATGAGTGTGTGTGTGTGTGTGTGTGTGTGTGTGTGTGTGTGTGCGCGCGCGCGTGTGTTTCCCCGAGGAGCGGGAGGGGACCCGCGAGGCAAGGACTTGCTCTAACTTGTTCACACCTGGCGTTGTTTCTCCAACGCTCTGCTGCGTCCAAGGCCCAGGAGGCACGCGGAGGGCGAGGACTGATCGCTGGAGAAGACACCATCACTCCTACTAAGACGCCCACGCGGCCCAGAGACCTAGTTCTCCTTACTTTTTTTTTTTTTAAATTACAATTGACGGATGGGTTTCTATTTATGTGTAAAATTATAAATTGCCAGGAAAGCAAGACCGAGGGCCCGGGAGAGGGGAATAGGCAATTGACAAGACTCCCACAGTCGAACTGCAGAGAATTTGGACTGGGATGCAAATCTGAGGACGCACTCGAGGAGCTGGCGAGGCTGCCTCACGGGAGGGCCGGCTCGGCCGGGGTCACGCTGTTGGGACCTGACTCCGTCGGTTTCTCTCGTCCCTGGGGCTTGGAGCTGGCGCGGGCTAGACGACGCTCGGGCTGCCCAAGGAGGAGAAAGTTAGGATGCAGCGCGAGCCCCGGAGGGGCTGTGCCACCAAGTAAATAGCCGAGATCTCTGACTTCTCCGAGGGCGCTGCCCCAGAGCCAGGAGAGCAGGAGGCAGCGACGCGAGGACGCGCGTAGACCCACCGCGCGCCGGGGGCGGGCGTTTGGCTGGAAATGGGACAGTGTCTCCTCTGGGAAAGCGGGACTCGGCGAGCTCTTTGGCCGCCTTTCCAGTTTCGGAGGTGCCCGCCCCCGTGCGCCGGAGGCAGCGCAGCCCAGAGGACGAACGAATGGCGGTTGGCAAACTTGGAACGAGAGCGCACTCAGGATCGGAATTGCGACGGCAGCGGGGGCGGCCGAGACCCAAGTTCACTTTTTCCGCCCGTCCGACGGGCCTTAGGGACAGGCGATTGCTCTAGCTCTAACCAGGTGGAGCGCCTCGCCAAAGGGAGTTGTGTCAGTTTGCTCCGGGGCAGGGAGGGCGGTGGCCTAGGCGGGCGGGGAGGGGTCCCTAGGGTCCCGAGCGCCTCTCCCAGCGTCTCCCCTCCCACCTGCCCCAACTAGTCTTTCTTTCTCACTCCTTCCCCAGGCTGGGTGGACCCGCGCGGACTTGCCCCGGACCTACGGGGAGCGCCCCAGGTCTTTAATGACAGCTTAAAAGTGGCTGTTGGAAAAGTCGAAAGGGATGAGGCTGACGTGGGGCGTTTCGCTCCTTTGCAAGAGTCGGAAAGGGAGCTGGGAGCCGTGCGGCTGGCCCCAGGCCCCCGCGCCTCGCCGCCAGCAAGTAGGTGGGGGAACCGCCGCCGCCAGCCCCATCCCGCTCCCAAGCCTCGCCCGCTGCGCCCTGGCCGCGGGCGCAGAGAGGGTGCGGGGCCTCGCCGTGCCTCCTCCACCCTGCTCATTAACCTGCTTGCTCCTCTCTGCTCCGGGCGGCCCCAGACACGGGCTTCTCCAAGCAGCACCCGCGGCTCGCCCGGCTCAGCCGCCTCCCCGACCCCCCGGCTCCGGGGGGCAATGAAGGGGCGGTGGAAGGGGCACTGCTCCTCGGGCATTACTTAGAGAAGCGAGACCGCCCCGCCCTCCCGCCGGCCCACCCTCTCTCCCGCCTCGGCCCGCGCGCCACTCCGCCAGAGGGTAAGTTGGGAGTGTTTCACCCCCACCAACAACTCTCCCTCCCCTTTCTTTTTTTCTCCTTCAAAGTTTTCTTAGGAGTGGGAAAGGGGTGGGGGAGGAAAAGGGTCCAGCCAGCCTCCGTCTTTACCCTCTCCCAGTCTAACTTCCCCCCGCCTCCGGTCCATCCCCTGCGCGCCGCTGCCCCTCTGGAGCAGCGCTCCGAACTGACAATTGGAGCGCGGCTCCTTTAAGAGCCCGGCTTTGCCTCCCGGTAGCTGAAGGTCATTAAACACAAAAGCTCTCAGCGCTGCGGTCCAATATAGCGCATGCGCCCTGCCCGAGGACTGGCAGAGAGACGGCAATATGGCGAGAATGCCTGGCAGCGGGGACTGTAACACCAGCGCGGGCGGCAGCGCCAGCGCCGCCGCCGCCGCCGAGAACAATGGGGAGCGGGGCGAGGGCGAGCGCGGAGCGGGGGTCCGCGGCCGCCGCCACGGCCGCCCACACTACTGCAGCGCCGGCGAGGAGGAGGAGGAAGAGGAGGAGGACGACGAGATCCAGGAGGTGCAGATAACGGGGGACGAGGAGGAGGACGGAGGCGGGGGGCTGGAGGAGGACGAGGAGGAGGAGGAGATGGGGCTGGACTGGGACGAGCCCCTGGAGCCCGAGGACTCGGCCGGGGAGGAGCTGGAGCCCGAGCCGGTCCATATGATCAATATGGACCAGAGCGCCGTGCTGGAGCCCGAGGCGCC